>NC_137140.1:10268596-10596658 GCF_949319135.1 Squalius cephalus | reverse complement strand
TTAAGATCAGAGGGGGTGCCAAGCTCTAGGGAGTGATTTGTTATCTCAAGGATATCATTAGATATTGAGTTAAACATTCTAAGACCTTGATTAGCCGATAGTGGCCCTCCAGGAGCAGGACACCCCTACTTTAGATCTTAGCATGATGACACCACACACTTCAATAGCAAAGGGAACTTGTGAGAGGTTTAAATAGTACATGCTACAATACAGAACTCAATACCAAGGTTCTAAGCTCTTTGGATCACCCTCTTAGGGGCCGTTTACACGACACAGTTTTCAACTAAAAATGTAAAATATTTTATGCGTTTTGGCCGTTCATTTACATGACACCGGCATTTTGGAGGTTGGTAGGGGGCGCTATTACACATATTCTGAAAGATTTCAGAATCTCCAGATAAAATCACAGGCAAAAAAAAAAAAAAAAACTAAAAAACAACAACAACAGAAACAAGCGATAAAAGCATTGCTTATGCACTTTGAAGTCTTTGACAAAAACATGATTTCCTCAGCTTTTTGTTCAAAATGTTGCTTTTTAAATTAAACTTACTCACATTCATGTGTTGATAAAAAAGAATGCATGAAGCTAAAACAAAGAAGCTAGTCAGCTTCATATGGTTTTAAATATTTTTTTTTTATAAATATAAAACAGTTATACAACAAAATATAAATGAAATATTCATTATAATAAATCTTTTTAAAGACTATAAGAAGTTTTAAGAAGATTTTTTTTTCTCAGAATAAAACTCAACTTGTTTTGTTGAGATCATAATAACAAGAAAGAAAAATAATAATGCTGTTGTCCTTATCTCATGAATTAATTAGTGCTGTTTTTCAGCACACGATTTCAAACAACTTCAGTTCCATGCTGAAAAAATCCATGTATAGTAGAACTCTCTTCTTTCATTTAGCTATTTCCACATATTTTTGTTCCGAATCCGTTTTGAGTTTGTCTGATATTCTCTGTCTGCGCAGCTGTGTAAACGCTTAGAGGGAACACTGTTCATGACAACACTTTGAAATTTGCATGAAAAATAAAGGTAAAATACAGCCCACCAGAAAGATTAAAGATATCCAAGTCTTTACAGAATGCACTGAAAACAAAATCTGATGATAACAAATCTTTTGGAATTTTTCAAAAAGTGGTGAATCTACATTATTCTGTTGCATAGAGAAATCTTCTTAGAGTGACAGTGTGTTGGAACTACATGACACACTGCAATTTTCCCTTTAAAAGAAAGAAAGACAATAAAACAGAAATATTAAAGACATAAGTCTAATTGACATTGCCAAATTAGATTTTTTTTTTTTTTTTTTGTATTTATTTATTTTTTTCTGAGTGACTTGTGAAGAGTGTTTTTACTCATGCACCTGTCGGGCTGTCAAATGGTGACAAATTTATGACAAAGATGGATGTTTTTGTTTTATCGTAATGTGTTTTCTTTATCATGTCACAGTACATTTCAGCAAATCTCAGGCGCTTCTATTCATATATTTGAAGTGTATTTATTTGCAGAAAATAGTGAATCTGTCCTGTCGCGCCAGCTGTCAGCACACAGCAGAATAGTTGGGAGGAGCAGCCAGGTGTTATCTCTGTTGTGACTGAGGAAACGAGGTGTGATAAAAAAGAGGATATCAACCTCCCTATCCATAATTTATGTGTTTTTTTTTTCTTTCTTTTTTTCTTTTATCAGTTATTTATATCTTCACAAAGATGGATGTGATACCGGAGCGCCCGAGGCAGTCGGACCACCTGTGAGGTGAAACGGGATCATTAAAGAAAAACGACAAAAAACAAGCCGCTAAACTGTGAGAAAAAGAGAAAGTTTGATTTTCAAGAGATTCAGTGTTTTCATCTGCTATCAGAGTACAGTGGCGGAGGTGAGTGTGGTGTGTGTGTGTGCATGACTCAGTGAATGGCACAATGAAACAGGCACATGACTGTATGACAGAGGACTTTTGATGTTGCACTGTCTCTGCTGTGCTGGTCAGCTGAGTAAAATGGCCTCATTAGATGGACAGTCTATAGCAGGAATGATCAGTTGTTCAGTCTGTGATGAGAAGGACCCGACACACACAGGCTGACTCAGAGACATGAAGGTGAACAGGAGTGAGTTTGACTCGTACAGGGCGTAAACCAAGCGGAACTTTTGATTTATCAGCAGTGCGTTGTAAAGTATTAATAAAACAAAAAAGTTACTCCCACCAGGAACAATACTGATCTTTAAACCTGTAGCACTGAATTAATTCATAAAATTGGCATTTAAAAGTTTTCATATCTACATTACAGATGCATAAGGCCTTATTAGAGCCTTTTGTCTTACCCTTTTGCGGTATATGATGCATTTCCAGTAATAAACTTCCCACTCTCTTATTTAATTCAGTAGTTGATTCAATGCCAGAACAATTTTTCAAGCCCTGCAGCTCTACAATGATCCTGAATCAACACAATTTTCTAAATGTACCCTGGTTTTCCCTTGTTTGCCATCTTAGTCTTTGAGTCATTGTGACCTTCAAGAGCTGATGCACCTGCTGTAGATGGCTATTACAGTGACACTGAGCAGCTTATGACAGCTTTTGTAACATTTCTGGGGGGAAAAAAACCTTCTTTTTTCCCCCTTTTTTTAATTAAAAGAAAATGGCACCACTTTAAATATTCATAGTTTTCGCGTGACATCACACCCTTATAGGAAAGCCCACCTGGAGGGCAAAACAAGGTTTTCCTCTGCTGCCTGTCAATCATTTTTACCAGGTTTCATATGTTTTTCTTGTAATGTAGTTAGACAGTGATATTAAAAGACCAGATTTAATATACACCTTATTGATGATGCATACTTTGCACAGGCAAGCAGACGAACACAGAACACAGTTTTTTCCATTAAAAATATTATAAAGAAAATGCGTTGCGTTCATATTCTGAGCTCATCTGCTCACCTGTGCATCATCCATAGTATGCATCATCAAAAAGGTGTAAACTGAATTTGATCTTTTAATATTACTGTTTTAGTACATTAAGGCACTTCAAGGGTGGGTTACACCAATGAAGATTCAGCATCTCCTCAGCCTGCCTTTGGTTCAACCTCTGCCTATGCTACATGATCAGCCCTTTAATTCTAACTGTCTTTCTACGTAGCAGTTTATAAAGACAGTTGACATTTTACAAGTTCATTTCCTTTATCGACAAGAGCTACTATAGTCAGAGAGAGAGTTTCTGGTGGTAAATAAAAAAGGAAATGGAATATTAACATTGCTGCTGTTTAATTGGCGAATCTATCATGGAGGAGAAAATTAATAGATGAAGATTTGAATCACAGGTTAGAATTATCATCCCTGATTTGTAAATGTCAACAAATCATCGATTACCATTAAACTCTGCTTAATTTAATCCTCATTGGTGCAACCCAACCTAAGTGTTTTTCACGTTAAGGGATTTAGAACGTCCCACTGTTTTTAATGATTGAAATACATCAGCAGGTGATTTATATGGATCACAAGTGCCCAAAACTTGCATCTTGTCAACACATTCTCATACCCAAGACGTCACTTTTTGTCACTTTCAACCATGCTTCAATATCTGACGCTCAAAGCACCCTTTAGCGTCCATATGTGACGCTTCGGTTATGGGTAGGTTTAGGCGTCATGTAACTGACGCTTTCGAAAGCGTCAATATCCGACGCACAAAGCACCCTTAGCGTCAATATGAGACGCTTCGGTTGGGTAGGTTTAGGTCTGTGGTAGGGTTATGCGTCTCATATGGACGCTAAAGGGTGCTTTGAGCGTCAGATATTGAAGCATGGTTGAAAGTGACGTCTTGGGTATGAGAACGGGCTGATATTGTTCACTTTTTTTTTTTTGTTGTTTTTTTTTTTTTGGGAGATGGAAAATAAGCTTGTGCTGCAGTTCTATGGCTGTTTTGCCATCCAGGTCACTGTGACAGTCATGTGACTGAAAACTATGCATAGGATGACTGAGGAAAATCTGTGAGATTATCATTATCAGTGATTTATTGTGAATGCCACAACAACAATTCAGATCGAAAAATAACACTTCCAGGTAGATTATGGTAATGCTAATAGACTTTCTTGTGATTGAGACTAAAACTAAACTTCATTGCCAAGAACACTTGATCTCAGTTGTTTCAGTTTAGTATCAATTGTTGATGTACAGTAAGACTGTATGGCTATAAAATGCATGTAGAACATGGCTCAAATCAATATGTCTAAGACAAATCACACTGAGAACTCTAGAGATTTTGATTGTAGACTTTGGTATCTTGGCAAATATAAGCAGTTAAATACATTAAGTTATTGTATGTGCCTCTTGAGGAGACACATGAGAGATTTTGTTGGGGTTCAACCTCTTTGTTAAGTTCCTGTTTGGTATTGTGTTTTGAGTACTTTACAAAACTGCAACAGAACATTAAACATTCATCCTTGTGCCCTGCATTAATTAGATACAAAAGCATTTTTATTTTCTTTCTTTTTTTATTTTGTAGAGTTATGGTAATCTTTGATTAATAAATCTAACATTTGAGCTTAATTTGCCATTCATGTGTCCATTTTCACCTTTTTTTTTTTTTGCTTCCCCCCCATAGCAATAAAATAGGGGCTAATCCAGGATCGTTCATACATTTGCTCCAACAATACTAAGCAGATACAGCTGTTTATTGATAAAAATACAAACACCATTTGAATAATGAAATTCACACCGTGAAGTAGAAATTAAAATTAATAAATGGAGAGTGAAACACAATGGAGGAGTGAAATGAAGCCATCTGTGCTCTGCCCAGAAGATGATTAGTAAAATCAAACACACTTGATACAACTGTCTGTCACATAGATATGAACATAAACTATGACATCAGACAGAAATGATCCTCTTTACTTGCTGTTATTAAGATCCGCCTTTTCAATTCAGGTTCACATTCACCTGAAGCTCCATTAGCCAGTTCCACACCACTGAGCTGTACGGTGAGATTGGTAAGTGCGGAGCTCATTATGACATCACCAACCATGACAGGCTGATGAAAAACTGAGATTCCACAACACTTTGCCCTTCTGCAGCTCCTCAGATCAATGGAGGGAATAATGGTCCTTGAGACAATTTTCAAACTTCGGAAAAATGTCCAGTCAGCTGGCAAGAATGTAATTGAAAACATGGCAGTAGGAACCGCATGGAGGCTAGCATATGCATCTATGCATTAGATGTGATGAACAGAAAAAGCCATAAAGATCAAACCAAGACAGTGAGCAGAGAAGTACACTTAAAAACTCAAAAGTTTGTTTTGTTTGATTAGAGTCAAAGCCATCTTCTAAATTCAAGTTCAAACCAAAACATTTAAACCATTTCAAAGGGGTTTGGTTAATATAAATCAATAAACCACCAAAATGCAATCAGAAACGGCTGCTGATTATGTATATTTTGCTATGATAAACCAACACTATCTCAAGGCCAACTCGTACGAGTGAGTAAAAGGTGGCTAATTCATAAGAATTCATACAAACAATTTGTCTAAACCCAAGTGATAGGTAGGTTCAGGGGTAGGTCAATCGTACAAATTAATACGAATTGGGCAATTCGTAAAATATGTACGATTTAGCAAAAAATTGCTAGTGAGCTCATATGAACCACCTCGTAAAATAAACAGCTTCTGATAGAACTCCCATATTCATGACAAAAGATTTTTGCAAATATACTGAAGTTTTTGTTGATACATTAATACATTATTATATTATAGTAAAGAGAATTGGTCCTTCTTAGGCGCACACAAGACAATCTACCATAACAGCAGACAAGGTTTGACTCCAACACCCCAGAAGCAGAAAGAGAGAAGTCCAACCATTCTGGTACCCAGAAAGTGTGAACACTATGACAAACTCAGACTACTAGCAGGGGTAGAACCCTGGATGGCCTTCATCTATGTCAATTCTATAATTACAGCATTAGAAGTGATAAACTTCCCAGCCTCAAACTTCAAACCATGATTGAGTTTCAAGACTACAGAACAATTACAGCTTGCAAAAGATTTTTAAAAACAAAAACATATTCCACAGCAGTATGTGAGCACATGATCAGCACACTCATTTGCATTCAGCGATTAGTTTCTAGCTATGCAAGATAGGCTTTACGCGTAGGTACATTACAAAATGTTTTGCCACACTTCATAACTGAGCGCAAGTAAGCATGCTGACAAATTCCTGCCACTGCATTTGCGTATTCACGTGTATGAATTATGTTTATGTCCTCAAGCCTCATTAGTGGCTAAAGTGAAACAGTCTGGTGACCTTTTCAATATAGTTAACATTAGATGCATCAGATATATATATATATTTTTTTTTTTTACATTAGTTAATGTATTATGAATTAACATGAAATATCATTAAACAATAGAATATTTATAAATTAACATTAACCAAATAGTAATACGTGTTGTAAATCTGTAGTTAACTCTCCATGATGCCTATTAATGAATTTAACCTTTGTAAAGTGTTATGACTGCTCTTCATAGTCTGATATTAGCATGTTGCTAACAAGCTAACAACATGCTACTCTGGTAAGCATAAAAATACATATCCCTCGTAAACAATTTGATTGTTTTAAATACTAATTATTAATTATTTTCTGTACTGTTTTCAAATGACTTTAAATACACTGAACAAAATTATAAACGCAACACTTTTGTTTTTGCCCCCATTTTTCATGAGCTGAACTCAAAGATCTAAGACTTTTTCTATGTACACAAAAGGCCTATTTCTCTCAAATATTGTTCACAAATCTGAACATATGGCGATCTTGGAGGTGAAGATGCTGGATGTGGAGGTCCTGGGCTGGTGTGGTTACACGTGGTCTGCGGTTGTGAGGCCGGTTGGATATACTGCCAAATTCTCTGAAACACCTTTGGAGACGGCTTATGGTAGAGAAATGAACATTCAATTCACGGGCAACAGCTCTGGTGGACATTCCTGCAGTCAGCATGCCAATTGCACGCTCCCTCAAAACTTGCAACATCTGTGGCATTGTGCTGTGTGATAAAACTGCACATTTTAGAGTGGCCTTTTATTGTGGCCAGCCTAAGGCACATCTGTGCAATAATCATGCTGTCTAATCAGCATCTTGATATGCCATACCTGTGAGGTGGATAGGTTATCTCGGCAAAGGATAAGTGCTCACTAACACAGATTCAGATAGATTCATTTGATTTCAGATTTCATTTGTGAACAATAGGCCTTTTGTGTACACATAAAAAGTCTTAGATCTTTGAGTTCAGCTCATGAGAAATGGGGACAAAAACAAAAGTGTTGCGTTTATAATTTTGTTCAGTGTAACAATGAAGAAAAGTAGTGAAAAAGCGAAGTTCTCCTACAGCATTAATCGTACACAGGGCTAAAGGGACAATAATTGAAATTAGCACAATGATGGCACAGCACTTTTAGCTCCGCTAAATTGATTAAATTTCTACATTTGTCAGAGAGCACCAGCAAAGGCGAGCAAAATTGGTTTCCTTGCAGTAAGCTCACTTTAATATATTTCAAATTAGCCTAGTGTGGAAATCCTTTATGGCACCAGCTACAGCGAAAATAAGCCATTCAAGTGTGGAAAAATGACCCTTTCTTCTCTTTCTCACTTCTTTCCTAAACAAGTTTACAAATTGACATGTATTAGCTAGGAAAACTGAATTAATAAGATTTACAATACAGTGAACATATTTTAGGATCCCTTTGACAATGAATAAGTGTAGAACAGAAGCTATCAACCTTCTCACTAAATATTTGTTTCACCTTTCCATTGCTCAATTGAATTCACCTTTAAATACCAATGTGTGTGTAAATGTCTGACAGGCTACACTTATTTCAACAATAGCCGTGTTACCATGCTCTCGGCTTGGATCCATACCGTAGTGAACAGACTGTGGGATTGCATTGAGTCTAAGTCTGCCAGACAGACAGAAAGAAATGGGGTGCTTATGTCACAGCAGGTTACAGAAAAGTGAGAAGTGTGTAATGGATTATGAGCGGTTAATTGGCTTCGTCGGTGCCGTCCAGGTTCTGCTCCCACATGGGAGGGCAGATCGGTACCCAGCTGTTTTCGAGATAGAGGACGTGGTGTGGTAGACCCAGTAAATAAGCTCTGGGACTTCATCACCCTTCTTGATGATGCCTTAAAAGAGCTTCGAGCTGTCAGTAGATTAATGCAGATGCATTCATGATATGCGCATGGCTGTTTATGGGCATAACTGTGTGGGGGTGCAGTGAGCTTGACATGTATGCATGGAGAATCATTACTGAAACTCTGCGTGTGCCGTCTTCCCAGTTGGTTCAATAGAACACTGTCAATCTCCCATTTGCCTCCAAAATCCCTACTCCTGCTGTTATTTGTCACTCAAGGAAAATGCTTCAGGAACTGATAAAACATTACTCTTCAGGTTTGTGAATCAGAAAAGGGAGTTGAATAGTGAGAGTAAACATATTGCTGCTTGTTAAATGTGATATATTGTTTCATCTGCAGTCACTCTAAGCTATCAATTTGATCCATGGTACATCAGCAACGTTGTTGACACTCTCTCTTCCTTTTCTTCTTCAAACACACATACGTGCACCCTGCTGATCTAGAGTTTGATGAAGCGTAGCAAACCTCTCCTGACTCTCCTTCCTCTTGTTGTCACCTTCCATGTATTAAGAGGCACATCACACATCTCCACATAGACATATGTAGGCCAGCCATCCGATCAGATGTATTGTGCCCAGTTATGCATTAGTGAGGTCTCCCTGTTGAGAAGAGTCAAGGTGGTTCTTATCGTCAAGATCAGGGCTGGGCAACTCTGGCAAGATCTCAAGATCCACTTTCCTGCAGAGTTTAGCTCAAACCCTGAACGAATTCACCTTCCTGTAACTTTATAGTAATCCTGAATAGCTTGATTAGCTTATGTAGGTGTGTTTGATTAAGGTTGGAGCTTAACTCTGCAGGAAAGTGAATCTCGAGGGCAACAGTTGCCTACCCCTGCTCTACATTCATATCAACCCAACAGAGGATGTACACACTCCAAATGGCTTGCTTCCTTTGCCATTGTGCCATGTGAAGACAGCAATGTTTAATTGATTTAGCATGCTTACAAAGAGGCTTAAGAAGAAAATAAAACAATTGGTCCAAGTAGAGCAGGTGGAAAGATCTTATGCCATGTTTTGTGTCCATGCGAGCCACTGTTACTTGTCCGAGTGTAAACATCAAGCCAAGACTATATAATTAGCATGAAAAAGCTCCCGCAGTGTCATATTTGGGATTTGGTGATTTCATGCAGGCATGTTAAGCTATATTAATCAGCAATGGCAAGATAATTACAGTGAGCAAGGAAACAGCAGTGTATAGCACAAACTATTAATCAGACGTTTTACATTCACAGGGCTAAAAGCATTAACTAATGTAAAATGATAAATCCTACACGCTTTGAAGAATAGATAATTGCAAGCAAGATCACTTGAGTATCTCCAAAGGATGTATTTGTGTTTTACTCTCATGCTGTGTGTGTTTGTTTGTGTCTTCCTGTTCATTGAATCAGGGGGAGCACACATCTCCGATCATTGTCCTCACACAGATCTTGTTTGGTCGCGCCATGGCCCACCCCTGTCATTACAGTGCTCCTGCTGCAGGATCCAGGGTCCACAAAGAGCATTCTGCCACACCTGCCATTAGCTAGTCATTACATTTACTGGGCATAAATAATTCATACCGGTCATGAAAATATATTTACAATATATTAAAGGAGAACTCCGGTCAATTTTAACATTGAGCTCATTTTTTTTTTGTAAATTTGGAGTGCTGTCAGTACAGAGAACAAAGACAAAAATCGGTGTTGCCTACATCGTGTTATCCTCTTTTTAAAATGTGCACCCTGTTGACTTAAATGGGGCAAGTTTTAAACCTGCTTTTAGCCTCTTAACATCCTTGATGTGTCATTACAAGTGCCCAGCCATGTGAGTGATTCCTTCAGAGTGAACGCAGGTGAATCTGACTGCAGTAGATGTGAAAGATATGAATAAAAATGATGTTTATTCAGCCAGCGCACATTTACATCCTGTTTTCGGTTGAAGTCCACAGTAGTCGATTGTCGAGTTCACGCGCATAGGTTTAGTACGTACGATCATGCGCCCGAACTCGACAATCGACTACTCTGGACTTCATCCGAAAACAGGATGAAAATACAGTTATGTGCGCTGGCTGAAATAACATCATTTTTATTCATATCTTGCACATCTACTGCAGTCAGATTCACCGCGTGTTGACTCTGAAGGAATCACTCACAATGGCTGGGCACTTGTAATGACACATCAAGGATGTTAAGAGGCTAAAAGCAGGTTTAAAACTTGCCCCATTTAAATCAACAGGGTGCAAATTTTAAAAAGAGGATAACACGGTGTAGGCAACACCGATTTTTGTCGTTGTTCTCTGTACTGACAGCACTCCAAATTTACAAAAAAATGAGCTCAATGTTAAAATTGACCTGAGTTCTCCTTTAAAATCCTATTCAAAATACATGATGTTCCCATGACAGCTGAATTATTTTGCAAGGAATAAAATACAAATTGCGGCAGAGTTTCCTTTAGCTGGATCATGTGCGTCATTTAGTTACCAGCCATTTGGCAAGTAACTCTGTTTTATTTATTTGGCAAAGCTAAATTCACTTGCATTTGGCATGTGTTCATTTTGGACCCAGGATATGACCGCTGGGTCTACTGGCGCTCTCTACCCTCCTCCTGGTTCTCAGAGGACCTGGTACTGATTAATCGAGATGGCTCCACTACTACAGGAATAGTTTCTGTTTCTTGCTGGTATTCAGTGGTATACCAGAGCACTACTGGGGGCAAAATTGGTGACTAAGAAGTGGAGAAAAAACACTTGTTATGAGGTAGGTTAGAAAGCAGCTGTAAGCCGCCTGTGGAAAATCAGGCATGACGCTGCAGTCCTTTACAAGAAGGAACGGTTATGGGTCAGGTTTTGCTAGCACAAGAGCATTGTAATACTGACTCTGAAACACTATAAAGACCTGTAGAAAGTTCAGATGAAGTAGGTTTTAAAGATTGGAAATAAAATATTTTATTTGGCTAACTGGCTGTTTCTTTGCATTGGCTGCTGCAATACATTCTCTAAACAGTTTTAGTGGCCTTGTTGGCAGCTGATTGACCTTGTTATGTGGGTGTTTGACAAATATGAGGAAATAATTTAATTTCAAAATAGTTTAAGGTGCACAAAAGACAAATTGCAAAGTCAGCTCACAAGCAAATTGCATTGACAAAAGTGACATCGCTATTCAGTTGCCATCACAGAACTTTAGTGACCATAAAACATGAGGACAAACTGTGTGAATATTACACACTGGCCATGTATCCATCCAGCGTGGTTTTCCCGGCATACATCCTGAGACTCTGGGATATGTAAAGCGGTTTGAAAAATGTAAATAGATGGATGGAGGGATGGATGGATGGATGAGACTCAATGCCGCTGACAATGCTTCAACGACTCCGCTTTGGAGTGTGTCTGGAGCGAGTGTGTCTAACTATGTTTATTTCAGCACACAACCAATATAATCATCATATACACATGATTACATCATATACACATGATTATAATATGCAAGCTTTGTTTTCAAATGCTCAAAGTAAATATACAATGTCAATTTAATAAAGCTAAAATTAAATTCACAAAGCGTCCAACCTGCAATATTTAACATATATACTGTATAACAACTGAAGTGCATCGAATACAAACAATATGCTTAAGCACTAAAAGATTTACACATAATCTGCATAATTTTAAATTCTCAAGACTGATATCGCTACCTGTACCTCAAAGCTGCCACCCGGTGTTTTTGGCTTCTCATTTACATTAAAGCTCATCAACCAGAATTATATACAATTTGTTCCCAACTACTGTCATCGATACAGAAATAATGTTTTTTTCATTTTTTTCATTTTTTTCTAATTTCACCTATAATGTAAAACAACATATCTACTTTCCCCTGCTCTGAAAGAGCACTTGCTTCCTCTGGAGAGCAAAGTGAGTGGGTAGATGATAAGAGGGCCAGGGGGTGTTCGTCAGGAGAAAACATGGAGGTCATCCATACCCTTGGAGGCTAATTGAAGGGTGTAAAACACTCACCCCGCTGAAAGTACCCTGTCCTCACGCTTCACTTGCCCCTTTTTGACACGCTGAAGGGGGAAATTGTACACTGCTACTCAAAAGAACTGTTAGAAGGTCATGCAGTCATGGAGCTAACACCCACATCAGATCACACATAATTAGCAGAATGCATATTTCATGTATTGTGTCATAAGCCATGGTAAATTAAATACCCAGTCAAATATTGATTTTATAATGATGGTTTTATTTTAAAATGAAGGTTTAACTGTAACTAATCTAATGTGGTTTACTTATTTTAAGAAATAGGCTTGTATTTCATTGATTCTACTCCATTCCATGTAGTTCCAATTTTAAGGCGAGTAGAAAGGTCAGGCTGCTGTATTTCTGACATACAGCCTGAGGCTGTGCGGTGGGAACCCCCACCGTGCTGAAAGGACCTAATATTCCTCACTGGAGGCAAGTCTGCACACATCTTTGGCTTGAGTTCACTGTTTGTTTTTTGTCAATGATATTGCCATATGAGACTAAAATAAATTCATTTCATAGGGCAAAATTGAGTCTTCGATTGCCTAGTGTGACATGTTCACAATCTGCCTTATCAGTTTGCTTCTTGCTAGTTCTTCACGGAAACATTTCAGCAAAGTTATATTTGTTTTATTTGTTTTTATTTTAATACTATTTTCAAATTTACTTAATTTCAAAGTTTAGTCAGTTTAGTTTTAGTTTCTGCAATAGATTGTTAGTTACATTTAAACTGCATTAATAATTGCAATTATAATATCATCATCAATTTATTATAAATAATCACCAATTTTGGTGAAATCATGCAGCCCTTTACAATAATAACCCTGAATTAAGTGTCCTCTCCACTTTCTGAATGCAATGTGCTGATCTTTTCTGGTGACATTTACTAAACTTTAAGTGCCAGTGATGAACAGATCATCAAAGCGGCCTATTAAGCCATAAGATCATTATATCATGGTTAACCTGGCCATTATAGTGGTGTGTGTGTGTGTGTGTGTGTGTGTGTGTGTGTGTGTGTGTGTGTGATCCTGGTAAAATGTCAAATGTCCCCACAAAGATGGCAATATCCAAAATCCTTGTCTTTGTGGGGAAATTATTTGGTTCTCTATGAGGAAAACAGCTTATAAATCACACTAATTGATGTTTTGTTTTTTTTGTTGTTTTTTTAAATGTAAAAATGCAGAAGGTTTTCTATTATGGGTAGGTTTAGGGGATAGAATGTACAGTTTGTACATTGTCTATGGAATGGCCCCATAAAACGTCTCGGGTTACTTGACTATAACCCTGTTCCCTGAAAAAGCGGGAACAAGATTCAACGCTGAGTCAGCGCTAATGGGAACACCTGTGTGAACTGTGTGTGAACATGCATGGAATGCATGCTCGTCAGAGGTGCATCTTCAGGTATCATTTTGTCTGAAGAGAAGTCCTGGGACATTTTCAGTGTGGCGATGAAGTGCAGCATCTGGTCCCCTCTTTTTTAGGGGAACAGGGTTACAATCAAGTAACCAGAGATGTTCCCTTTCAAAAGCTACACTCAATACTGCACTGAGTCAGCGCTAATGAGAACGAGAATACCAACGCCGCCGCACTGGGTGTCTCTGGACCCCCCACGGTCGGGTAGTGTGTGCTCACAAACACGCGAAAGGTCTCAGACATGAGCTTGAGATGTTGACTCAAGGAGGTGAGAGCCTGGAGTAGCATGAACATCCAAACTACAGTACAAAATCTTATGAATGTATGCGGAGAGGACTAGCCTTCCACATCACATACTTGTTAAAAGGGGGTGCCCCTTGCCAAAGCTTTGGAGGAAGCAACCCACCTGGTGGAATGAGCCCTAATTCCTAGAGGCAAAGCTTGACCGAGCACCTCGTAGGCTAGAGCAATGGCACCCCTCACCCAGTGTGACATTGTTTTCTTGGTGGTGGCTGCCCTACTGCGTCGACCCCCATGGCAGAAGAAGAGTTGCTCTGACTTACCCCACTGGCTAGTGCGGTGGACATAGGCCTGAAGAGCAACTCAACGCTGTCAAGTTCAAGGCCAAATTCCTTGGCGTGTTCGCACACATAATTCACAGCCGGTCACACACAAAGGTGTTCCCATTAGTGCTGACTCAGCGCAGCATTGAGTGTAGCTTTTGAAAGGGAACATGAAAGCCCAATGTGTGTGTGTGTGTGTGTGTGTGTACGCATTTTGGTACATTTAATCAAAAACAGGCCCATTAAAGAAAAAGATATCAATGCTTTCACGTCTAAGCCCAAATTCAATTTGCATGTTCAGTCAGTGAGCACAAACAAATAAAAGCTGATTAGACAGAAGTCCTGAGTTCATGGCCTTCACTGTCACTGTTAAGCTTAATTCTCCAAGTGAAGTTTTGTTGCAAAGCTATTAATACTGAGTATTGCTATAGAATATTATATTTTTTATAGTATCAAAAGGGTGAGAATACATCTTTTTAAAATTAAGGTAACACTTTATTTTACAGTGTCATTGTTATGTTACATGTAGTTACTATTGTAATAACTATAAAATATGCATAATGACATGCAACTAACCCTAAACCAAACCCTAATCCTTACCATATAGTAAGTACATGTAGTTACTTAATATTACTCACAACTTAAACGTATAATTACAGTGTAACAAAGAACACTGAAAAAAAAAAAAGTGTAACCATGCTTAATTTGCTTTGTGCTTTGCATTTACAGCAACACTCCAAAATCCAATCAGCATATACATAACTGAAGTGTGGAAAATGCTTACTACAGCCTTATGTGACCCTTTTCCCCCTCACAGTCTTTCAGCTGCCAATTCTCAATGCATGATTTGTATAACAGAAACATATCTTCCTGCCAATGTAAAACTTTTCATTTTCGTCTCTGTAAAACTGAATTCCGGTTCCAGTGGGAATTGCTGTGTTGGAGATGGTAAAGTCAACCTGATATGATATTCACCTCCAATTTCACTTCTGTAATGTGACTTGATTGTGTCAATTTAGGAACTGATTGAATGGTGAAAAGTGGGCGAAAATGGAAAGTAAATTTACATTTTGATTAAAGTTTACAAAGACATTATTTTTTCTTTGGAAAAGCAAATAATACACAATAAGACCAGAATAATGTACAAGTAAAGTAAGGGCCAATTTTGACCTTATGTGATTGCTTAGCATTACTATTTTGAAAATATCATCTCTATACTCCAATATGATGTAGGTAATTGTAATTGTGTAATTGTTATTGTATCTTCACAGTCTAACCATATAATACTTTCAGTTTCTACTCATGTGTTACTTTATAATATATATATATATATATATATATATATATATATATATATATATATATATATATATATATAAACAATTATTATTATTATATTATTATTTTTATTTATTTATTTATTTTATTTTTTTCATTTTCTTGTAATTTGATGTCTATCACAGTTCACATTTTAACCCTCTGGGGTCGGCAAACACCGGCGCGTTTTGCTCGATTTTTTTTTTTTTTTTCACATAGCAGCAAAATAGACTTAAAATACTCTGTCATTTATGGTCATACAGACATAAGAAATATGAAAAAATAAACTGTACAATGTCTTTTTTATGTGTCCACTTACAATCAAAAAACAAAACACTGTGCCTTTGTAAAATAAAGAAAATAAACTTTTTTTCTGGAGATTGTCTCTAAACTTAAACAAAGCTCAGCAAATACTATTCACCCAAGCTTGAGCTATATATCTTTATAATCATTTAAGTGTGTAATTTTAAAAAATCTAATTCAAAATGAAAACAAATATTCTCTGTTTATGTAATCTGTATGAAAAGAGAGAGATGTCAGTCGTTCTCATTTCAGCTCATTATAGCTCATTATCTGCTAATGTGAACACGCCCATGGAGAGCGTGCGCTATTCAAACGCAAATGATCTGAGGCAATCCATCCACATCAACTCGATAAAACACATCAAGATTAATAAGAATCATGTACTTTATGTCGTCTTGCTTTGCTGTGAGGAATAATACTATCGTAATAATAATCCTGGAAAATTTACCTCAGAAGTGCTGGTTTAGTTTCACTTCGAGGAGCAACGGATCCAGCTGAGGATTGTGAATAGTAAGTTCTTTATTCTAAAGTGTTTTGTTCTAATCGTAATATGGAATAGTGTCTGTAAACTGCAAAGAGACTGTTTAAATATGAATAGACTGTCTGTGTGTGAATGAATGAATGGCACATATGCGTGACAATTTTACAGCTGTAGTAAACAACAGCGCGCATCTGTGCCATTCATTCACACTCACAATTACATTAGTAAACATGTTATTTTTACATGAACACATCTACTAGTTTGTCACCCTCTCAGTGACACACCTGAATGAAAGGCTCGTTATGCAGATCATTGTCTTCTCAGGTGTGAATCACAGCATTATTCATGATCATTCACGCCCCTGCGCATATTGCCTTTCCAAACAAAAAGTGTCTTACAAATTTAAATCAATGTATTGTTTTATGTGAATGATTAGACAAGATGATTTTCAGATCATTTTGAAGCAAAAACTCTAGGCGACAAAATCCACTAGTCAAAAGTCTTGTGGACACATATTTTTTAGTATGTGTTTGTGGCCTTATTTCAGAAACTTAATTTTTTTGTTTTTTCAATATCCATGCATAAACATTATTCTCTCAAAAATACAAACATGTACATACATGTTGCTCACATATTATGGTAGCCCTGTTTGTGCTAAATAGAGTGTACCTTTGCCACACCTTTGCCATTAATATGTTTATAAGCAACTGAAAAAAGCACAAATGTCAGGGCATGTCAAAAAACCTCAAGGACCCCAAAAACACCTTAGACCCCAGAGGGTTAACTGATGTGTAGAAAATAACGCCTTTTAGCTATAGACTCAGTTTTAACACCATACTGTAGCAGTCAGAGGATGCAGCACCCCATCCAAGTTTTTGTAAAGAAACTTGCGCAATCATACATTTTTCATCAGAACATATCTGCAGCAGTGAAGTGAAAAGAGAAATCACACTGCACTCACTGCAGCTTTTCACTATAACGCACATCACAATCATCTGCAGTATCAACAAAATTAAAGACATCAAAATTTCATCACATAGCATGACTCTGAGGTCTTGAGGTTGAGGGTCCATCATAACTATGACATATTTATTGGTAAAAATCAATACAGTAGAGTATTGTTACTGTGCTGAGTTGCATAACTGAAGCCAAGTATTGATTTTTAATTGTTATTATTAAATATATTAAGGTTTTGACATTCTGAGTTTATAAAAATGCATTGCTTCTTAAGTTGGTTAGATAGGGTAATATTTGAGAGCACACTTATAAAATGCTTCTACTTTTAGATAATGCAAGTAAACACATAATGCAAGTAAATACAGTAAATTGTTTATCTACAATGTAAAGCAATTTGCAAGAATTATATTTTCGAATTTCTAATAAATAAAATAAATTGAAAAAAAGTACAGCAAATAATCATCTATTGTGGTTAACTTTTACCATTCATATTTAAATTTATGGTGACAGTGAACATTTCCATGTGGAAAATACAATGAATAAATATATAGACCATTCTAGTATAGTGTACAGTTTTATTAATTATTAATCTTTAATTATGTAATAGTGTTGATTAAGGTAAAGGCCAGTCTTTAGTCCTCTGGATATTTACTTAAAAACAAACAAACAAAAAAAAAACACTCTTAACAAAAACAAAAATGTAACTGCGTGTGAAAACAACCATAAATCCCAGTGGATCAGTCCTTGTGGGTATGTGCAAGAGAACTGATGATTTGAATACTGTATACTGTACAGCATGCTACCAATGCTAATACCTACTATAGAACATTATTACAATGTGTACTTTTTAAAAGTGTACTTCAGTTTATTAAGAAACATAGTAATATGAGTGTACTCTCTATTTATGAACACGTATGTGGCATTTTATTTTATTTAATATTATTTGCAACTGCATAATTGTATGGTTAGAAGTAAACTAAAATTGCACATTAAATACAATTAAGCACAATTCTGTATAACAGGTTCATATACCTGTTTTTATTTATTTATTTTTATTTTTTTGCATACTACAATTTGTAAGTATTAAAAAATATAAATTTTCACTGTCACTTTTAGGAGCAGCATTGCAGATACACAAAGAGACAAAACACATATTGATACATATTTGCTATAATAATACATGACAAGTGGTATCTGTACTTCCCCACTCATGAAAAGCACCAGCCGCCAATGTCAATATCTTAACATTTCATCAAGAAAATGTTTAACCCCTGCAACATGCAGAAACAAGTAACCAAAGCCACACTGACACTCCAGAAGACAAGGAACAAGCAGTCACCAGCTCAACCAGTGCCTCATGTTATAAAAGATGCTTAGACTCAGATTAATATGTCAGATAAACACCTGCTACGTTCCCATAGAGCATCACACTGATTATCAACTGCCAAGAGAAGGTTTTTTTTTTTTTTTTTTTTTTTTATTATTATTTTTAATGTAATTAGCTAGGGACCACCAGCCTTGTTTTAAGATCCACTTGGCATTTTTTTTTTTTGAAAGGGGATTTGAATTTGATTAGCTCCCCCGACTCCTTCCCCGAGAGAGAGAGAGAGAGAGAGAGAGAGAGAGAGAGAGAGAGAGAGAGAGAGAGAGAGAGAGAGAGAGAGAGAGAGAGAGAGAGAGAGGAAGCCATTCTGGCATGTCTTTTATCTTTCAGAGAACCAGCATCTCTCTCTCTCTCTCTCTCTTACTGATATTTTTTTTGCATCTACTCCACTCCTGCCACCTTTCTGTCAATATCACAGGCATGAATATGTTTGTTCTCTTTATTTCTGTGCTGTCATTTATGCTACCCTGAGATATAGTTGACCACCAGTCCAAAAAAAAAAAAAAAAAAAAAACAATCTAGATTATGTGGCTTGTGCTGCACAACTGCAAATATAATATAGTTAGTACTGTTTGCTTAGTCAAGAGTCATTATTATGTAGATTTTAAACCATATGTATTTTAAATTTGGCCCAAATCTGTTCCTCAAAAGGATAAACTCAGGCTATATGAGACCCTGGACCACAAAACCAGTCACAAGTAGCACGGGTATATTTGTGGCAATAGCCAACAATACATTGTGTGGGTCAAAATTATCGATTTTTCTTTTATGCCAAAAATCATAAGGATATTACAGTTTTTCTCGATTGCTTAAACACTATAACCAGGCTTTTGAACTAAAATTTCAAAACCATAACGCCATTTATCAAAAAGCACACCCATTTCACTAAACTATAAACACTATTCCCTGTTTTGACACATGAGTCAGATTTGTTGAACTGTCACTGCAAAACTCTACACACAAATCCCTTCATTTCTCATTGCTTAGACCATGTTGTCATTTAGAAAGCACTAGCATTCAAAATTGTTCACTCAAGTCAGCACAGCTTCAGCTCAGTTAGCACACAATTACCCAAGTGGAAACACTAAGAGTCAAAATTTAACACACATCAATCAGAACCTTCAATAGATATATAAAATCAGTTTATTGTGTTTTGGAACAATGGATCCAGAAAGACATGAAGGAAGAGGGATAAGAATGAGGAGGAGGAAGGGCAAGGACAAGAAGACAAGCAGTCTCAGATGAAATTCAAGCCACTCTAGTTGCCCATGTCTTTATCAATGGTATGACTATGAGGGAGGCTGGGCTACGAGCAAGGCCAAATTTGAGTCGCTTTACTGTCGCCTCGAGAACCTTCAGGGAGGAGTGGTGGCAAACAAAATTCTATCACTGAATAAGAGACAAACATTTCCAATAGTCTTTGATGAGGTGTATTTTCTTGTAAGAAAAGGCCAGCAGTCGTACAGTCAGACAGTGTGGCTGCAGAGTGTGACAGTGAAGGGAGGGCATCCTTTCTCCTTTATAGTCTTGACTCCCAGAATGTTATCTTTCTAGGTATTTCAACCATATGTGGAACATTCTTAGACGTGTCCATCATATTTTATCCTTGAGTGGAGGCCCTCCTGTTACGTCCCAACACTCTTTACCATTCCAATACGATTCGAATTCCATATTAGAATATGGTTTGTGTGTGTTCTTTTACTGCCATATGTTGGTCACACACATCTTACTGTAAGTAAATATAAAAAAAAAATTTAGAGGAGAGAGTAAAAAAAAAAAAGTTAAAAAAAAGAGTAAAACAGGAAAAAAAATTGTTTTTGTGTGTGTGTGTTTTCTGTGTATGAATAAAAATGTGCCAATGTATCCACTGGTTGTGTCTTTTGTGTTCATCATGTGAAAAGGTTTGAGGGGGGGAACCACAAGCAACATAACTTACCAGTTTTGGAAATGTTGTTTTGAATTTATTGCACCAGTGTCTTAGACTATGTTGTAGTGTGTGTGATTTTGAGGGCTTGTGTGTCCTGTTTGAGGGCAAAGTTTGGTTTTTCAGCAAGAGTGAATGGTTTTGAGTGTAGAGCTTCATTTTGACCTGAAAATAGGATGTTTGGGGAATTGGGTGAGACGTTATGGATTTGTGTTTATAGTTTTGAGAATACGAGGCGTAGTTTCAAGAAATGTGTTTAAGCAATCGAGAAAAACTGTAAGTAAAGATCATGTTCCAAGAAGATATTTTGTAAATTTCCTACCGTAAATATATAAAACATTTATTTTTGTGAGTGAATGCAGCACAATCACGAACATAAATGTAAAATTTTAAAGGTGATTTTCTCAATGTTTCGATTTTTTGGCACCCTCAGATTCCAGATTTTCAAATAGTTGTATCTCGGCCAAATATTGTCCTATCCTTACAAACCATACATCAATGGGAAGCTTATTTATGCAGCTTTCATATGATGTATCCATATCAAAAATATCAAAATTGTGACCCATGTGGTTTTGTCGTCCAGGGTCACATTTACAGTCCAAAATGTCTTAGAGACGTGGGGTGGGCGCCTTTGATTTGGCCAATAAGCAACAAAAGAGGGCACCTTAATAACTGTTTAGCAATAGAAGTGAATTTTGAGCAAACAAGCAAATCTACTTTGTTATTATGTTCTTCATTAATTTGATTACATCAATTTGATCAGTTAATAACCTATTTTTAAATTATGTTCTTGTCTAAATACTTCAATATACCATTAATTATGTTTGGTTTATTTATTGATCTATCTGGCTATAATATCTCCAAATGGTCTGAGAACAGACATGGGTCATCATAGAAGCACACTGCATATAAGAAGATAAATAATAAACAACAAACACACACACACACACACACACACACACACACACACAAACACACACACACAAATTATTAATATTAATAGATCAGAGAGAAAGCAATGGAATAAGTTAATGAAGATAGGGCAGAGGAAGACGAGAGGAAACTGACAGAGAATTATGGGAAGTCATTTGAGAGCGATTGAGCAACCACCCAGAAATCCTCCCAAACAGCACCAATGCCCCCACCCCTCATTCATAAGCTTTTTTGATAATTGATACTAATGAGCGGTGGGAGCTGTTGACAGGTTTAAAGGGTTCAGAGCTGTGATTGATGTGAAGTTTCACGCCTGTCTGATCCTGATGCTCCAACATGCTGATCTCAACTATTTCACCCCACTAATGATAATGATTTAATCATGTTTTATTTTTAAGATGAATTGTTGCTGATATCCAATTATCATGGCATTAATTAATAAAGAGTTTAATAATCCCTCATCGTATGTCTTACACTTCATTTGCATAGAGCCTACATTTATTAACAACATTTAGCAAATTTTCCAAGAACTCTTAAAAACAAGAATTGTCTTTACATATCTTAAAGCCAGCAAAAAAACACCTGCAGAGGAATAGTTTCAAAATCATATCACACTACCACTACATACAACATATGCATTGTATATTGGGATGTCGTCTTGCCAAAGCATCCACCTTATTTTTTAATGTGGAAGAAAGATTCTTTCCGGGGCGAATAGGACCGAAGAGGTTTAACTAACACTGAAAATTGACATTTGTTGTAAATACAAAATTTTTCTTTTTTTATTAATAGTATTTTTTTATTAACAGTAATAGATCAGAGAGAAAGCGATGGAATAAGTAAATGAAGATAGGGCAGAGGAAGACGAGAGAAAGCTGACAGAGTGACTAAGCAACCAGCCAGAAATCCTCCCAAACAGCACCCATGCCCCACCACTCATTCATAAGTCGTTGGTACAATGTTTTTAACTTTAGCTCTGTATTTTCTTTCAGCTGCCATACAGTCACTACAGTCTGATATGGGGTCACCACTCTGGGAACTGGGGATCAGCCCCCTTCTGACAGAGTAACACTTATTCAAAGTCATCTATCCAAACGCTGGAGAAATGCCAGTGCGATGGATGTAAAGGGAAAAATGGAGTTTAAAGCGATGTCCACAAAGCTGTCCCACCAAGTCAGGGGTCATTCAAAAGAGTCAAGACCAATTTATTTGTGTGAATCTTGGAGAGGAAAAAAAAAAAATAGCACACTTGCTTATGCAGAACTTGAACTCAGCAGTCATCTTGTGGGAGTTGTTTGTAGAGCGTGAAAACCCGAAGCATGACTTTTTTATTTGTTGATGCCAGATGCAATTGGGCTCCATTCTCCAAAGCAAGACTTGACAGCCAAGTGCTGGCTCTTGAGTGAGAAACCCACCTTAGCTTCCATCACTGTTGACCCTTATTTGCACTTACACAGATAAAACCATGTACCACCAATGTCTAGATATATACCATTGAAAATAGAATATACCATTCAATATACCAATATACCATTTTCTGAAAAGTACTATGGTAGCACATGGTACCATAGAACCGGCAAAAGTAATGAATATGAATGTGTCAAATATAGGAAGGAGACATTTTAAATGTTTATTAATAAACTAGTGTTTTCTGTGTCAGTGTCGGGCTGCAAAGATTAAGTTGACGATGCTGACTCGTCATCTTCGCTGTGAACGCGCCTATAGGGGCTGTTTACACCTGGCCACTTCATGCGTTTTCTCAGATCGGATTTATCAAAACGATTCAATTTACACCTGGTCACATAAATGTGTTTTTGCAAAACGGATTTAAATCCGATCTTCAATTCCCGCGCTAAATGCAGATTTAATGGAGTGCACGTCACTGAAAGCAACAGATATGAGCTGCATTTTATTGATCATCAGCTAAAATTTGAAAATCAAAGACCGTAATAAGAGAGAGCGGCAACAGCACTGGTAAGATCATTTCGTTTCTTTACTTTTAATGATGATGATTGTGTGTTAAGCGTCTGCGACTTACTTTCACTTTGATTTGCGATAGTTTGCAGGTTGGTTTAATGAATAGATGCTCAGCTTCTCATCTGCGGTGATGCGTGTTCCAGTAGCGTCGTCATATCTGGCTATAACATTACATATAACATATAACATGCATTTACACTTGTCCAGTTTCGTCAGGAATGTGGCCCAGACCATCTCCTGAAGTGGTTTGAGCGATCGGATTCAAATCCGTCTCGAATGCGTTTCGGAGGGCATTTACACCTGGTCTTTTCACGATCGGATAGCTATCCGATCTGAGAAAACGCCTGAAGTGGCCAGGTGTAAACAGCCCCATAGAGAGAAATGCACATTTCATACGGATTAGCCTACAGAGGCAGAGAGTAGGCTAGTCAGTTTCTTTTCGTTTTGAATTGTTTTGTTTAAAAGTAGACAAGTCAAGCTTTCCATATGGAATAACTAATGGAATATTGTTAAATTCGCTGATAATCGGGTGACCAGATCGCAAACCAGAATTCAAAGCCGACAAGCTTATGGGCTCACGGACAACTCTCTCATTCGTCATGAATCCCATGTTTCCATGGCTGCGATGTAACATTTAATTGCTAACCTATTTTTTTTTTTTTTGTAAACAATGCTTTGTGCTTCACTCGTGTCATAATATTCATGTAGAACAGCATTCACATACAAAAAAATTGTTTTGGCGGACAGCTCTAGTGTTGCCATAGAAACAAATAAATTCAAGTCACAAACCACTCAGAGTATAACGTAATGGGATTCCATCTCTTCCAAATTACAGTATAGTTCTGGCGTGAATGCAGCATACGCTTGTTGTTTTGGTTCAGGATGACCTGTAAAAGGTGGCTGCTGTTTCGGTTGTGGTGCTCGGTGACTGACGTCTGTCTAACTCTGCATGCTGATGACGTGTGATGTCTGCGCAAGCAGGGTGTGCGGAGGTATGAAAATAAACACGGTGACAGGTAGGACATTGTATCACTGCATTTGGAACATTTTCAATGAGTGGACGAACATTTTATGGTCCTATATATATATATATACAACTTAATTATATTGTCAGACACATATAAAATCACTTCGAGATTACTTAAGTCACTAAGGTTTTACATTAATTTTCACTTATATTACATTTATATTTACAGTCAAATTATTATGAATTATTGAATTAAACTGAGGGAAATGTGTTTTATATATACATATTTTTCTTCCATTTCTTATTTATTTTATTTATAAAATGTAAAATATATATTTAATTTTTATTTATGCATTTTTAACATAATTCCCTTGTAAATGGTGCATTTGAATTTTAGGGGTAGAATTAGAACAATGCTTGTTTGAATATACGTGTGGGTTTTTTTTTTTTTTTTTTTTTCAAAACCAGTAAAAAATTAAGGAACTTGCTACTTGGCAAAATCATATTCACCTGATATCGATTCCTACCATGCACTGCGACACTTTATGGTAATTACAGGTTAACAGTGTCAATTGGCATCTTGAGGCAAAAAAAAGATCTCAGTAAACTGGAGCAGTGGATGAATGTCACCAGTAGATAAATGCAGTTCCGATGATTGCTAATGTCTCCCCTTGGGTCTGGATGGCTGGCTTAAAAGAGTTTGTGCTTCACGGGAAACAATTCCACTTCAGAATGCTGCTTTTCACTGCAGCATTATGATGTTTTCTATATTATCCTCACATTCTCTGCAGGCACTGAGGGAGGAGCAGCTGTCATGAATAAATGATGGAGGGGGCAGGCAAAACACATGATTAATATGCAGAAACCCCCCATATGCCCTCTTATCTATTCCATCCACTTCTGCATATCCCCTCCCAATTATCGCTGTACTCTGTCCACATCTCCGTGTGCCACATGCTGACGAATGCGATGTTGATGGGATATCACGGAGCATTAAAGTTGTTGTTGCCACACAGAGACCAATGCTTGCAAAGAAGCACAGCTTGCTGGGTCATATCCACATTTCATGAGCAAACTAAACAGCTGGGGGCTAAGAAGGCAGGGAACACAGATTGTTCATAATGGCGCAGTAGAGCTGTCACCCCCACCTGTTAGCCCTCTTCCTTTCCTAAACCTTTTGTCCACTCCTTGACCTGTTCCCTACTAAGCTCCTTCAAAGCAACTGCCACTGGAGATTGGTTTACTAATATATTATTTTTTATGGTGTGAAAAGAACAGAGTACACAGTGAGTGGTGACAGTAAACAAATGTTTATCCTGCTGTGCAACAGGACTCTCTGCACCTGGATTTCTCTGAGAACCATTTTGGATGTTTAACTTTGGCAGTGTTAGCTCTGTTTCAAATCTTACTGAGAGTGCATTCCATTTCACTTTAGATACGCACTCGCAAACTAAGCACTTTCCCTCAGGGGAATGTGTCTATGAATATAGATTTTATTTAACATGTACAATTTAATCAAAAGTATCCCTCATCTTCATGTCTGTGGTGTTACAACAATGGACGTCGCCTCTTTAAGAAAAATAAGAATTATATTTGAACTACTTTTTGTGTGTGTGAGGGTTGTTCCAGGTGATGGTTGATCTGGGGTACATGATGAGTTCATTCTCTCCTATTAATTTTTACAAATGTTGCTACATTTATGACAATTTTATGTCACACTTTATTCAAGTGTGTGGTGTTACAGTGATAACTTACAGATTTTACATAATTTAATCTAAATTTTGATAAATATTGTTTTATTAAGACTGTAAAATGTCTCGTGATCTTGACTATCATTATGGAAGCCCCCAATTTTAGAAATTGCCTGGATGTGTGGTTATTTGTTTCTCCCTCGGCAGAAATAGTGGTGAAACCACATACATGAGTAGCAATAAACACAAGTGTTAAAGATAAAGTCACATGATGAATCAAAGTTCATCACAAGCTGCGATAAATGCTATTTATACTAAGTGTAAATACAAAAGGTATGTTCTTTGCACTAAGTGGAAATAATGTTAAATGCTATTTACACCAAGTGTAAATATTAAATCCTATTTACACTATATGGTTGTTAGCTATTTATACTTGGTGCAAATAGTGACAGATAGTTGCACCTCAGTGCATTATAGTGCATTATAAAATAACAACATATTCAGTGTAAATGATTATAAAAATGTATTATTATTAAAATAATAAATGGATGCTGCCTTATTGGGAAATCACTTGTCCCTTTGCCTCAACCCTAACCCTTGCACTTTATCCCTACTGGGTTACAAGCAAATGTATCTGCTTTGTTGAAGTAGCAGTTTAGTGGCATACTGTATATCTTCTAATATGTAGCTTTCAATCTCTATATATTTTGACAAGTTTTCTCTTTATAAGGTTTTAGGTCATGCTTTATGAGGACAAAGCTCATCCCCTCCTCTTACAGTTGCTGCCTTCACGTTATGAGAATAAAAGTGTGTCGTATTATTTTCCACCAGGGAGCTGTTTAATTGCTTACAGGCAATAACTTTTACCTACCCTACTCACAAAAAAAAAAAAAAAAAAAAAAAAAAAAAAAAAAAACCTGTGCCAGGGTAGAGAACAATCAAACACTGTCCTGAAGATCCTCCTTGTCAGATCAGTGAGGTGAATTTATCTTTGAAACCAACAAGCGCTTCATCTCTTTGCAGCTGCCCTTTGCTTTATATCGCAATTATTGCATGAAGGATGATTTTTCACTTATTGCACTTAGTCATTAATGCATCAGTAACAAATGGGAAGGAAAGGATACATTAACCTAGGAGAAACAATTCAAAAGAAGGAACTGATGTAAGTTGAGGCAGGATGTGAAAGTTGTTGTGCACTGCTAGCTGATTTGTTCTTAAACAGGAAGCCATTGAAGTATAGCTTTTCTTTTGATGTTGCTTTGAATTGAGGCATAAATATGCTCTGTTCCAAAATCTTGTAAACTACCCCCTTACTGCAGGCAACATTTTAGAAGTCACATGCACTCCCGATGAGATTCTTTACATAATTCAGTAGAGTTGCGCAGAGAAGCCAATATCTATATCTGTAGCAATTGCAAAATTATTTGTATATGGATAAAAACAAATATTCATTGTGCTTAAACCAGATGCTTGTCAAAATTACAATTACAATTAAAATGATCTATATTAAATGTATCATTCATTCATAGTTTCCATAAAGCAAAAAATGCCTTGTATTCTTCTTTCTTTTTCTTTTTTTTTTACTGCAAAATTGTAGTAAATATTATGGAAGCTTGTTTCCGCCACATAATAAAACATTTTAAAAGATAATTGCGACTTTTTATCTCACAATTGCGAGTTTACATCTCACAATTCTGACTTTATTTCTCAGAATTGCGAGATATAAAGTCAGAATTGCGTGAAATAAAGTCGCAATTGCGTGTTATAAAGTCAGAATTGTGTGTTATAAAGTCAGAATTGCGTGTTATAAAGTCAGAATTGCGAGATATAAAGTCAGAATTGCGTGTTATAAAGTCAGAATTCTGACTTTTTTTCTCGCAATTGCGACTTTATATCACGCAATTCTGACTTTATAACACGCAATTGCGAGTTTATATCTCGCAATTCTGAGATCTTTTCTTTCTTTTTTTTCCTTACCACAGAATAGTTTATATCTCACAATTCTGACTTTATAACACGCAATTGCGACTTTATATCTCGCAATTCTGACTTTATATCTCCCAATTGCGACTTTATTTCTCAGAATTGCGACTTTATTTCTCAGAATTGCGACTTTATATCTCGCAATTGCGACTTTATTTCTCAGAATTGTGACTTTATTTCTCTCAATTCTGACTTCATATCTCGCAATTCTGAGAAAAAAAGTCACAATTCTGACTTGATATATCGCAATTGTGAGAAAAAGTCAGAATTGTGAGATAAAAAGTCGCAATTATTATTATTTATTTATTATTCAGTGGCGGAAACAAGCTTCCATAAAATATATTCTAATTTAAACAATACAACTAAATAATATATAAAAGGAAAAAATTATTTAGTAGAATAAATAATTTGCATGATCCCAACACTTTTTGCCAAAGTTGATTTGGAACTCATGTACAACAGACAGAGAAACATTTCCAGTCCCTTATTCTTCCTCAATTGATTCATGTCATGTAACACAAAATACATTTGCACCAGACTCGTTCGGTGGTCCGACGGCCTATTGGACCAATTAAACCGATCCAATGACACAGTACTGCACAACAACTGCCACAAACAGGTGTGCTGTTTGAATAATAGTTTTGTAATGATGCGATGATACGATCACATCGGTGTGGTTAGAACATTCATTGCGGCACGTCATCAACTGCTAAAGACAAATCTGCATTGTGCTTTGGCTGGCGCTGAGCCAGAGACGGACGTGCTCACCTGTCATGAATCACAACCATAGATCAACTGTTCAGTGTTTATTTGATATAAAAGCAAATAGTACTAGCAAAAAAAGTTTGTAAAATATACAGTGATGTCTATGGAAGTGGCAATACTAATCATTTCAAATAGCTATAAATTGACAATGTGTTTTATTGATAATAGATACATGTGTATTTAATTATAAAGTTCACTCTATTCTTTTCTTAGTTCACTGCTCACTTACTTTCATGTCTTTCAGGAGAAGTGGATAAAAGTTAGCTCATGTTGTAAATCCGACAACTCTGATTCTGAATTGCAGTGGAGCCCATCCCCAGTTAAATATCAACTTACTAACATATCATTAGTGTTTAAATGACAAAATACATTTACTTGCACAAAGGCCTATTTGAGAATGGCAATATCAGATCTTTCCAACGCTATCTCACGACCAATTAGTACGAATTCGTAAGAGTCGGTACGAAGTGGCTAATTCTGCTAATTTGTCTAAACCCCAGTGATGGGTAGGTTTAGGGGCGGGATCAGGGGTAGGTCATTCGTACAAATGACCTACATACGAATTGGGAAACTCGTAAAATATGTAAGATTTACCAAAAATCGTATGAATTCGTACGAGTGAGGATGTATGAATTCGTACGAATTAGTAATTTACCATGCGTGCCAGCATATGTGCGCTCGGTTCTTTTTGGCATTGATTTTCCGCCATATCTAATGTTAATAAATGGAACCTTATTGTAAAGTGTTACCAGAAATAGACTTATCAAATAGTATAAAATGTGTTTGATACAATATCTAAGTTGATGCTACTATTGGCAAGTTTTAATTTCTGAGAAACGCAAAATATAAGACACTGAAACATGACTCTTTGATCGTGCTGCGCTCATTTTCATTCATAGAGTTTATGCTAGACTGTGTCTAGTGTCAAATTAGTTTTTTATTTTTTCTGCAGACATCAGTTCCAACCCTGCTCCATCACACCTGCCTGTTATTTTCAAGTAATCCTGAACACTTTGATTAGCTAGTTCAGGTGTGTTTGACTAGGGTTGGAGAGCTGCCAGATGATAGCCCTCCAGGAGCAGAGTTGGTATTAAAGTATCGAGTTGTTGAGCTTATTAGTATGCTAACATGAAACTTTGTTAGTTGAGTCTCTTGTGTACTTCATGTGAGTACTACAATTTATATGGTGTGCTTGAGGGATTTTAAGGGAGTTGTTGCCTATGAAGAGCGATGAATCACTTATGAGGTTCCATTTAGGTCATGATGACACTTTAGAAGGCAAACAATAGACAAAGTGGCAGCTTGGACTGCATTCCACTTCACTTTTTTATGCCCTTCCCTCGCTAACGTCTCTCCATCTCATTAACTCGGATGTAAGTCATTGCTTGTCGTTGTACAAGTGCCCAGTACTGGTGGAACCATAGACTGTAAAAAAACATGGACGTAGTGCCTGTGACGTCACCCGTAGGTTTCTGAAGACTGTTTTTGAAGCATAAAGTGGGCGTGGCCGACCGTCGCCATCTTGGCAGCGCGTCACTCCCGAATTTATTTATTTTTACAGTCAGACAATGAGCTGAGGTAATGTGACAGCTAACAGACAGCAGACAAACGGCTAATGATGACTAATGACCACAGCAGCAGGAATCCACCTGTCACTCAAAACTGGACACACCCTTAACTATGCAGAAATTTAAGGCTTAATATAATTTAAACGGATGAGTTATAAAAAAATTCACCCCCCTCACAGTTGTCATGAAGGGCAAAATTAGCTGTATAGACCAAAGCCACTTTTTGCTCCAGGCTGTAAACATGTTTTTTTTCTGCTGTAAAATTGGGCATTTCAACATGGGGGAGATGCAGATTTGACTCACTTTTGCAGCCAGCCTCAAGCGGCCAGTTGATGAATTGACGTTTAATTCACTTCTGTGTTGGTTTCAAGACAGAGACAGGGAGGTTGCCGCTTGGGTGGAACCCTTGCAGTTGGTTGAATTGGAACGTCCTAAGGACTTGATCACTTCAAATCTGCTATAGAGCTGAATTATTATTTACATATTCTCCCTGTTATCAATTTGTTTAATACACCTATGCCTATAGGTATGCTTGGGATGGACAAAATATTTAACAAATAACATATCAGTACAATAAACTTTGAGTGTTTAACAAAGTATAATGCAGTTAAATATCAAAACAACAATATATATCATACACTAGAGTTGTGTGGGGTGGGGTAAAAATATTTTAGTTCCACAGATAAAAAATAAAAAAACGTGTATTTCATGAAATAATGTTAATTATTTATATCATAAGCAAATGTAGCACTGCTGTTTGACAAAAAAAAAAAAAAAAAAAAAAAAAATATATATATATATATATATATATATATATATATATTAATTAATATAATAACGGAGTAATTAATAGTTAGTAAGGTAGTAGTTAAGTTTATGTATTGGGTAGGATTAAGGGATGTTGAATATGATCATGCAGAATAAGACATTAATATGTGCTTTATAAGTACTAATAAACAGCTAATATCCTAGTAATTTGCATGTTAATAAGCAACTAATTAATACTCAGAATTGGACCCTAAACTAAAGTGTTACCTTCAACTTATATACAATTCTAAGGTACTAATATGCACCTTTAGGGGCAGATAAGGTACAAAGTTGTTCCCATTGACAAGCTGTTCTAACCAAAGGACAATTGCTGCACATTTGTTTTTGTTTTTTCTGACAGTGTAGCTTGTAGCTTTTTAAACTACTGATAGGAACCTTCCTCACACTGTACTGTGCAACTCTTTCACTGCAATGAAGCCTAGCGCAAGTTCTGCCAGGAAGACTCAATCGTTCTCATCACTTATTACCTTCTCATCTATCCAATCATATCTTAATAGCCCAGTATAAAAGGGTGGTACTTACTCATGTCTGAGTTCGCAGATGCTGTTGCTTCAACCACCTCCATCCTCCCCAACCACCACTAAGACGGGACCTTTCCTCCATCCCCCCCAACACCACCATGTTGGGTCCTCCCCTCCATCCTCCCCAACACCTCCAGATGGGCTCTCCCCTCCATCCTGAAGACGCCAGGATGTCCTCTTCCTCCTTCCACCCCACCACCACCAGATGGCCCCCTTCCTTACTTCGCAGGGGGTGGGCTGCGCCCCTGCCTTCGTCTTCAGGCAGGATATGCAGATTCCGTACCCTCGGAATGTGAGTTACGGACGGGGCCTACGCCAAAGAATTTGATTGTTTGCTGAGCTCTTAAATAAATGTTCATTGTCACAGTATTAATTCTCCCGAGTCTTTCTGGTAGAACTTGCAGTAAGAGAGAACCCCTGCCAATGGGCAAACCAGTCATCCAATAAGTGAACTGACAAGCACAACAACTGACAAAAAAAAAAAAAAAAAATCCCTAGGGCCATTCTGGTTATCCAATCAGGCTAAAGCATGCTGATGTTCATTAAAGCTGTGCAGCGCTTTGCTGACTTCAGCAGCAGACTGAGGAGTCAAAACCTCTGAGATACCCTTGAGGGTGTCACATGACCACAGGGGTGAGAACACACACTTAGCCATATCTGCAGGCACACATTTAAAACACTTGCTGGCATGGAGCCAAAACCATAAAGCAGCAAGTAAAGCATCATATGACAGTCGTTTCAGATTTCTTCCCAGGATGAGCTTCAATGAAGATTTGCAGATAACTGATCATGATAAGATGAGAGCATGCATACACATGCTTTCTTTTTTTTTCTTTTTTTTTCTCTAGGGTCACTCAAGGATACTTACACTTTAGTGTGCTGGTATTTAAGAGGATCAGTGAGCAGTGATGAAGAATTGAGCCAGGAGTAATTAAACACTGACCTGCAATGATGCGTCTTATAGGCTTTTAAAGGTTGACAAGCACATATTTCCTATTGAAACCGGAAGTTGGGACAAGACATGTCATACTGAGGTGCTAAGATATGTATACGTATATATACATATATGTATATGTGTGTATATATATCATCTTAGCTTATAGAAGCTAACGCAGATGAACAACATGCCATATAATACAAATTCTGATTTCATGGCATCTTTAACAGCGTGCTTTTTCTTCTCACACTTGACTACCATCATCATCACCAGCTGCAGCAGTAAATCAGCCCATGCGTCTGAATGCTTGCTGTGCGTGTGTGTGTGTACGTGTGACAGAATGAGTTGGTGGGGATTGTGAGAGTGATTAAAAAGGTTGCTAAACTGTGTGTGATTATCTCTGAACCATAAATCTTAGTCACTTGACACTACCATTGCATTTAGCAGCTATCAGATCTTATTGTAATGCGTTTTCCGATTGTAAAAAAAAAGATTCAGAACCACCGCCTTGGCCATACACTTCTGCACAGTGTGGTGTGTTCAGATTATGCTTAATCATTGGAAGCACATGTGAGAGTTTTCTTTATCACATTTAGTAATACAGACCCACCTGCCAAACGCATACATTAAAGCAGTTCATATTTCCCACATGCTATTCTACCTTCCACCCCACTGCTCACGCTTTATTTATCAGAAGCTGCTTCACGCACAAGGACACATTATTGCTCTGGCAGGAACTGCATCTAACTCTGTCACCTACACTTTCTCTTGTCTCAGTCTCACAGGTGGAGTCTATACTTCTCTCTTGTTCTCATCTGTGTGTAAATTCAAGTGGGTCAGCTTTCTGAAGGGATTCTATAAATAATTCAGTTTCAGGCCTGTCTAAATGTTCCTATAAGCCCCTGTAATGCCACATGGGCTGTTCTGTAGTAGTGCACTGTGGAGTCCTCAACAGTGCAGGCTCAGCAAAAGAGCATATGACACTAGGAGCACCTTTCTGAGTCATATACAGTAAGTAACAAATGGGACACTTATGGCAGGGGTCCTTTTGGCACGTAACTCATTCAGTCCTATTAACTAAACACTTTCAACCTCGCAGGTGGCCAATTGTGTTATTTTTTTTAATTAGTCCATGTCATTATTATTGATTGCCGTTTTTCACTTCACCATGAGTGCCACATTTTTAAGATGTCATGTTAATCAAGGAATAATTGACGACAGGCCATTGAATTAGTGAAAAATAATACACAAGATTGTGACTGCGTCAGGGCTGCTACGCTTCATGTGCATTATTTTTTAACAATTAAATGGTCAATTCATGGTCAGTTATGTTATACCACAGTTAATCATGCCTCAAAACATTAATCAGATTGTAATGCTGAGGCATTCAGGCAGGCAAAGGAACAGGCAGAGAAGAAGATCCACATACAGCTTGATTTATTAAATAATCCACAAGACAAATGAACACAGGGTAGCCAGGATAGTCCAGGAAACACGAGACAGGAACAGCAAAACCAACGACTCACATGCAACCACAAGAGAAACACAAGGGCAAAATATACACAGGCTAACAAGGTCACAAGGGGGCATGGATAAATTGTCATGGGAACACACAAGGGAAACCTAGGGAACTAACTAGACACAGGGGAGACTAACCAACATGAAAAGCTACAAATAACTACAAAACATGGCACCAGAAAAGAAACAACAAAAGAGGGAATACATGACAGAGCCCTAGGGGTCGAACTCCATGGTTGCGATGGGCAAACAGGAAACTCAGGGACGACATCCATGGTCTCATCAGGGCAGACAGGAAACTCCAGGACAGGAGCGTGCTCTGGAGCGGACTCATGGGCTGGAGAGCAGTGTGCCCTCACACAAAATGGCCAAGGGGAGTACAGAGGACAAGGAAACAACTTCTGGGACAGACAGTGCAGGCTCTGAGGCCGGTGGGCAAGATGCCTCTACTCTAGGGATGCCGACTGCATGCACCGGCATTAACAGTGTGTCCTCCACGTTGGATGCCAGTCTCACTCGGATAGAGACCACCTTAATGGTGTTCATGACGACCCAGAACTCTGGGACTCTGCCGTGGTGTCCGTGGCGGCTGGAGATTCTGACGTGGCGGTCATCTTGGCTGAAGACTCAGGCATTGAAGTCGCTACAAACACTGGGCTTGCGACCCTCAGTGTAGGGCATGCTGGAAGCCATTGCCGGTCAAGCTCCGTGGACTTGCTGCCTACTGCTCCTCCCCCAAAAATTGTTTAGGGGTAGCATCTTCCTCGTCCTTCCCTACTGTGAAAGAGGAACTAGAAAGCAGAAAGGCATAGTCCAAAAATTCCACGAACGACCCTCAAGGACCATCACGGACAAGTTTATGTTGAAGTGGTTTGTTCAGTCCATAACAGAAACAAATCAATAAGTGCACAGTCTAGCAGGCTGGATAAATATGTAATGTCCAGAAAGTCTTTTGTGTGGACCTCGAGAGAGAGAGAATACCTTGATGCAGGCGGACTAATCTCACCGCTGGATCCATTGGTGGTGAGACGTTAATGTTGAGGCATTCAGGCAGGTAAAGGAACAGGCAGAGAAGAGGATCCACGTGCAGCTTGATTTATTAAATAACAATCCAAAAGACAAATGAACACAGGGTAGACAGGATAGTCCAGGAAACATGAGACAGCAAAACCAACGACTCACGACCACAAGGGAAACATATACACAGGCTAACAAGGTAACAAAGGGACATGGATAAATTGTCATGGGAACACACAGAGGTGACCAAGAGAACTAACCAGACACACCTGGGGAGACTAATCAACATGAAAAACTACAAATAACCACAAAACGTGGCACAAGACAGGAAACAACAAAAGAGTCCACAAACACACATGGAATACATTACAGATATTATTTTACTTAATTTTTAAGGTTTTTGTCCATAAAATTAGGGTTCTTATAGTTAACTAAAAGTAAAACCATTAAAAACATCAACAACATTTTTGTCACTTGAAATGAGACAAACGTTAACTGAAATACAATTTAAAAACTATATAAACACATTTTTAAAAAATGACAAAAAGAATAAAACTTGATCTAAAAATTAAAAAAGGAAATATAAAAATATAAAAAGACAATTCAAAATGTGAATAAAAATATAAAAGTATCTCAGTGATACTAAAATAACACTGCTTACACGTTAAATACTTTCTTGTGCATCTTTGTTAACAGCCTAAGGGCCAGATTTACTAACAGCTTGCGTCAGCACAAAACCCTCTTTTGCTGTTAAAAAACAGGGTGTGTGGACAGGATTATTTTGGCGGCTGACCTTATTGCATGTGCATTTGTAGGAGTTTCCCTTTCAGACGCTAAATTTATGGGAGGAGAGTATTTAAATCACTCATGAAAGGGGATTTACTAAGGTTTGCGCTAGTCAATTTACTGGTATTTGAGCCATTATTTACCGTCCCAAAAAAGCATATGTCTTAAACCAGACGTTAATTTGCGCTGCTCTTGGTAGATTGTGTTGATCATTATGAAAATGATCCGGCTGCATCTGTTATTTAATTTGCACATTGTCATTAGATCATGTGCAGAACTTTCCAATCCCATCGGCGCTATTTTGGAATTGCGCTCTCGTGCTAATTTGCCCTGTTTAGTAAATCTGGCACTAAGTCTCTGTTACTAATTCTGAAGTGTCATTTTAGAACTAGCAACGGAGATGTGAACCATTGCTATGCTATTACAGAGAGTGAGATTGATTGATTAATATGTTAATTACTTGTGTCTGTGCAGCTCTCAGCAGTATTTGGTAGCATGCTGCATCTCTAACAACAAAACCATAAGATGTCAACGCTACCACCTCAGTACTGAAAAATGTCACATGACTTTTCAGTTGCTAAACTATTTTACCAATGTCTGGTCAATTATCTTTGTGGGTTTTGTTTCTTTTGCTGTTGGACCTTTAAAATAACTGAAATAATCTGACTAAGGAAAATAGAACTGCAGTGCAGTAAAGACCTAGGACTTCTTCATAGCTGTGCATCAAAATCAATCATTCTACAGCTGTGGTAGACGTTTAAAGTATTTCACCATGAAACAAATTCCAAAATTAGTATCTGAAAACATTGGCTTTTGCATGATGCTGCATCCACACCAATAGGTGTCAGCATAAATTGCACTGTTCTTTCATTCAACAACACATGTTTTGTAAATGTAATGCCCAATATGACTACTGAAAGGCGCTCAAGCAGCGTTGCTATGGTTACCTCCTCAGGCAAATGAGAATTTATTCACAAGCACCTATTTGGTGGCGGGAGAAAATGTCCACTGTGACTAACCAAGGATTTCTGTCTCTCTGTCTGACAGGGCAGTGATCAGTATACTTTACTCTGAATGCACAAATCAGGTCAAACACCACTAATAGGTTAAGCATTCTGCCAATATTTATCCCCTACCAAGCTCCAGTCCTAAAGTGACATGATCTCTCTCTGATGTGGACAATTACTCTCTATCACTGAAACCACAGATATCATGAAGAGATGTGCAGGAGCAGGGATCAGATTCAAATTCTTCAAAAATTCTTCAGATTCAAAAACTTAAGGCTGGAATACACTCCTCAAAAAAAAATTCTGATTTTTGCCACGATTTGCAGTCTCGCCAAAAGTTTTTTCACTACGAAATTGCATAGTGTGTGATAGGCACAGACTCTGAATCTGTCTAGTCAGAGGATCAAACATGCTTGATATATTAATTTATTTTTAACAATTTTAGAACACATACCTCAGTTTTCACAGACATGGCTTAAGTCTAGTCCCAGACTAAAATGCATGTTTGAGCTTTCTTAACTGAAATCAACTTCCACTGACATATCTTAAAATATCTCAAGATACACACCAGTAATGTTTTTTTTTCTAAGGCAAGTTTATAAAAGCTACTTAAGGGCCTGTTTACACCTGGTCACTTTATGCGTTTTTACAGATCAGATAGCTATCTGATTTATCAAAACGATTCCATTAACACCTGGTCACATAAATGTGTTTTCGCAAAATGGATATAAATCTGATCTTCAATTCCCGTGCTATATGCAGATTTAACCTTCTGGGGTCGACAAACGTGCCAGTGTTTTTTTCACATTGCAGCAAAATAGAAAGTTCACGTCACCGAAAGCAACAGATATGAGTTGCAATTTATTGATCATCAGCTAATTTAAAAATCAAAGACCGTAATAGGAGAGAACGGCAACAGCACTGGTAAGATCATTTTGTTTCTTTACTTTTAATTTAAAGATGATTGTGTGTTAAGCATCTGCGACTTACTTTCACTTTGATTTGCGATAGTTTGCACGTTGGCTTGATGAATAGATCGCTCGGCTGCTCATCTGCGGTGATGCGTGCTGCAGTAGTGCCGTCATATCTGGCTATAACATGACATATAGCCTATAAAACGCACTCACGTTTATTTTTTAGCATTGTAGAGAGGAGTAAAATTTACATATGTGGTTTCAACAACCAGATGCATTTACACTTGTCCAGTTTTGTCTGGAATGTGGCCCAGACCTCCTCTTGATGCGGTTTGAGCGATCGGATTTAAATCTGTTTCTAATGCGTTTCGGAGGGCATTTACACCTGTTTTTTTTTTTTTCACGATTGGATAGCTATCTGATCACAGAAAACGCGTGAGGTGGCCAGGTGTAAACAGCCCCTAAATGTCCTAATTGAACTAAGGCCTAATCCTGGCTTAATCTAAGCCCTGTCTGTGAAACCAGGCCATATTGTTTTCATTTGCCCCTTGTCTCCTAGCAATAAGAAGCATGTTTCTGCCTGAGTTTGTTGCATTTGGAAAGAGTCTGGTAGTGTGTGATCCTCAGTTGTTTAGTGTATGATGCCCAGTTTTTCTCTGTTACCATTTACAAAACTTGCGTTCGGAATGAGTCCGGTAGTGTGTGATCCTCAGTCGTTTAGTGTATGATGCCCAGTTTTTCTCCGTTACCATTTACAAAAAGTCGGCAAGTGTATGATGCCTAGGCCTGGTTTCACAGACAGGGCTTAGAATAAGCCAGGATTAGGCCTTAGTTCAATTGGGATATTTAAGCAGCTCTTATAAACATGACTTAGAAAAAAGTTTCTGGTGAGCATCTTGAGACAAAACAGTGGCACTGATGTATTTTAAGATACATATGTCAGTGCACATTGCTTTCAGTTAAAACAGCTGAAAACAGACAATCTGAACGACATTCAGAGCCACCAGTTACCGTTCATTTTCATTTGACGTTAAGGGCCGGTGAGCTGGACACTGTAAATATCTTCTGAGAAATTCATTATCAGAAAGAGCCTGGAACTTCTCAGACACGGCCGATTATGATACCATTTTATTTCCCATCTCATAAATCGGTCAAAAGAAGGTTACTGGGTCTGCTCAGGCTTCAGGGCTGTTGTTAAACACTGGCTCATGAGATGACTGCTCATCACTTCAGTCAATCACGATGAGACGTCAACAACTCCATGTCACAACACGCATTAAGAGGACGCGGATGCGCCCCCAGGTGCATGTAATCTTGCAAAAGAGCAGCTGGTATATGCAGAGTGCGTTCCATCATGCAGGTTGAACAGATCAAAGAGGACAGCTTCCACCCGCCATCCTCAAGCTGTCAGGCATTGCATGGCGCCATGGCCGCTTCCCCTACTGCAGTAACCGCTGCTCTTTGCCCCAATAAATGATTCACGACAGACAAGAAATGCTTGTCTATTAAAATGACAATCCCCTGTGAGTATGACCCCACGTCGGCCCCCGTGTCGCACTAGAGTCCGCAATGACAGATGCCATCAGCATCCCACCCCATGTTTCTCTCTATGCTGTTGGACGTCTAAAAAAGAGATTGATTTTTCCACTACCATCCGTGTGCTGTTTTCCAATGCCTGGCAGTTTATTTCCCAACTGCACCATGATTGTAGCAATTGCAGAGTCTATTGCGTAGAGACCAATAACAGACATTGCTTTTGGTTTGGATTTTATAAGAAACCTTAGTGTCATCTGAGGAGACACTTGGAGAATTAGGAGGATACTAATTTTTCCCCATGCAGCATTTCTGCAAAGCAATATCATAAACATTTCACAATTTGTATTCATCATTATTTTCGGGGTTTCCAGATTATAAAGATGAAAATCATAATAACAAGTTGGTTTCAAAATGTGATAAAATAGTAGGAGATAGCAGGGAGGGTTGTGACACAGCTGGAGATGTAACAGTAGCCCCGTTTACATGTAGCATTGTATTCCGATTATAACCAGGTGCAAGTCCAATCAGAATGAAAATGCTCCATGTCAACACCTCAATCGGAATAAAAATGCTCAAACCGATTGAAATTTCAGTCGGATTGAAGGGGGTGGAATAAACCTTTTCATGAACCGATCAAACGAAAGATTACACCATGTAAACGAGCTGATCCGATTACTTTGAGCGTACGTCTTTCTGCGCATGCCTGGTTTTGCGCCAGATTCTGTCAGCTAACATAATGCCTTCTGTTTGTGATCCGTTGTGGATTCTGATCACCGAATAAGGTAGGAATATTTATACCCGATGCAAAAAACTATGCACGCTAACCATTACCATAGTAAACATGGTAAATATGTACGCTTGAAGAAATCAGACAAATCATAATCCTGTTTTTATTTTATCTTTCAGTAGCCTATGTCTCGGACTATCCTCTTTTTCTCTGACTGAAAATATAACTGTATCCTTCTGGGAGAGAGTGCTAAAGCTCCTCAGGTCATATTTTTGGTGGCATATTTGTAGAAATGAACATTCTTTCTAAATGTGATGTAAATACGTCCTGTTACTAGGCTACCAAATAAACAGAAACAGACGCGAATAAGTTTTGTGTCCTCTTTCTTTTGTAAACGTTCACAAACGTCATAAACGGTAAACCACTTTATTTCTGTGACTAATGTGCAATTTTGACACAAATTAATTCATTATGATAAATGTATCGATTTTTATATTAAACCTGTGGTAAAACATCTATTCTTCGGTTTTAAATATTCAATTAAACAACAAAAATGCCAGCAAACAGTCGCTCTTGTTTTGCGATCGATCAGGGGTGCGTTTCCCGAAAGCATCGTTGGCCAACTATGGTCGCAAGTTCCGTCGTTACCAATAGAGTTCCATGGACATTGCGATGAACTTGCGACCATAGTTGGCCAACGATGCTTTCGGGAAACGCACCCCAGGCTGTTTCCAGTGATTTCTTTCTGATCAGTTTTCTGATAAAACTTCCTTTTTTTCTTCTTTTTTTTTTTTACAATAATGATGGCCTATATTTAATTATATGCTATAATGAGTGTGATATGAGTATGATAATGAAAAACTGATGCAAATACAAAACAAGACAATAATTAACAAAGAACAATAGCCTACACAATACAATAAAATGCCACGTTTATGGCTCGCACTGGCCCGACAGTGGAAACGCTTCTCATGCCTACAACTAAACGCGACAATTAAGTGATGCACCATCTTGACAGGATTGAAAACGTGGAAATAATGAGCTTCCAGATCCGGCAGACAAGCTGTGTGCGCATGTAACAAAATGACTTCGATTGAAAGCGTCAGCACATGTAAACACCAGATCGGTTTAGATAACATCCCATGTAAACAGTCAACCGGAATCCGTCAATCAGAACGATCTCAATCAGAATAGCAAAAAAGTGTGCATGTAAACGGGGCTACTGACAGTTTAAGCAGAGATGAATGACCACCACCCTCTTATTCATTATCACTTTCATCTAAATTAAAAAATAATAATAATATATTTTAAGTAATTACAGCAGGGGTGGCCAGCTCTGGTCCTGGAAGAGTCACTGTCCTGTAGAGTTCACCTCCAACCCTAATTAAACAGTCATGCCTGTAATTTTCATTTGATCCTGAAGACCTTTGCTGCGCTCCGATTCACAGGGTCCCACCACAGTGTTCTCTATTCCCTATTCCCTGAGCACAGGATATCAGTTCACTTTACTAAACACATTCAAAACACCCTGCAACACCAAACACAGATGAAACTTCAGTCATGCCTATTTGAGAAATTGAGGTACATTATATATATTCTGTAAATAAATTTCCATATGATCGTGTAAAATACATGTGTATATAATACATCCATACATTCATTTATTTATATAAATATAAATGTATTATTCATGTAATTATTATTAAATGTAATATTTGAAAGTGTTAAACTGAAAGATAAATGTCTGTTTAATATGAAAATTAATACAATCGAGAGAATGCTTTAATTTTACATTTTGTATGGGAGTTTTTTTTTTTTGGGGGGGGGGGGGTATGTTTATTTTATTTGTTTGTTGTGTAATGAAATAATGAATGAAAATTTAAGTTCTACTCACAAATAAATCAGAGTCAAAAACATTTGTTAAATTTGTACTAGTTTGCATGCATGTCTGCTTATGATCAACCAAAATGTTTATATTTATGTCTGTATATGTGACCCGATCCGGCGAAATGAGTCGGAAGTCGCAACGTTCCATTTTAAGATATGGGCCGATTATGTGGGAAAACAATGAAATAATAGATTTAAAAAAAAAAAAAAATTTTTTGCTAAATCCAAAGAACAGACATCCAAAAATAATCTCCTAAAGTTTCGTAGTCCAGATAATTGAGTAAAGGTATTTAAATGACTATTAAAGTTTACAAAGTTTTACTAAATTCGCTGAAAATGAATATTGCTTTTCTCAACTCCTCTCGTCACCTCTGAGCATTTCCCGGGAATCCCCTCAAACGTCTCTGCTCTCCAAATATGGTGTTTCACGTTGTATAGAACCAATCAAAGAGCTTAGAAATGTACACAAACGCTGATCATTTGTCAATGGGAAGCCCCGTTTCGACTGACCGGCACGCGATTGGTCGAGCCATCCTCCTGTCAGACTCGTAGCGCTATGTGTAAACAAGCTAGCAGATCTCCTCAGAAAGATTAAATATTATTAATTTGAGAAATGTCGCTGTCAAAAGAGAGCAAAGTCGCCAAAAGCGTTGAAATCACTAGAGGCTTCTAACCTAAGCTCTGCTGCTGGTCATCAAGAGTGGCTAAGGCTAGTCAGTGATTTTTTTGGATCTGGAGACGTGTCATCCTCTGATGACAGCGACAGCAGTGACAGCCCTGTGGTATTTATTGTGTATGGATGTGAGTGAGTGCAATTATTCTGTGAGTGTATTTATCTGCAAGGAGAATCCATTACAATGTGTTTGATTTATTTTAACCCAATATTTAACTGTTGGTATCTCCGTTATGAATGTGTTAAACTGTTATTGTAAACTAGCCTACACAAAGATATGATTGCATAGGCTAACATTATTTTGTTCTCTGTTTCCTTGTCTCTCTGCCTCTCTCAATTTCTTTCTCTCTCTCTCTCTCTCACACACACACACACACACAGACACACACACACACACACACACACACACACACACACACACACACACACCCTCTCTCAAGGACAACTGTAGCACCTCTGTTCAATCTTTCTGATTTTAGTAAATGTTTGTAAAAGTGCCTTTTAAATTATTTATTAAAATAAAAACTTTAAAATAATTTGAGCTTCAGCCTGGTTTAATAGCATATATTAATGTCTTTGGTCAAATTAAGCTGTACAATAAATAGTTTATCCCAAATGCAATGGATTTTGAAAGATATCAACAAAAAACGGGCAAAAAACTTTAAAAGCGATTTTCTCAGGTTTTCAATTGTAAAAAGAGGACAGACGACCATAATTCAAATGTGTATATCTTTACAACCATTCAAGGTATGACTTTGACTTGGATATCATTTGAAAGCTTATGGTCTCCTCTTTCCATTAATACCAAAATCTCAATTTTTAAATTTGGGTCACTGTGACTCATTTTGCTGGATCAGGTCACATATGATACAGTTTGTATAAATTACCCCAAATTTCTTATTAATTCCCTTTAAGTTCACAACTTGGAATACTTCCAAAATTACCCAGCTTAACTTCCTACTTCTCGGATTGGGGTTTTCTTTAAAAAAAATGAATTTATGCACGTCGGGTTTGGGAAAGAAGTGATTCGGGTCTGCTTATATATGCTCATAATGATGATTCCCTTTCGAGCCATTCACATCCTGGGAGACCTGAACCATGAAGCCGAAGCTCTCACGGTTTCAGCTTCTTCCTGGGGAATGGAGACTTCATCCCCAGACGGTTCAGCTGATTCGGGAACAGTTCGGACGACACACAGGTAGATCTGTTTGCCTCCCTAGACTCTTCCCATTGCCGCATGTTTTATTCCCTGACCAAGGGGACCCTCGGCATGGATGCACTAGCGCACAGCTGGACGCGGGGCCTCCGCAAGTATGCGTTTTCCTCAGTGAGCCCCAGTGAGGATGAGGAGCAGGTCCTTTTGGTTGCGCCTCATTGGCCCAACCGGACTCACGACTGCCCCTCCCTGGCCAATTCCTCTGAGGATGGAACTCCTTTCTCAGAGAAGGGTCACCCTCTGGCACCCACGTCCTGATCTATGGAACCTCCATGTATTGGTCCTGGACGGGACGCGGCAGGTTTGAGTACCCTACCACCTCAGGTGGTGGCTACCATCACTTCCGCTATGGCCCTGTCTATGAGACACGCCTATGCGTTGAAGTGAAACCTCTTCGTCACCTGGTGTTCTTCTCACCGAGAAGACCCCAGAAAATGCCAGATCGGGTCCATGCTCTCCTTCCTCCAAGAAGGGTTGGAATGAAGGCTGTCTCCTTCCACCCTGAAGGTTTACGTGGCTGCCATCTCTGTGCACCACGACCTTGTGGAGTCAAAAACGGTGGGACAGAATGACCTGCTCATCAGGTTCCTGAGGGGGACGAGGAGACTAAATCCTCCTCACTCTCCTCTTATACCCTCTTGGGACCTCACAGTGGACTTATCTGCCCTGCAGAGAGCTCCCTTTGAGCCATTGCGATCAGTTGAGCTTAAGTTCCTGTCTATGAAGACAGCGCTCCTGGTCGCTTTGGCCTCCATCAAGAGGGTAGGGGACCTGCAGGCATTTTCGGTTGACAAAGCGTGCCTGGAATTCGGCCGGCTAACTCTCACGTGATCTTGAGACACCGCCCTGGATACGTGCCCAAGGTTCCCACCACTCCTTTCAGGGAACAAGTGGTGAACCTGCAAGCGCTGCCCTCGGAGGAGGCAGACCCAGCCTTGGCACTGCTCTGTCCAGTACGCACCTTCCGTGCTTATGTATTTCACTCAAATGAGTTCTTCTTAGACCTTGAATTCCTACTGCACTGTTGATGCCGTCACCAGACTGCATGCCCGGTTGGTTATCCCTCGTGATTGGCTAGGTGCTCCATGTGCATGGTTCCCCCATTGGGTGACCCCCTGGTAAGCCTCCTCCGAGCACGTGTTTTCCCTCGGCAAGTGCCCTCTTGCCATCTCAAGGTTAAAACATTTCACCCTGTAGGCTGATACCTCTGATCTTCCATATGTATCCCGCTCTTGGGTCATATGTGTATTCTAAGTCCTCCCTACGGGTAGGCGCTGTATTACATATTCCACCTGGGATATGCCACCCAGTGTACCTTGATATTCCTGCATTAAGCCTAGCCCTTCGTCCGAGTTAGTCTCAGGACAGGGAGCTCAGACTTGCACAGGGCACTGGAAGACAGCCGCTGTGGCGTGATTGAATTGGGACCCCCATTTCGTCATTCACTGACATAACTCGTAGTGACTGAACGAAAGGGAACATCTCGTTTACGTATGTAACCCTCGTTCCCTGAGGAGGGAACGGAGATGTTACGTCCCTCTGCCACAACTGCTGTACCGCTGGAATGGCCTGGAGTTCAGTCTTGGCTCTTCAGTGGAAAATATGATGCGAGATTGCCGGCGTCCTCCTTTTATACCCATGCGGTCGGGCGGATTTAAGCTATGCAAATTCCGCAGACCCATGGCATTTCCATTGCCATTTGGCTCGTTTTCTAGAACTCGAAGGTGATAGGCTTCTAAGAGAAACCCCCATTTTGTCATTCACTGACGTAACGTCTCCGTTCCCTCCTCAGGGAACAAGGTTTATATACGTAACCGAGACGTTAACAGGACTGAATTATTAGGCTAATTTTTATTTTTATTTGTAGCAGATAAATGTGTGGGAAATTCCAGATTAAAGTTTAAGATAAATAGCACGCACACACACACACACACACAAAACTGTACCTCTGTAACACTGAGTTACAGAGATAAAAGGAAAATGTGTTACAAAACTCCCTGTTCTTTCCAACTTCAAAATCTGAACATAAATGTTAGACTTTCCAGAGAGAATAAGTGTGAATAGTCCTTAAATGTTCCTTAGGTTTGCTGGCTACTGGAGTGCTCTGGCATAAACTCACTTCTTTCTTCCTCCAATCGGATAGCATCCAGTGATATTTGCCTCATATCTGCTCTCATTTGGGTAGCGGAATGATTGAGATACACTTCAAACAGGGTGAGTCAGATGAACCCAGTCTGGGTGATCTACACCAAAAAGAACATATCTACATGCCCACTTTCTGATCTTCAGTGAGTGATCATAACCCACGCAGGCAGAAGATGCTATCATTTCTCCCAAAAGCATGAAGTTGAGCAGAGGATATGTAATGAATCCTGATATCTGTGCTGAGATGTGGAATCCTCAGGACTGGCGCAGATCAAATTCAAAGCAACCATCTGGTTAGGTCAATGATGTTGATGTGAGCGATGCAGAATAAGACAACCACATAGAGTAGGTTACGCATAAATGTGAATTTTCCAACATACCATATTGCGTATACCAGACTTAAGCATAGGATCTATTTTAGACACACAATATTGATGTGTTTACTGGCACTAGAGCAAGACAACCTGCCACTCAGATGAGATCACAGCAATAGCAAACAACAATCGTCCAATCAATTCCAGATGGACAAAATCAAGTCCCACTCTACATTTTTTCTTGTTCAAGAAGCCATTTTACTCGGATATACGTCACAATAGAAATATGAAAAAATAAGCTGTTAAATGTCTACTTTTTTATGTATCCACTAACAATCAAAATAAAACATTGTGCTTTTGTAAAATAAAGAAAATAAACAGGGTGTGCTTTCTGCCTCTCCGTCTCTGTGAACTTTTTTTCTGGAGCTTGTCTCTAAACTTAAACAAAACTCAGCGAATATTAGTCACCCAGGCATGAGCTATATATCTTTATAATCATTTAAGTGTGTACTTTTAAATGATCTAATTCAAAATGAAAACAAATATTCTCTGTTTATGTAATCTGTATGAAAAGAGAGAGGTGTCAGTCGTTCTCATTTCAGCTCATTATAGCTAATTATCTGTTAATGTGAACATGCCCACAGAGAGCATGTGCTATTCAAACGCAAATGATCTGAGGCAATACATGCAAACGTGTCAACGCCCATATCAATTTGATAAAACACACCAAGCTTAATCAGATTAATGTACTTTACGTTGTCTTGCGAGGCTGTGAGGAATAATCCTGGGAAATTTACCTCAGAAGTGCTGGTTTAGTTTCATTTCGAGGAGCAACGGATCCAGCTGAGGATTGTGAACAGTTGGGGTGACCCCGAATAGTTGAAGATTCGATGCTTCGATATGAAGAGCCTGATTCGACTACCAATCTCACGGTCGAATCTTCGCAGAGGTCTTATGAAACGAGGATCATGCCACTTTGGCTATATGAGGGCGCTCAATGTCTGTTTTCACATAGAACTACCGGTTTTCTGTCAATACGTTAATATTCAGCCTATTATGATAATGCTGTATATAAAAAATGTGCAAAGAAAGAAGCTTTTAATAAATATTTTTTTAACGTGCGTGAATAAATCAAAACACCCCGTGACAGATTTAAGTTTCACTTTCAATCCGTGACCGACAGAGGAGCGTCTTGGCGGCAAGGATTTAAATCTTTAACAATGTCTGGGATAAGAAAATCGAAAGTGTGGATGTACACCATCAGAAAGGATATTCTCCAAGGCTGGATTTAGCATTAGGTAAACCATGATCGCACTTCTGCCGGCCAACGTTAACAAGTTGGTTTTCCACGGGACACTCTAAAATGCTTAACATGAAAAAAGCTTTTATAACACTTAAAAGGCACTTTAACGTGGCTTAATGCATGTACACAGTACACACTTTATTAAGAAACCATACTATGTGCAGATAATCAGATGAACCCAGAATATGAACGCAATGCGTTCCTCCTATAGTAAAGCGTTTTCTTTACATAATTTGATATTTTAATTTAACTATTTTAGGAGATTAAGTTGCTAAACGTTTTTCACGTTAAGTGTTTTTGAATGTATTTTATCCGCGCGCACAATTTGAAAAGACTCCAACGGACACAGACAGAGTGAAAGACTGGATTTGTTCTCTCGATCAGGTAGGGTACAAGTGATTTTGAAAACTTTTCAGCCGGTTCTAATTTGATTTTTGGATGCTGTGAACATTTTTAGGTAAAAAGACTGCCACTCCAGTTTAGCATTTATTGTTGTTTCTGCAGTTAAAAAGACAAAGGTCCTGGTCAAGACAATCTCCTGAACTCCAAACTGAATGTCAGAATGGGAAAGAAAGGTGATTTAAGCAATTTTGAGCGTGGCATGGTTGTTGGTGCCAGACGGGCCGGTCTGAGTATTTCACAATCTGCTCACTGGGATTTTCACGCACAACCATTTCTAGGGTTTACAAAGAATGGTGTGAAAAGGGAAAAACATCCAGTATGCGGCAGTCCTGTGGGCGAAAATGCCTTGTTGATGCTAGAGGTCAGAGGAGAATGGGCCAACTGATTCAAGCTGATAGAAGAGCAACTTTGACTGAAATAACCACTCGTTACAACCGAGGTATGCAGCAAAGCATTTGTGAAGCCACAACACGCACAACCTTGAGGCGGATGGGCGACAACAGCAGAAGACCCCACCGAGTACCACTCATCTCCACTACAAATAGGAAAAAGAGGCTACAATTTGCACGAGCTCACCAAAATTGGACAGTTGAAGGCTGGAAAAATGTTGCCTGGTCTCATGAGTCTCGATTTCTTTTGAGACATTCAGATGGTAGAGTCAGAATTTGGCGTAAACAGAATGAGAACATGGATCCATCATGCCTTGTTACCACTGTGCAGGCTGCTGGTGGTGGTGTAATGGTGTGGGGCAGGGTTTCTCAAACTTGGTCCTGGAGGGCCAATGTCCTGCACAGTTTAGCTCCAACCCTGATCAAACACACCTGAGCAAGCTAATCAATGTCTTCAGGATCACTAGAAACTCACAGCTAGGTGTGTTTGATCAGGGTTGGAGCTAAACTGTGCAGGACAGTGGCCCTCCATGACCGAGTTTGAGAAACCCTGGTGTGGGGGATGTTTTCTTGGCACACTTTAGGCCCCTTAGTGCCAATTGGGCATCGTTTAAATGCCACGGCCTACCTGAGCATTGTTTCTGACCATGTCCATCCCTTTATGACCACCATGTACCCATCCTCTGATGGCTACTTCCAGCAGGATAATGCACCATGTCACAAAGCTCGAATCATTTCAAATTGGTTTCTTGAACATGACAATGAGTTCACTGTACTAAAATGGCCCCCACAGTCACCAGATCTCAACCCAATAGAGCATCTTTGGGATGTGGTGGAACGGGAGCTTCGTGCCCTGGATGTGCATCCCACAAATCTCCATCAACTGCAAGATGCTATCCTATCAATATGGGCCAACATTTCTAAAGAATGCTTTCAGCACCTTGTTGAATCAATGCCACGTAGAATTAAGGCAGTTCTTAAGGCGAAAGGGGGTCAAACACAGTATTAGTATGGTGTTCCTAATAATCCTTTAGGTGAGTGTATATATATATATACTGTATATATATATATATATATATATATTAGGGGTGTCGCAATATACCGGTGTTGACGATAATCGTGATATTCAAAGCATGAAATATCGACATCGTGTTAATTTAGAGTGTGACAATATACCGGTATTGGCGATAACCACAATGTTTAAAATGAATAGGACTCTTATGATAACATGACACGTAAATACTCCAGCCCCAGTACCTGGTTGACCTCTCAGGTCAGGTGTCTGTATTGCACCCGCGGAAACCTATCAAATAAGAAGACGACGCAGCGCTCGCCCGCGCTGCTAGAGTGAAACACTCTGTCAACACCCGAAAAAGTAAGCTCGCCAGTATGGAGTTCCTCGGCTTCAAAGAAAACAGCACCTTAAAGGGGGTCGCACACCGGACAAGACGAGCAGCGCCAGCGTCTTTAAAATTCAAACACATTATTCTCTATGAGTGTACACACACCGGCGGCGCCATTTGGCGTCTGTCCGCGGCGCCCAGCAACGGATCAGGACCTTGTTCAAAATCTTGCCGCGACACAGTGCCATTTACATAGTTTTATATTAAATTTACATTATATTTGTCTCAAATCATCGTAAATGACTTCACCCTTTGCTGCAATATACATTTAATTTTACATTCATTTACAGAAATCAGCTGCCTGAATGAAAATTACTGATGTTATCGGATTTTCAGGTGATATTCTCAATTCATTCAGTTAACAGATGCTCTGAGGTAAAGTGTTCAGATCACAGACTCAGCAACTATTGTATTTAATTGTAACAGTACAATCATAACATAGCACAGACATTATTTCATAATGTCCTTAAGCATTAGAATATTGCTGGCCATAAACTGAGAAAGTGAGCGTCCGGTGTGTAATACCTTGAGTTGTCCTACACGCGACGCGGCGCTGCAGAATGTGTAGCCATCAACCTTTTTTTACCCATCTACGTGTCCATCACCCTGCGGATTACACCATTTTACAGAGAATAAATTGCTATTATTTTACTAGTCATGGAATGGGAAACGTGACAACCTATTAACAGGGGGTTTCTGTGTTCATATATTTAATAAACAGTGATTATTAAGAACCCCGTTTTCTTTACTCATCTTATTTTTGTATATGTATTTGCACTTGTTTTTTTTGTTAAAATTTGCTATCTGCATGACTTTACTGGCGCCGGCGCAACAATAGGTTTAAGAGCTTTTCAATTCTTCAGGAAACCTTCAGACAGTGTTTCGCTTCAGTTTGAAACCAGATAAACTTCACATGCTTGTCTTCTTTCACAAAATTTGCCATAGATTGAGTACGCAAGAAGTAAAAATGTATGTGCCTTGTGTTTATCAGTATCCTAATGTTTGTTGGGTAAAAAAGAAAAACTATGTAAAAAAAACCCATAGATTCTATAGATATCGCGATATGAATTCTCATTAAATCTTTTGGCCACAATAACCGTGGTGTGAAAAATCTAACATTGTGACAGCCCTTTATTTGTTATAATTTTGATGATTATGGCTTACAGCTTGTGAAACCCACAAAATCAAAATCTCAGAAAATTAGAATATTACATGAAATCACACAGTAATTACACAGTAGCCCCGTTTACATGTAGCATTGTATTCCGATTATAACCAGTTTAAAAGTCCAATCAGAATGAAAATGCTCCATGTCAACACCTCAATCGGAATAAAAATGCTCAAACCGATTGAAATTTCAGTCGGATTGAAGGGGGTGGAATAAACCTTTTCATGAACCGATCAAACGAAAGATTACACCATGTAAACGAGCTGATCCGATTACTTTGAGTGTACGTCTTTCTGCGCATGCCTGGTTTTGCGCCAGATAATTCTGTCAGCTAACATTAGGCTACGCCTTCTGTTTGTGATCCGTTGTGGATTCTGATCACCGTATAAGGTAGGAATATTTATACCCGATGCAAAAAACTATGCGCGCTAACCATTACCATAGTAAACATGGTAAATATGAACGCTTGAAGAAATCAGACAAATCATAAGTTATCTTAATCCTGTTTTTATTTTATCTCTTTATACTGGACTATCCTCTTTTAAATATAACTGTATCCTTCTGGGAGAGAGTGCTAAAGCTCCTCAGGTCAAATTTCTGGTGGCATATTTGTAGAAATTATCATTCTTTCTAAATGTGTAAATGTCCTGTAACTAGGCTACCAAATAAACAGAAACAGACGCGACTGAATAATTGTGTGTCCTCTTTCTTTTGTGAACGTTCACAAACGTCATAAACGGTAAACTACTTTATTTCTGTGTGACTAATGTGCAATTTTGACACAAATTAATTCATTATGATCAATGTATCGCTTTTTATTGTAAACCTGTGGTAAAACATCTATTCTTGGGTTTTAAATATTCAATTAAACAACAAAAATGCCAGCAAATGGTCGCTCTTGTTTTGCGATCACGCTGTTTCCAGTGATTTCTTTCTGATTAGTTTTCTGATAAAACTTCCATTTTATTGGTGAAATGATGGGTTAGTGTGACGTTGTTCCAGAGAGGCGTGTTACGGGCGTGTTTTAGTGAAGCGCTGTGGAGCTTCTGGCCCGACAGTGGAAATGCAGCAGATTTTGGGCACGAGGTTACTGGCCTGAGGCTATAGCCTGGCAAGGCCCGTTTAAAGCCCTGGCTCGCACTGGCCCGACATTGGAAACGCGGTTAATGCCTAACGTACAACTAACGCGACGATTAAGTGATGCACCATCTTGACAGGATTGAAAACGTGGGAAATAATGAGCTTCCATATCCGGCAGACAAGCTGTGTGCGCATGTCACAAAATGATTTCGATTGGAAGCGTCAGCACATGTAAACACCTGATCGGTTTAGATAACATCCCATGTAAACAGCCAACCGGAATCCGTCAATCAGAACGATCTCAATCAGAATAGCTAAAAGGTGTGCATGTAAACGGGGCTACTGATACCATGGTCATTGAACCAGGTTTTGGTTCTTTTGGCAGTGTGGGCCGGTACAAATCCTGCTGGAAAATGAAGGAAGCATCTCCATAAAGCTTGTCTGCTGAAGGAAGCATGAAGTGCTCTGGAAATGTCCTGGTAGACGGCTGCGTTGAGTGGCCAGCACAGTGGACCAACACCAGCCGATGACATGGCTCCCCAAACCAACACAGACTGTGGAAACGTCACACTGGACTTCAAGCATCTTGGATTGTGTGCCTCTCCATTCTTCCTCCAGACTCTGGGACCTTGGTTTCCAAATGAGATGCAAAATTTGCTCTCATCAGAAAAGAGGACTTTGGTCCACTGTGCTTTATTAAATCCAGAGTCAATGCAGCCGTCTACCAGGACATTTCCAGAGCACTTCATGCTTCCTTCATTTTCCAGCAGGATTTGCACCTGCCCACACTGCCAAAAGAACCAAAACCTGGTTCAATGACCATGGTATCACTGTGTAATTACTGTGTGATTTCATGTAATATTCTAATTTTCTGAGATTTTGATTTTGTGGTTTTCATAAGCTGTAAGCCATAATCATCAAAATTATAACAAATAAAGGCTTGAGATATCTCACCTTGCATGTAATGAGTCTATATAATATACAAGTTTCACTTTTTTAACGGAATTACTGAAATAAATCAACTTTTTGATGATATTCTAATTTTATGACCAGCACCTGTATATATAAATATTTTTTTTTTTTTTTTTTTTTTGTCCTCGCATTCTTTCTTGTGTGACACACCTGAATGAAAGGCTCATTATGCAGCTCATTAAACAAGTCATTGTCTTCTAAGGTGTGAATCACAGCATTATTCATGATCATTCACGCCCTCACACATATTGCCTTTCCAAACAAAAAGTGTCTTGCAAAATTCAAATCTATGTATTGTTTTATGTGAATGATTAGGCAGGATGATTTTCAGATCATTTTGAAGCAAAAACTCTAGGTGACAACATCCATTAGTCAATGGATCATATTTATTACGTGTTTTGTGGCCTTCTTTCAGAAACTTTAATTTTTAGCTTTTTCAATAACCATGCATAAACATTATTCTCTCAAAAATACAAATGTGCACATACATGTTGCTCACATATTATGGTAGCCCTGTTTGTGCTGAATAGAGTGTAATGACACCTTTGCAATTAATATGTGTATAAGCAACTGAAAAAAGCACAAATGTCAGGGCATGTCAAAACATTTCAAGGCCCCAAAAACACCTAGACCTCAGAGGGTTAAATTGATCATTATTAGTCAATATTGGATATTTGATTATGTATGTTACCTATTAAAGATGAATATTAAAACTTGTCTGTAACCTAGTGCTAATGTAAAGGGTTGGTAATAGGTTGTGTTACTATGTGCATGTAAAGATAGCGTTGTGTGTGAAAATGATGTTGAAGATACACAAGCTTTACAAAATAATGCTTGTGTACTGACATGTGCATCTCCACCACTTATTGGAGTGGAGGGCAAAGTGATAGATTTTTTTCTGTAAAATTGCTTATATATCAGATACATTTTATCTAAAACTGTGCACTAGAATAAATTAGAATAATGATCAGCAAGTCACATTGACCTTATGGTAACCAAGAGGTTACATTATAAATACTGTTTTCATTTTTAATTATTCAACCAGTATACTTCTTTTCTAGAGCAGATTCCAATATATATATATATACACACACATTTCCCATTCTCTACATTATAATGTTGTGATGTAAATGCAAATGCATGAGTAGCATATAAAATTAAAATTGTATATATTTATCCTCTTTTCCACCCCCAGTTTTCTGCTGGATTCTTCTCTGGTGATGCATCAAGACGAAGATCACAGCCATTGTATCTACTAAAAGTCATCCGCCATATCCCATAACTATTTCATTCCACAAACACTAATTGATTTATGAGGACACACACATCCTGAGTGTACGATTATATGACCTATACTTATTATATATGTCTTTATTCAAAAGCTCCCTGCTGTAAAGGCTGCTCTTTACCTAAATGTCACAGCAATCCCTTCATTCTCACCTCCACGCTGCTACTGGGCAGATAAGGAGCCTCTGTGAAGCAAATGATGGCACTATACAGGAAAATTGGACTGTCTAAGCAATGATTAGGAGGCGTGAGAGATTGTAACGCATTCTGTAAGGACTCCACCGTCATTAAGGCTCATTTCTGAACGCAACTGCAGTTTTGCTTTGCTAACATTTCGTTTTTGTTGTGTGCCTTTTATTCTAGGTTCTGCTAGGACTAATGGAGTCATTCTCTCGAATGCTGACGCTAGTGCATTATAGTCTTGGGTCATGCTAATGGTACTGGGAATGATGCAATGTGTTATGCTTCAAATATCAAGAGTAAACTAGATTTTTACATTTACTGAAGAAAATGTTTTACTGTGTAAAACTCACCACCACTCTGGGGTTTTGGGAGTGTTTGCTAAGTAGTTGCTGAGGTGTTCTTAGGGGTTTTCAGCACACTGCTAGGTGGTTCTGATTTCCAAAAATAACAGTAGGCCTTAGAAAGTACCACTTAACTAAATCCCTCCAATGTGATAAAAAGATTATTGCCTTTTGTGTGCGTGGCCTGGTAAACTCTACATTATGGAGACAAAATGTCCCCAAATATGGCAATATACGAAATCCTTGTCCTTGAGGGGACATTCTTTGGTCCCCATAAGGAAAACCGCTTAGAAATAATACTAAGTGATGTTTTTTGAAAATGTGAAAATGCAGAAAGTTTTCTGTAATGGGTAGGTTTGGTGTAAGGGGATAGAATATACAGTGTGTAGAGTTCAAAAATCATATGTCTATGGAAAGTCCCCTCACAACATGAAAACACAACATGGGCCCTATTTTAATGAGTAACTTTGTAACTTTCAAGTAACTTTGTGGGCGGGTCTTGGGCGCTGTTGCTATTATACCAGCGGGATAAATGACTCTTGCGCCCGACGCAAATCTAAAATGGGTTGGTCTGAAGTAGCTTCATTATTCATAGGTGTGGTTTGGGTGTAACGTGAAATAAACCAATCAGAGCGACATCTCACATTCCCTTCAAGAGCAGGCGCGCTTGTTCCATGGCGGATTGCTATTATAACGGCGGATTTGCCAGGCGCGCACCAGGAGCGGTTCACAGCCGAGGAGACCGACGTTCTCGTCAGGGCCGTAAAACACAGAGAAGTTACATTGGGGATGGGAGAAACCCACCCAAATTAGCTTCGGTTAAACAGGCGTATAATAATTTGGATGAATGTGTAAGTTAGATGTATGCCTATTTTTTCACATCTTCATGGACACAATAATGATTTCGCTCGTGTGTTAATATTTTTCCTTGTAATAATGTATGGTTTTCTAAAAATGAGAACTGATGCGTCTGTGTGTAGATGAGATAGGCAAAGTGCATGCGCGTTAAAATAGCATAACATGCGCAACGCGCCACTGACTTTAGACTAGGTTTTTCCTGGTCAGTGGCGGAATTGTTTTCTAAACCTGCAAAATAGCACCAGGGAACGTTTGCGCAGGAACACGCCTCCTCTTTGCGCTGAACCCCCGGGAGCGCAAGTTAATTTCCTAACTTCCCAACGTGCATCTGTGGAGGGAAAAGTCCGCTGTGCGCGGGTGCAAAATAGGAATAATACATACATCGGTGTACAAAGTCAATTGCGCTGGGTGTGAGATAGGGCCCCATGTGTGTATGTGTGGTCCTGGAATTCCCTACGTTATGGGGACCAAATGTCCCGCACAAGTACAGTAAGAGCAGTAAATTTTGACCTTGTCTGACCTTTGGTCCCCATGAGGACAAACAAGCCTATACATGACTGTATAGTTCATATAGTATAAAAATCATTACATATATGGAATGTCCCTTTGTGTGTGTGTGTGTGTGTGTGTGTGTGTGTGTGTATGTGTGTGTGTGTGTGCGTGCCTGCTCGTTTGTGAGTGTGTGTGAGAGAGAATCTGGCTAAAATCATCTCTCTGTGAAAAATAGAGTATTATTCTCAGTGTGCTTCTACAGTGCAGTCTGCAACAGGTTAATCCCAGTAAAAACGGTCATCTAGCAGATTACTGGAGCACACAGATCGATGTGAGAGTGGTTGACCCAGCGGCAGATCATAGCGCTTAGAGTTATAGTGCTTAAGGCTCTGGACCCATAGGGGTCATTGGGAATGTCAGAGTGGCCAATATTATATTTGTCAGGAGGAGCTAAGCCAACCAAAGAGAGTTAACTGATCACAATCTAAAAGGGGTACCAAGAGGGTAGATGAACCTGGCATTTGCAAACCATGGCTGTAGAAATGAAAGCTCTAGCATTAAGTTCTGCCAGGAAGACTTAATTGTTACGTCACTCTACTTTTTATCTATCCAATCACATTCCAACACTTGTGGTATAAAAGATCGGTACTTACGCATGTTTGAGTTTGCAGATGCTGACCCTTCAATTCACCACCATCCTCCCCACCTCCTCCAAATTGAATCCTTCCCTCCATCCTCCTCACCACCACCACCAGGATGGTCCCTTCCATACCTCACTGGGGTCGGCTGCGCCCCTGCCTTGATCTTCAGGCAGGATATGCAGAGTCCGGACCCTCAGATTGCGAGCTACGGACGGGGCCTACACCAAAGAACTTTATTGCTTGCTGGGTTGCTAATAAATGGATAATTGTCACAGTATTTATTCTCCCGAGTCTTTCTGGTAGAACTGACAGCCAGGAAGTGAGAGGTATGTGTATGTGTGCTGTGGAGAATGGACAGGGTGGATGGTCAGAACTTGAAAGCAGGAAACAGTTTTTTTTTTTTTTTTTTTTAAATTGAAGAGAGAAAAACTGTTTTATTTTTCCTAAGCCCTATTCAGACAGTAATGGGGAATGTAACAACATATGCAGGGGCTAGTCTGTGATTTTATAGCCTTCCAAATCCAGAATGTCTGTGTTTTTCTTACACAGAGTAAAAATACCCAGCCAAATATCCTACTATTTTCTAACAAACACCAAGTTTGTGTGGTAATTTAAATGCCATCCTTATCCACATCTCTGGAACGAAAAAAAAAGAAAAAAAAGAAAAAAGAACAAAATAAACTTTTGAATGAATAATAAATAAATAGGATATTAGTTTCCTATTATTAAATGTATTGCCATGTTGAACATTCGTTGGATCACAGAACTCACTCCTCTACTGTCAACCAAAAGCATGGACCAATATTGAGTAGGCCTATGTATGAGAAACAATTACCATCTGAATAATCTCATGTTTCTCCTCTTGATTTTCAGAGAATGCCATTTATTGCTAGAAAGTGGTTTTATTCTTAAGACGCATATACTGTCCATGTGATGCCGTCACTGTGCAAATTTCCAGTAGCACCTCACTGCAATACACGAGATCCAGGGGGCGGAGTTGGATCCAGATCTAAGGGGTGGAGATTGGTAGGTTTAGGGGTGGGATTAGGGATCAGGGGGTAGAGATGGGTAGGTTTAGGGGTGGTTTTAGGGATCAGGGGGTGGAGATGGGTAGGTTTAAGGCTTGTTCTACTTCATACAGCTCTGCGCAGACCGATCGGCGGCTGACTTGAAGCAGCGCATGCCGGTTAGACATTTTGTCTGACTTGATACAGCGCCGACGCCACGTGACTGTGACGCATGCCATCAAAGTACCGCGAGAGCGATTCGAGAGTAGCCGGAGAACTCAGTCAGCGCAGCTTCTCAAGAGTGGCTGAACTGGGCTGCTCGAGCTCTGATGACGACACAGCTGTTCCACGATTGGCTGGATTCACCGCATGACAACGATCACGTGTGTTTCGTGTTTATTCGAACACCTTTAGTTCCTCTAAAGCTCACAAATCAGTTTTTTTATAACAGTAAACACTCTTTTCATGTAGTTGCGATGTTATATTGTGTCATGTTTATCAAATTAAAACTGATTAAAAAACGTAGACTCCACTTCATTGATAGTAGCTTATGTTGAACTTTATTCTTGTTCAAACAGACGCTGTATGAAGCAGTACATAAAGTATTGAATGAAAATGTCTCTGAAACATCTGTGTATTATTTGGCAAATATTGCATTTATTTCACTTCAGCTGTGGTAAAATATGCAAACACCACGGGAACCAGAAAGTATCCGACTTCACATCTCAGTTTGCAGCTCCTCCCCACCTGCACGCGGCTACTCTCGCCGATCGGTTACATCCAGCCACAGCCGATGTCAAACACACCTATTGGTATATGTAAGGTGGGAGGAGTTGGATCTGGATCCAACTCCTCCCCCTGGATTTCGTGTTCTGCAGTGAGGACCGTCTCCAGATTTCTCAACACATTTCCATTACTTTAGTTATCCCTCGCAAATACAAATCCTTTTGTTACCTGTAAGAAGGTCACTTTTACCTTTGCATGACCACATAAGCTGCATTCTCTACCAGAAACCCTGTTGTGTTGAACAGCTTTATCCTAATCCATTGAACGTTGTAAAGAACAGCTTTATTTTGCTTTCACATTTTTTATAGCGCTATAGCCTCAGAAATGGTAGGGGAAACTTTTCAGATCATTGTAATTAAATTAAACATACCTGAAAGCTCTTAAAGTGTCCTGAGACATGAAAGAGCAACCTCTGAGCAGATTTCATGAGAAATACTAGAGTTTGTACAGAAGCAAGCAGACGGTATGAAACAGACACCAGCAGAGAATATCCTAGAATTCTCAGCAAGAAATCACTGGACTCATAGTGCCTGGATTACTCACACCTCACCTCTCGGATAATTCACACTGCAATATGCACAGACACAATCATAACTGAGATTTGGCACAGAAGGCCAGCACTAACACGAGCCCCTCCATTCCCACCCTCTCTCACACACAACACACTTTCATTCACACACAATTACTCCATGAATTCAATTCCTCTCATATACACAGGCCTCAGAGCTGAAAGGAATTGTACCCTTCCTTCCTATCTCTAACTCAATCATGCATGAAGACATATGCATGCAGAAGTACTGCCTCAGCTGGATCCAACTGAATATAAAGTTTCTTATTTTAGTCGTTGTGTCATTGGTTATATTTGGCTAAGGTATTTTATTTATGTCTTTTTTTTTTTTTTTTTTAAGTCTCTAACTTGACACATTTGACATCATTGGTTCTTGCGGTCAGGTTTGAATGTGCACAAGCGTGAAAGACAATTATAAAGTAGATGTTCAGTATTTTTTGTGTCTGTTCCTTGCATAGATGTTTTTGTATTGCTTTAAAAAACTTGGGTTAGCATGAATCATATGGACCACTTCTATAATAGCTGAATGATTATTTTATGTACGTTTTATTTTACAGCCCCTCACTGTACATTTTATTTTTATTTTTTGTGAAAAGTAACCCTTGTGAAAATAAGTGTGTTTAATTATTGAATGTACACTGTACTTCAAATCATAAAACTACATTCCTTTAAAGTATATAATAAATTGTACTTATTTTTCCTGTCTTTTCCACAAGGGAAAGATCTCTGACAATCCCTACTCTGATCGTTTACTCTGATCATTTACATTTCATCATTTGAAATGTATATATTGAGATCTATTAAGATCTTTTACTTCTGGTTACAAATTTGGCAAAGGAACATTTTTTACATAATTTGAGATGTCTTCTGAAACGCTATGGACATATGATTACTTGGGTCTTTTTGCTCAGGAGAAAGACAAAGTCTCTATTTGTTCTCCATTTGATAGTGTTGCTGTCCTGAGGGAGCTATTGAGATAATAAAGAGATCTCAATGGTGATTTTTTTTTTTTCTTTACTACAGGTAGAAAACCTAAACTTGAATTGGCTGAATATACACACAGGATTGTGGGGTTGAATAATGTACTGTGTATAAGCAGCATGTTTGTGTGTGTGTGTGTGTGTGTGTGTGTGTGTGTGTGTGTGTGTGTGTGTGTGTGTGTGTGTGTGTGTGTGTGTGTGTGTGCTGATGCTGTTGAAATCTCCAGCCAACAGGGCACCGCTGCAACAGAAAAACTGCTATCGCATCAAAAAAGATGGCATAAAAAAGAATTAATGATCAGCCGATCAGTGAGGAGTGCCACTGCTCAAAGTCAGCAAGTGTTTGAAAAAAACTACAGTAGAAAGAGAGAGAGCCTTTATCACACCACAGACTTGACCAGCTGTTCACAGTAGTCACAAAACACAGTCAGGCCTGTCTGTGTATAGCACAACAGAAGCAGCTCTCTGTGCACCTTTACTTCAAGCGAAATCAAAGAATGAACTGTTGTGACGTCATTATGAACAAAATAAGGCCATAAGTCCATTTCAGGAGTTCTAAACAGCTTGGCAAAGCAAACTTTCTAAAAAGTTTGCTCCAGCTGGTAAACACCTTTGAACTACCGTTGATCCATGGAAATTACATAATAGGTCGCTGTGCTCTGGGGCTCTGCCTATGCCGTGGAAATGTCCTCCGGTTCATTTCTTCTATTCAATCTGTCGAGGTCCGAAAAAAGTAAAAACAACAAACCGGAGAGCTGCTTTATAGTAGAAATTGTCAGTATAATTGAAAGTGACGCTAGCCGCGTTTCCATTACCCTTCAAATTGCGCAAATTGAAATTGCGAAATGAAAAAAACACCCAATGGAAACACATAAATTTCGCAAAAACTCCCATTTATCGCAAAAAGGTTTTTACGCTCACATGAGGGTTTTTTTCAGGCAATTCAAAAAATAAATATTTCGAAAATAATGGAAACGCACATTTGCGCATCTGCGCAGTGTTTTGCTAGTATGTAACATAAAAAAATATATATTTTTTGTATTACTGACTTTTTTGTTTTGTTTTTTCATTATTTTATTACAAGAATTATTGTTCATTAGTTATGTTTACAAGTAAACAACTTAAAATGTATAATGAGCACATCTTCATGATTTCGTATCATTTGCTTTAAGAAAATTGCATCCTATGTTTTAACTTTACTTAAAGCCATCAATGATGCATTTATAGAGGTTACTGTAGTATCACTCACAATAAGTATTTATAAGAACACAACACGGCTATTAATAACAATATATTCACTTTTATATTCACATTTGTTACCCCTAATTAAAGAACAAAAATGAGCTTTGCCGAGTATAAATCGGGGCCTTTAGTATGGCACACAGGCACTGATATTTCAGGAAGAGCTGCGCATATGGAAAAGATTGTGCAAGCTGCATCGATCCTCATCACACATGTACAAACAAACACACACATTCACAGTACACGGAGGAAAGGTCTGCGTGTATGCTGACATTTGGACGCCCGGCAGGAGTAGCTTTAAAGGCCAAGAGCAGCAGCTGACCCAGAGACTGTGGATGGTATGTTCCGCTGTGACTCGGCATCAGACTAAGACTAAAGACCACAACGAGTGAAAACAATGAGCCAATTATGGAGATGATATGATCGTGTGCTGAGACTCTGGATCAGCTCTGACTGAGACTGTGGGGTCAAAGCAATGGCCTGCTGTTATTTGGAATTCTAGAATAGAAGCTCATCTGTGAATTTGTTGCTAAATCAATGGGCAGAAATGAAAAGGGTGGTTTGATGAATGAGATACAGAGGCTTGATAAGCAGAAGATGAAATCACTATACGAAGAATGTGACTGATGCTCATTGTTCCATAGAGGCTGTTCATTATAATAAGGTTTCATATTTGTCCTCTTGGTTGATGGGCTTAATTAAATGATACATCAGGAAGTGGCACCAGGGAATACATTAGTTCACCAACAGAAACCCTACAATGGCCTCAAAACTTAAATTCTAGCCTGTATCTCTGATGACAATGTGGAAATATGGTGATGTCAGGCATTGGATTGTGCACACATAAAACTAAACCTTTCCACAATCTACTCAAGAGAGTTGAGGGTAAATTGTATTACTTTTTACCATAAGGCAAGCTGAACTCCTGCACTAATCAATACTTTCTTACAATAAGGACTTAAAACATTTAAAAAATGTAAATGCTTTTAAATTCAATAGCACCATACAGGCATATACTATATATATCGTCGCTGTCGGGCGGAATCCTCTTATCTCCAAAACCATTATTTTTCAGGAAATTAAAAAAACTGCATATTTTTTGAGTTATTAAACATTGTATCGTTAAAGTTGGTATTATACCTTATATTGCTATCATATACTGTTGTATACCAACATTAACACAACATTTCCCCAAAATCATGTTTAATCGGAGATACGAGGTTTATGACTTGGGAGCAGGGAGATACGAGGTTATGCTGTCATTGATAAGAGTGGTATGGACACAGACATCGCTGCTGCCAGCAGTGTTCATCAAAGTCTGCTGTCGCGTTGAGCCTTTTGACAAGAGATAAGGCTTTAAGAGCTATTCAAATCTAATGATTGTGGTTTCATACATCTTCCTAAACTCTATTTTAAACGTTTAAGAGCTATGAGTGATGCAATACCAAAATACTAGGCTGTCTAAAATAGGCAGAAATTAATCTACACGCAAAGTCGGCGGTCGCGTTGAGCCTTTTGACAAGAGAAAAGGCTTCAATGGTTAACCAAAGCTAACAACTGTGGTTACATACATCTTCCTAAACTCCATTTTAAAGGTTTAAGAGCTATAACGTAAGTGAAGCAGAACAAAAAAACGATGAGCTGACTAACGTTAGGCTGTCCAATAGGCGGAAATTAGCTTAATCTGCACGCAAACTTACCTTCATGGCTCACGGACTTCCTTCGGTACCAAAGCATTACAGCTATCGATTTTTAACAAAACAAGCCTACTCAAATGTATCTAACCTAACTATTTTCACTCGTTATTGTCTAAAAAACAGATAGAGTTATGTAAAGATAGGCTTACTTGGCGCCAGTAGACAGACCTTTTTTCTCCCATAAATAAAACCTGCTACTTGGGGTATTTTACATGAACAGTGCCAACTTCGAGTCAGTAAAATAATAATAAAAACAATAATTTAATGCTGGTATCCAAAACATTTAATTCAATTCAAGTATTATATTAGATACATTTTAAAACTTCAATGTACACGTATAATAAGCCTAGTAATAATAAGCCTGGTAATAAGTAGACATTTAAAATACATCAATAACTGATATCATAGTTTAACACAGATAAAATCAGAGTTAACGCTTGCTTTACGTGTTGCTCGACGAGGATTTCTCAATCGTTGCGACTTTCAATCCTGAGGAGACAAAATGCCGCGAGGCTCCAGCCGCGGAGTGAAGAAGAGGTGGAGTTACGAGGATTTTCAGACAGTTGAAGTGTCCAATGGAGTTAAGAGATTTGCTCTCAAGCTGTGTTCAACACTTTAGATTGGTTAATAATTTGTAAAAATAACAGAACCACGTGGGGACTGACCAATAGCATCGATTTGTGAAAAAATATGAAATTGACAAAATTTGGACATACGAGGTTTCCGCCCGACAGCGACGATATATATATGAAAAGGCAGGCAAGGCAAGTTTATTTATATAGCACATTTCATACACAATGGCAATTCAAAGTGCTTTACATAGAAGAAATTAAAATAATAAAAAGAAATAAGAATAATTAAAACAGTTTAGAAAAATAAAATAGAATACAGTACAGAACAAACAGTCGGACGAACAGTGGCACAGTGCTCATTCAGTAAATGCATAGCAAAACAGAAGTGTTTTGAGTCTGGATTTGAAAATGACTACAGTAGGAGCACATCTGATCTCCTCTGGAAGCTGGTTCCAGCTGCGGCTGGCATAATAGCTAAAAGCAGACTCACCATGCTTAGAGTGAACCCTTGGTATTTCTAGCTGATATGATCCTAATGATCTGAGTGATCTGTTGGGTTTATATTCAGTGAGCATATCTGCAATATATTGAGGTCCTAGGCCATTGAATGATTTATATACTGTCTTATGGTCTTTTTGGGAAGGCCAGTGAGGAGTCCATTACAATAATCCACCCTACTGGTGATGAAAGCATGAACAAGTTTCTCTAAGTCTTGTCTGGAAACAAAGCATCTAATTCTTGCAATATTTTTCAGATGATAGTATGCTGATTTCGTTATTGCTTTGACATGACTACTGAAACTAAGGTCTGACTCTAGTGTCACACCAAGATTCCTGACTTGAAGTTTAGTTGTTTGACCCCTAGAGTGAAGGTATGCGTTCACCTTGAGAACTTCATCTTTGTTTCCAAATGCAATGACTTCAGTTTTGTCTTTGTTTACCTGAAGAAAGTTTTGACACATCCAACTGTTGACTTCATCAATGCATTGGCACAGGGAGTCAATGGGGCTGTAATCGTTAGGCGATAGGGCTAAGTAAATCTGTGTGTCGTCTACATAGCTGTGGTAAGCAATTTGGTTCTTTCTCATTATTTGGCTCATTGGGAGCATATACAGGTTGAAGAGGAGTGGCGCAAGAATTGAGCATACCGTCTACGGGACAAGCTGGATTCCACCATATCTTTATGTACACAATAATTATCTTTTACATTGTAATCCTTTTATTTTAAATATTTGGCATGTTTGTGTGCTGCTGTACATGCCCTGTGTGTTTAATAAGCAGAGTGTACACGCGTTGTGGACCCGCCTATAGGCGCACATTACTAACACGCTCTTTAACCTGTTAAGCTTCACCAGTGCGTGGGCGCACTGAAGTGTTTTTTTATTTATATAGTTCAAAGTTACTATCAGATTTAATGTTATACCTTGACAAACTATACATCATTAAAAAGATATAATACTCAAGTTTCAGTATTTGACCACTATTGTATTCTGAGAAACTTATAGTGACAGTTATGTCTTAATTTGTGTCAGGAGTTATGAAATGAAAAAATGAGTCGATACCTTTAATATGAATTACAGATGTGGCCTTTAAAAATGCGCGTCTCAGAGAGAAGAATGCTGCGAGCACTTCCGAAATTCTGCGGGATCGTGCAGAAGGGGGATTAGATGTTGGACGCAGGAAATAATAAAACCTGTAGATGGCAGTCGAGTTTCATGTGGCCATACTGAGTTGACGAAGTATGACGAATACAATGTTTTCTTTTGCCAGTTACATAAACAGTCACATATTCTTCATAAAAATCTGACTCAAACGCGCATCATTTGTCTTATTTTTTTTTTCTGTGTACTTACAGTAGAAGAGACGTGATGTAGGCTATGATAACTGAGTCTTATAACACAATAATTTGCGAAGACCTCTGAAGAGACCGAGATCATTTGCGCATTATCATTATCTAATTTTACATTTAGTTCATTTTTGCATCTTAACGTTTTAAATAGTTTTAACATGGTTGTAATGCGCTTTTCTGCATTACTGTACAGTACTTTTTATATGATCATGTTTCCCTTATAGGCGTCGATTTCGGTGGGGACGGTGGGTATGCACCCACCAGATTTCGTCATGAGTCATTTTGTACCCACCACTTTTAACTTCAGTCCATAATAATTTGACTTTGGGTTCTATTGACCGTTTTCAGTGGTTATGAGGAGCTTAATTAATTTAACCTGAGATGTGCGTTATATCGCCTTTTGATCATTCTTTGTGTTGCCGATTTTTGACACAGTTTCATTATATGTTCATAATAATTTGATTCATAATTATGTCATTTTTTTCTAAAAGTAAAAAAAAACTAAAAGATTTTCTAAAAGCAATATTCTAAAGAGATACAAAGACAGTGTACGCCACCAGATTTCGTCATGAGTCATTTTGTACCCACTACTTTTAACTTCCGTTGACCGTTTTCAGTGGTTATGAGGAGCAATATGAGAGAAAAATTTTTTGTAATCATTGTCTGACACAAAAAAAAAAAATTATAATATTCATTTTATTTTAATTTTCGTGTTCGCATTTATGAGGGGAAAAAACAACGTGTCAGTTTACGGTTATGGACGTGAGCGCTCTAAAAGCGGCACTAAAAGACTGCTTTAAAACTTTCACAGAGACCTCAAACAGAACAGCTGCCTTTCTTTAAATTGAATTTCGTTTTGTATTAATTATATCTTAATTTTAATCAGTGTTTCGTGAACCATTTGCCTGGATTTAAGAAGTAAATATAGCAGACAATCACGACATTGGAGGCCCCGGCGATATCTCATAAATGAACCGAAACTCAGCGTGTAATGAACATTCACATTTACAGTGTATTTAGACACATTTAGACGCATTCACAATCATTACTTTTACCGGTTCTTTGTGGCAAGCTTTATGCGCGCGGTCGTGCGCAGTGCGGCTATATTACGTAAACACTCATGATCCATATAAGTAGGCTAATTAAATTAATATAAAGGGGCGATTTGTCCATGAATTACTTAAATGAACAACTAGCCTATACTAGTCGACTAGAAAAAAAAAACGAAAAAAAACCTTTTAGTCGAAAGCAGCCCTTATTCCACATATTTTCAAACCAGGCAACATGACATCTGTGTTGAGCGAGCGACCGGAATGAATAGCGGAGCGGAATATTCAGAAATGCGCTCTCCACTCACGAGCTCTGATCGGAACAAACCCGAACCTCACTGTCTGCTGAACTTGCAGAATCATCAAAATATAATATTTTCTAAAGAATAATTTTAAAACTTTATTGGTGGTAGTTGAGAAGAATTCCTCTTTCCATATCTAAATCATTTCGAGTGCAATATAAATGTACATTACTGTTATTCTTATTATATAAGAATAATACGTGTTTTTTACAACATTTTTAACATAATAGAGAATATAAGTTTAGCGTGTTGTGTGTATTTCCTAATTATAAGCTTTTGGTGAAATTGCAACAAAACTAAAAGAGTAAAAGTGCATAAAAACATAAAAACATGGCGTCGTCTCAAGAAATATCTGCGTACACACGAAACCACTGAAACCGATTTTAAAACGATGTAGCCTAGTAGGCTATACATACCAGACCAGGCACTGTAATTCTGCCACAGTATACTAAAAACGTAGAAGACTTAAAGCATGCGCATAAACCTTGCGCGCTATACAACAATAATATTAGGCACAGTAGCTTCTTTTTTTCTTTTCTTTTTTTATCAAGAACTTTGTTGAACAATATGAACAACCATAAATGGTCTGGTACAAAATATGAGTCACGATATTCGATAGTTAACGGATGCATAAAGCTTGCCACAAAGAACTGGCAAAAGTAATCATGTGTCAAGTATAGCAAGGAGACATTTTAATTGTTTACTAATAATCTAGTGTTTTATGTGTCAGTCAAAGATGTTGACAATGCTGACTCGTCATCTTCGCAGATATTGTGAACGTGCCTATAGAGAGAAATGCACACTTACATAAGAGAGTTGTCTGTTTCTTTTCGTTTTGAATTGTTTTGTTTAAAAGTGGACATTTCAAGCTTTCTAGATACATTTCTGAGTTTCGGTTCATTTATGAGACGAGCTCAGTTCACGAGCAATGCAAGTTATATCGCGTCGGTGCCTCCATTTCCTGATTAAATAGTCTTAAATGCGTCTTCGTGGACAGAAACCAATATAATCTTCCTGATTTAATCACGTAAAACATAAGTCTAAACACAAGCACCACTCTTCTGAATGATGGTAACCACAAACCTCCAAGAGTTTGTAAACCAATTGTTTGTAAAACATATTTAATACTTACAAATTAAAAAAAAAAAAAAAAATTGTTTTGCAGTGTATAGGCTAAATAAAACGACATTAAGAAAGTTATTTCCAAAATGTAATTAATTGCACAGTCGTTGTTTTAGCTGCTTGTTTTAGCTGCTAACAATTGCACAGAGTCAAGGAAGTACAACCACCCACCCCCCAGGTCTGCCGATTCAACCCCCAATGCTAATCGATCTCCTCTCAGGGAATCAAAAGAAAACCGGTTTTTCCAGTTTTCACCAGCGTGTGGTTGGGGTTTTAATCCCTTGCAGTTCCTTTGTTTAAATGCTATAAGCAAATCTACATACGCTTTAAGTTATTTCAAATTAATGTTTATAGCTTAATTTGTTGATATCGCGTAACTTAATTTGACATATGTTGATATAACCAACTGACATTGTAGATTCCATTGCATGCCAGGAAGAGGCTTATGCTTTGTTTTAAGTAATGAGCATTTACTATAATATAGCCGCACTCAATCGCACGACCGCACGCATAAAGCTTGCCACAAAGAACCGGTAAAAGTAATGATTATGAATGCGTCTAAATGTGTCTAAATACACTGTAAATGTGAATGTTCATTACACGCTGAGTTTCGGTTCATTTATGAGATATCGCCGGGGCCTCCAATGTCGTGATTGTCTGCTATATTTACTTCTTAAATCTAGGCAATTGGTTCACGAAATATTGATTAAAATTAAGACATAATTAATACAAAACGAAATTCAATTTAAAGAAAGGCAGCTGTTCTGTTTGAGGTCTCTGTGAAAGTTTTAAAGCAGTCTTTTTGTGCCGCTTTTAGAGCGCTCACGTCCATAACCGTAAACTGACACGTTGTTTTTTCCCTCATAAATGCGAACACGAAAACTAAAATAAAATGAATATTATATATATTTTTTTTTGTTTGTGTCAGACAATGATTACAAAATTTTTCTCTCATATTACTCCTCATAACCAAAACGGTCAACGGAAGTTAAAAGTAGTGGGTACAAAATGACTCATGACGAAATCTGGTGGGTACACGTACAATGTCTTTGTATCTCTTTAGAATATTGCTTTTAGAAAAACTTTTATTTTTTTTACTTTTAGAAAAAAATGACATAATTATGAATCAAATTATTATGAACAAGTAATGAAACTGTGTCAAAATTCGACAACACAAAGAATGATCCAAAAGCGATAAAACGCACATCTCAGGTTAAATTAATTATAAAAAACAGGGAACATTTTGTAAAAGCAAAACTGAACAAAATGCATAATTAAAATAATTGTATTAGGCTATGTGTTACCGAATATTTAATACCACTTCCCCATAATGTTGTAATTATTTTTTTAAAACAACATCTGTCAAACTGTCAATCAGATACCTCTTATCTGGTCATTTTTATTTTATTTTAGAAGTCATAACTGTTGATCACCTTTTATATGGATTTTGTGAATTTGAATATTTAGAATATTTACAAACTGTCGGCAAGACCTCAAGCCAACCCCGGACATTCTGAGACTAACGTGGAAAAATCTTTATGCTTAATGCATTAAGACAGTTTAATTAAAATATTTATTAATAATTTAATGGCAAATCAGATGCGCCCAACGTATGCTACGCGTTGTGCTGCGACATTACCTCACAAGAAATATCTGCCCAAGAACAATCACACAAGAAATATCTGCACGAATTAAGAATCTGGGTAAGTCGCATTATTTAAGCCTTGCATTATAGGATGATTTTGTGTATATATATAAAAAAATACTACTGGGTTTTTACAGGCAGAGCCACGTGCATTATGCTCACACTAAATTCTCTGTTGCGCTTAGTATAAATGCGCATTGCATGCACAATCATCTTAATAGTTGTACAAAAAAGTTATGCGCTGGCAAGAACGTCACTTTGCTGTTTTAATAAAAGCAATGTTAAATATTCTGCATGCACTCATCTCCTGGAAACCACAGCAATGACAAAGCATATAAAAATTCGTAAACGTTGTCCAATACCCCTTCTTGTCTTAATGAACCTTTTGCATTTACAAATATTTTCAAATGTCTGTATAATACAGTAGCCTACTGTAAATATTTGTGTCTATTACTATTTATAATTTATATTTTATTGTGGATGTTTTCTCACAATCATGACGTAATGTGAAGTAAAATAAAAAATCTAATGTAAAGTTGTTTTTTATGCGCCACCTGGTGGATATTCTGTGAAGCGAAACACATTGAGGGATTTTTTTAAGTAGGCCCCCCCGAAGCACTTGCAGAATTCTGCGAGACTCTACGAGACGAATTGCCGAATGCCGCGGGAGAAAACGCGCGTTTTTAAAGGCCAGATCTGTATGCGCGTCAGCCGCTTTCATTCATGAAAAACTCCCGTGCTGTCGTCATGACAGCGATACACAAAACAACGTCCTTCAGGGCTTTAGCTCAAAAATGTGCAAACTTGGAGAAATATTGATATATTCTCATAGATTCACGTCATATTTCTAAAGACAGGAATGCTATTTATTGAATTTATACCCAAATGTGTCGATGTAATCATTGTGAGCGCTTCTTACTGAGATGTGCAGTGTTTTCAATTCATACCAATAGCCTGAGGGCGCTATATGCACAAAAAATAATCCATATATGGAACATGAAGAAGAGCCATAATCATGTGACATTCCAGGACGTCACTGATACACACAAAGCTACAGAGATCCCGCTGTAATATGCAGATAAAAGATGTTTTGAAGACAATAAACATGTTTGCTATGATATTTGATTTGCCTGTGTTCTTCAAGCCATGCCAGGTATTTTCATAATAATAGATTATATTTTTTAATGTAATGCTAATCGATATAGACTTTATCATCGTGCATAAAACTATAAATAATGTTTTCTGTCTGATTTTTTTTTTTATCTGAAGCCAAATTAGATCACAGAAGATTATTTAAAACACTCGATTGCGTTATGAAGTAAGTTTGGAGCACAAACATGGTTTTAATCTCATAAATGGTCGTGTATTGATGGTGTGCTAAGCTAACATGCTAGCTAGCCCAGGTGCACCTGCCACCAGGGGTTATTCTTTTATGAATTTTGTTCTAAATAAGAATGCTTACTGATATGTTTTAGTGCATTTGACCACTATTTAGTGCACTTCAAATGTGAAGTGAGAACTTTGATAAAAGAAATTAGGGATTGAAACCCTATGAATAGCCTGTGAATAGCCAGTCGTTAGTAACTATAATGCAGACAAAAGAAATGCATATTTCGAGCCATAACCAGTCTGGACGGAGAGGTGTGAATGTGTGCAGGGGGAGACTGAGACTGAATGGGGCTCGTTTGCACCACAAAACAATAGAGACAAAAGACTGAATGGATGCTTAGACGATGACTAAACATCAGTAGCATTTTTAGAGTAGCCTAATCAAAATAAAGTCATGACATGATCTTGAAAAACATTTAACTAAATACAGAGTTTTAGACTTATTATCTTCATATTTTAAATATAACATGGTCAGACATGTGGCTTTAGCTGTAGTGCATTTCTAGATTGCTCCAGTGCCAACTTCAATTTTATTTTCATTAATATGTTTCATAAAAAAAAAAATTCTAATAACTTTACAAAACTTTGAAGCTATTTAAAAAAAAAATCATTATGACAATAATTAATTCTACATTTACAATAAACTACCAGGAGTCAGCTTTCAAATGAGATCATACTTGTGCTTTTAGTGCAAAGGGTTCATGAACTGTATCTGTTTCAGTTTGGGTATGTCATTTCTGGGGATTTTTCAAAAGTGGGGTTGCAGCTTAACAGGTTAAATAAAAAAATATTGCGCCATTGACTTTAGACCAGGGGCCGTATGTATAAAGCCACTCAGAGTAAAATTTTAGTCTTAAGTCTGTAAATATTCTAAGAATTACATCATTTTACTCTTATTCCTAAACTTAAGAATAAGTGTGATTCATAAAGGTTCCTAAGTGTCAAGACTAGGTCTCAGCTCCTAAATTATTTAAAAGTACTGGAGAGGTCTTCTAACCTAGTTAGGAGTAACAAGACAGCAGCATAGAGGAGGAGGCCATGCACTTTTCAACTGAAATATGATGTACTGGAGTTAAATGATGACACGATAAAAGTTTGATCATCAAGGAATTCTTTTTGCAACTAGCCTTTAAGACATTTTATAGCAATGAAATGAAATGAAAGTAAGAATACATTTTTTGTCGACTAGAAGAATGCAGCAGTGCACCGGTGATGACTTGAGCTCATCATCATTTCACAATATGCAGGGTCTGAAACAGCACTATTGTGACACTGACAACACCAAACATACAGTAGTGGCCAAAAGTGATGTGCAGAAGTTTTTTTTTTCTTTTTTTTTTTCTTAATGACCCTACAAGTTTGCTTGAACCATCAAATTATTATATATTTTAAATATTTTAAAATATGAGGTAACAACAAAACACTAAAACTTAGTGAAGGTATTTATCTGACAAAATTATTTCAAGTCACCTATTTCTACAGCGCTTTTTACAATTCAGATTATTTTCACAGCAGATTTACATTGATTACAGGAAAATAACGCAACAAAGTTAGTTTTGGCTGTACAGCAGCTCTTGAAGAAAATAGTGTCGTTGTCCAACTTAAGTAGGTTCAGTGTTGATTCATTTGCATTGTAAAAATCATTAGTTATATATTTTTTTCTATACAGCCACTCTGGAGAAAACATTGATGTCATCGTCCAGCTCAGTTCAGTTCTCAAATAATAGTGTCAATGCAGGCAGATCAATAATATTGTTAAATATAAAGTGACAAAAAATGGCAAACTACAGCTAGGTTTTAGGAAAAGTAAAAAGCTCACAGGAGAAAAAAAAAAAAACATACATTGTCTGCAACATAGTCATTTATTAATATTTCATTGTCTTCTCTTGTTTTTTCATGACAGCCTGGCTAAAAATTATGTCTGTACAATTTGGAATGTTTGTGTTATCACAAATAAACATTTGACTCCAGGCACAACTACACAATACGCTTACAAATTGTTTAACACATTTTTAATACTATTTAAATAAAGGATGAATCTGACCATTTTCCTTTGCCTCACCTTTCCACAGGGGATTCCACAGCATCAATTGGAAAATTTAAAAAAAAAAAAATTTTTATTTAAATATTAAAGTTTCAGTGTCTTAATTAAATAATTTTAATATAATACATTAAATTATTGATATCATGCTGCAGTGACCTCACCCTTGCAGGCTCACTATTGGCTTATTCAGTGGTTGAGGGCGGCCATTTTGGGTTGACATCATTGTAGTCCTTAGTTTGCAGCACTTAAGTCCCACTTCAGTCAGCACTTAAGAATCAGTCTTATACTTAACTGAAAGTTGCTTTTAGCTTCTTTAAAAAAAAAGTCTCCTACTCTTAGAGAAGTCCTACTTTTTTCTAAGATTTTTTTGACACTTAAGTCAAAGCTTAAGACTATTCTTAAGAGTAATTCTTAGAAGTTTTATACACACAGACCCAGGTTTCAGTTGGTCAATGGCGCAGTCTATTTCAGTTGCCTCAAAATAGCAACGTGCCAACAATGCGCAAGAACACACCTCGTTTTCAGACCAGCACGCCCATGGCCACACAAATGGGCGCAAATGCATTTGCTATTTAAACAACATGGCACAGGATGTGAAAATGATAAATGTGTCGGACTGAAACTAGCAAAAAACACTTGCGTCGCGCTTGGCGCCGGGTTTAAAGCGGTCATATAATGGTACATGTACTTTTACAAGTTTATTGTACTGAAATGTGTGTTGGCAGTGCCTGTACACAACTATCATAAAATGATAAAAATCCATCCAGTGTTTTTTTTTATTTATTTTTTATCTTCTTATATGTTTTCCCCTCTCTCAAATCAAGCCGTTCGACCGTGTGACGTCAGATGCCCCTCCCACGATTGTTGATTGACAGCAGCGTTTCAACACAGACCCGCCCTCGCTCATGAGCGAGCTGTCAATCATCATAGTCCGAGCGTCATTGTTGATAGGCTGGAGCACTGTCTATGAGCAGAATGGCGTCGAACCGATTGTGGTGTTCTGTTCTTGGGTGTAATAAGGAACACATCAGTCATTTTGATGTTCCTAAATCCGAACAGCTGAAGACGCAGTGGCTGAGTTTGTTTTCGAAGGGAATATTCCCCACGATCAACGTCAATGCTTTCATGTTTGCGCAAATAATTTCACACACCAGACTGCTTTACAAACGAGGGTCAGTAGCTGGTTTCGCTAAGGAGCTGCTCCTGAAAAAAGGATCGGTACCAACTATTCGTGTTCCTGCTGCACCTCCAGAAGAACTGAAGTGAGTGTAACGTTTTATTAACCTTTATATTAATATTTATATTAATCTTTGCAAATCGCTAGCAAGCTTCACGATGAATGCGGCTAATGTTTACACTCAGGGTACATTACGGCATGTTTTCTATGTACAACATTCTCAATATAATTCATAATCCCACGTTTATAATGAACAATGCGTTGTGGTTATTGTGTTATTATTTCAAACGGTGTACGCACAGAACAGAGGGGCGGGGTGAGCCAAGCTCATTATCATTTAAAGACACATGAACTTAAACGGCTTGCTGAAAACAGAGCTGTTTTTGACCAGGTAAAATGAGTGTTTTCTTACAATACTAATGAGAATTTTTAATTAAAGTATATTACAAACTTTTAATTTAGACCCTAAAGAATCATATTAGCTTGTACAAAAATGGCATTATATGACCCCTTTAAGATCCTAAGCGTCTTAAATGGGGAGGAACGCTTTATTATGCTGCCGTTGTCTGTTTTAGCACATACTGCCATCTAGTGGCAAAAGGTTTTCTCAGACAGCTGTGTGTGGATTGTGCAAGGCTAACTGCCGAAATGAAAGTCTCACGAAACGAGAAACGAGTCAATGAATGCACACGTGTCACCTGATCCACAAAAGCACATCTTACTTGTTGCATGCACAAATTCTGACCTACATTAGTACAAAATCGAGGTTTTGTATTAACAACTATGTCTCTATTTGTTCAAAATGCTGCACATTCACGTGATTCTGGATTTTGCATACACAAGTTGTATTGTATTGGTTTAAATGTAGTGACACACATTTGTGAATTTGTCAAATAGATGGGTAGTTGTGCACACATTAATAATTAGCACCAGGCCTGTTCATTTGTAGTTGTTTGTGTGTGGGTTGTGAAATGCTGAAAAACCGCAAAAAAAGAAAGTCTCAAAATCCAAATGAATCAAATGAGATTGACTCAGAAAAGACGTCAATGAATGCGTGTCATGTGTGCGTACATGGATAATTGTGCTTGCACATGTTAATCATTTTGATACTATATTCATCCCATATTTAGATGGCGTGAGTGCATGGTATATAATTGCATGCTATAAATAATCCATAACCATTTGCGGTATAATTTCAGTTTTAATTAGGTTAACTGGGAGGTGAAAGTTTGGTAGTATAAGTTCTCTGTTAAAGTTTTTCATTTTAGATGTGTTTCCATTGTCGTATAAATACCGCTTTCAGAACTGTCATGTCCGTAACAGAGAACTATGTTATTACTTATTATTTGTATCTTAAGTAAAGATTCTTAAAGTTACTTACTTTTAAGTTAGTCTTTACTTCCATTTCTGTCTAGAAGAAACAATTAGACATACCGGTAGATCTCATTTGCATTGTTTGCATTGTAAGTCGCTTTGGATAAAAGCGTCAGATAAATGAATAAATGCAGATAAATGAATAAATGTTTCTTTTCTTAAGGTTTTGTCCATAAATGCTGCCTTAATGATGTCAAGAGACAATCAGAACAAAGAAAGAGAATATAACCAGAAAGCATCAAACTACCTCTGATGGACAAACAGGGCATTGTCTGAAGAAGAACCAAAGCAGGGGCTTTGAAATTGACCATTATTATTATTGACACTGGCATATTTCACATTAACTGCATGCCTCCACTGAGCAGTGCTAGCATACAGCCGGGCTGTCATTCTATGTTGGCCAGTCTCCATCCCACGAGTCTCTTTGAGTTAATTAATCTGTCTGAATCTCTCTGCAATATACATGCCTGAATGCATACACTTTCCCCCAGGCGTGTGTTCAAACACAGTGGGACGGAAGTTGATATAACAAACCTGTCAAACACTGCTGAGATCGTAACTTGCGTATGACAAGCCATCAATCCAAATAAAAATGAAGAATCCTCTGTCAGGCCAGATGTTAATGGTAATTATAATGCATTTCTCTAAAAGTATAACCAAATAACAACAATGTTATGCACTTATAAACCTACATAAGATGCAAATTAAGAAAAAGAAAGGTTTGAAAGCTCTCACGGATTACATTCATACTAAATTCAAACTACAGTATATAGAACATACTTTTTATATGGCTAGTAATTATTTGCTCAAAAATAATTACATTTGTTTGCCTCAAAAGAAGGCAATGCTCTTACAAACTCCACTTTCTAAAAAAATGTTTGAGTTTAGAAAAGATCTAAGAAGTAGAACTAAACCTGTCCTCTCTTAGCTATTAAGTATCTCTCCAAAATTACAGGTCTGAGCAACATCCATTTATTCATTTACTAACACCTATTCATAGTTTTGTTTACCAGTTGCAGGTTTGCTTGTGTAGCTCACATACACGATTGTTGAAGTTTCTAAACAAGTGAATGGTTGTTGATGAAGATTATACTAGTAAAGTGACAAAGTGATTTTTCGTGACAGGCTGTATCCGAAAGCACATACTTCCCCGCCATATAGTAGTACAGTATGTGAAAAAAAGTTGTATGTCAGAGTTCACAGTAGGGCTGTGCGAAATGGGCAAAAAAAATGATCACGATAATTGTTTTATATCAGTCGATAGTGAAAGTTGTAGAAACCAGAGCGTTAATTGTGGCTTTAAACTACTCTTTATTGTCAGAACATATCATGACAAACACTTGCCAAACGGGTGAACATTTCACAAATATGAGGAAGAACATTCAAACATTTGTCATTTTTCCTTAACAAAATAAATATCTTAATAGAAAAATTAATTTCTTAGTTTCTGGATGTGCTAATGGGGGATTTTGTTTCAAGTCTTGAAACAGGTTTGTGTTGCCAGACTTTGATGGCATGTATCTTCAGCACAGTTTGCAGTGCAGGCTGCAATATTAATATTACATGTTTTGTCTCGAAACGCATATTTGACAGTGAGTTGACAGTAGTATTAGCTTGAGTTAGGATGCAGATGTACTATGTTAAATTTATGTTCATTAACAAAAACAGTAACATCTGTTAAAAAAAATTAACAACCTCATTTTTATTTGGTAAAATGTAATATTCTGACAGTTTGAGTTTTATTAAAATTAACCATTGGTCATCCAGTTTAATGCATTTAGATCATGATAACCACAGATAAAACCAGGCATAGCCTATAGCACCTCACTATCATAGCAAAATGCAACTTTATGGTTTCTATGGTATTTGTATGAAAAACCGTAGCATAAATACATTATTAAATACTGTAATTATATTCCATTAGTCCTTTATTACATTGCCTACATTAATAAAATAGTACAATTCAATATGTATATCCCCCATTTCACGGTGCAGTTAATATTACAAGGCTAACGTTACAGTAAATGATGGGAATTTTGTAGACGGAAGAGCCTTCTGACTGCGCTTCTCACTGGATCTCGTGACCGAGACCGATCAGAGTAAACGCATCTGCTCTGGTGAGCTCGCGCTGCACTGCCGTTTGAACTTTGAGCCGAGCGGATAAATGGTCCGTGTGGCGCGCGGTTCAAATGTGTTTCGTTCCGCTTTTGCCACATAAACATTATCGCACATTTATTGAACTCTTGATATTGTTTTATCATTATCGTCTTATCGCCCAGCCCTAGTTCACAGTATATAAAACAGTAGGTGAAGTACACATCAAATGGAAGCTTTACTATCCCATGGGGCCACGGGAAAAGATTTGTGAATGGCAGTGAAGCGACACAATTTACGATGGTATGGTAGGTCACAAGATAATGGCAAAATGACAAATGTAGTCCGGATTACATTCATACTAAATTCAAACTATAGAACATACTTTTTATATGGTTAGTAATTATTTGCTCAAAAATAATTGCATTTGTTTGCCTCAAAAGAAGGCAATGCTCTTACAAACTCCACTTTCTAAAAAAATGTTTGAGTTTAGAAAAAATCTAAGAAGTAGAACTAAACCTTTCCTCTCTTAGCTATTGAGTATCTCTCCAAAATTACAGGTCTGAGCAACATCCATTTATTCATTTACTAACACCTATTCATAGTTTTGTTTACCAGTTGCAGGTTTGCTTGTGTAGCAGGGTGGAGTAACTCCACCTATTGGGAGATCGTGCGCATGCTTGTGGCTTATTGTCTACCCTTGTATGGAGTATAAAAGAAGTGGGTTTGGGCGACCGGATATGCGTCTTGGTATTGCCGTAGGTCATCTGTTGCCGCCGAAGGTTTAGACTGTGTTCTTGTCTTCCTGTCTGCTGTGCGCTCGCTGTCTACTTATCACAGCGGTATGTTTCGGATCGAGTGGCTGTATTCCCGCATGGTGCGCGACCATGAATGGTTTGTTTACATTGACCATCCCGCGATCTGAGGGTCCTCCCTGCCTATTCAATGGGATTGAGCGTCAATATTAAATCGTGAAGCGTCTAATTCTGACTACGTTGCTGTTTTGCCTCTGCGTCTAGTTTATAGTAACTGTGCGCACGCTGCGGTGTCGTTACGCGCCTCGATCGGGGCTGGTGCGGTTTGCTGGCTGGTTCGTCTTCACCAGCTGCTACCTGCTTGATCCTTTGATTGTGCACCAGTATATTGAGTCTATTTTTATGAATGTTTATTTTTTCGTTATGGTTCATAATTCACTCTGGGCATTGTAATTTATAACTGCTGAGAGTCTGAGTGAAGTGTGTGCTTTTAATTTGTTTTCTCTTAAGATAAGTTATTTGTATTTTGTGTTTGATTTCTTTTGCTGTGTTATACTTATATTGTCTTTTATAAGTTTGTTGGTTTTGTATTTATTTTCTTTGCAGGAGCTGAGGGTTTCTGGAGTGGGGGGGCTAGCTGTTATCGTATGGTGTGTGGTGATTACACCTAGTGCCGTGTGTTTTCTTGCATCCAATCCTCACGTGTGTGTGCGGGCATGTGTTTGGGTTACTGGGGTTCTTCTAATTGAGGCAGCTAGCCCGTGTCTCCAGGTACCTCCGCTGCTGGTCAACTAGCTCAACTTAAATATAGGTTTGTGGTTATGTGTGTCTGGTATAGATTGTGCACGTTACAGTAAAATTGATTCTAAGAATCTTGCTGTGATGTTTTAAATATTTATATTTTCAATGTTGATGAAAATAAAAGTGTACATCTTTTTTTCTATTTGACTCACGTCTCCTCACCCATCCTTTGATTAACAAACCTGTGTGCCCTTAGGGCTGTTATTCCCCAGTATTCTGGGGTGGCGTAGTCGACCATTGTTGCCGTTATTGGCGTCTCCTCTGGAGTTGCCCCCTTCCCGCATGCCACACTTGCATTCACAGCACCTGACAAAACTGAATAAGAAGGTCACAAGGGCCCTTAACATCTCTTAGCAGCACATGACAGTGCACTACACCGGTAAGATATGGACAAGATCTGTGAGTTGGAGTGGATGTAGGGTTCTTGTAGCTTACAGGTGATTAGTCCAGGATCCTTGTGAGACAGAGACAGAGAGAGAGATGATCCAGATAAGAGGACATCAGAAGAGGAAGGATCATGTTAACAGCACACTGCCCAGAGCTCTTGTGCGTGACTCTACATAATGAATATATAAGTAATGCAGCAGCATGTTGATTTGCATGATCCGTTGTTGTGTATAGGTTCAGTCAACTGAGGGTTGGCGTATTAAAAAGAGTTTTATGATGCTTGTTTCTCCTGTCACAGAGTTAATATAGTGTTACGAAACAGCAAAGGCCATATGTGCAAATACTTGAAAGATGCCTCATTCGCTTCTTAAACATTTCTTTTCTCTGCATGAATTGAATAAACACACTGTAAAGCTGATATTTGAAAACAGCAAATATCAAAGTTTTACATTTTCTGGAGGAAATGTGAGCAGTGCTTTTCAATTGTAGGCTGGTGATGATTGTCAGGATGTTGCTACGCAACTGTTACAGTAGGTAGTTCTAAATGGTTGCTTATTGGTCCGAGTCAAAAGAGCCCAGGTCAAAAGATAATCTGGACCTTAAATTATTGCTCAGGTTCCTCTTTCATTGTAATTTAGTGGAATTGTGTGGCCTATTTTATTGTTAAAAGGCCTCACATCCCTAAATACGATTTGTGTGAAGAAATCGCTCCCACACCCTTTTATAGTGCATTATATAAAGGGACAGCCATTTGCACTGGTGTACGAGCCGATGTGCATAACCAATGTACACTCAGTGGCTAGACGCAAGAGAACGTGCACTGTAAACGTTGCACCAAATTAATTCCTGTCTCTCCAGAACATGCCGTCCCCAGCACCCAGTCTCCGTATTCACTTACTTTAATTCTCTCATTCAATCGACTATGTTTGTGGAGTACTGTATGGAATAATGAATGAGGGTATAAGGTGCAATGTTGGATAAAGCCTTTGTTTCTGTTTCACTGGCTTTTCCTCTCATCCCACTGGTAGTTTTACTGACACCTATTGGCCTGGATGTATGAGCTGTTGTTTATCTTTTCTTTTCTTTTGGTGTGTCTGTTTTTCTCTGTCTCATGCAACGCAATCAATAAAATGGACATCCTTGGATTCAATCCCAACAAAGTTTTACGAGTTGGTGGCTGCTACCACAAGCTCTCTCCCTAATAACAAACAGTATTGAAGGCAACATTGCATTTTGCAGTATTATGTTCACAATCGACACTGGATGTAACAAATGCTGATCCACAATATCAAGTAAACTCAATTATTTTGTTATTATCACTGTTGTTCTAACTATTAGTAATACAATTATTAGTATACAATTTATTTATTTATTTTTATTTTTATTTTTTTAAATAGCAAATCAATATATACAATTAAGTGAACCAGAGTGCACCTTTAATATTAATGGTAGTGGTTTGTTCCAATCACTAGTGATTCTTTTATCAGCAAACACTTCCCAAAATGTCGACACATCACTCCATGTGAACTCGAAAGACCTTTCCTAACTGCAAGCATCATGTGGTGATAACAAGACACTGAAGCAAAGAGAAGTCAGTGAGGCACTGTGCAAAAATAAAGCACATTTGCTGCCCATCAGTGACACCAGGGTCTAGTATTTAGGAGACATAAGCAAACATCCCATTCCAACAGGAACAAGCCCAACTCCAACTCCAGCACCCTACTAAAGTCACTCTGCTTCTTCAACAACACAATTAAAGCCAAGCAACTGTGTGTTCACTTGGACAAATGTGGGACTTGAAGGGAAACTAAGCATCGATTTTAAATCCAGCAGAGACAATTAGTTCTGCTTGATGCCAAGACACAGGGAAAGTTTCCAGAGGGGCGGGGAGAGCTGGGAATGCGACACATCTGTACAAGTGTTACTGCCCACAGACTCTCGCATCACAAAACACAACCACAAACACATGCCAGAACTCAAATTCAGACTGCAACACTGCCAAAATAAGGGTTTTCTTTTCAGTTGTAAAATCGGTTTATTTCCCAATGCTTTTTAGTTGTAAAACAAACAAAAAAACATATCAACAACATTTTAATACAGAAGTATGCTACTGCATAAGTAAGGAGTAATTGAATTATATTTGTTGGATAATTAGAAAAAATAAAGCACACCAAAGGTGGTAATGCAGTCACGACACAAAGCAGATGTGCATTATTTTTAATAGTCAGTTATTCAGCTTATACTATTGTAAAAAAAGCTTCAAAACATAGTTTAAAAGTTTTATTTTAAAAAATGTGTCAGATTTTTGTCCTTAAAACGCTCTTGTGTGTTGGACTAATTTCTTATGCATCTCATCCCCACGCCTATGTTGTTAATTCCATAACGTCATTTTAGAGCTAGCAACAGAGGCTTGAGCCAATGAAATGCAGACTAATGAAGGTATTGCAGTGAATTACCTGGGTCTGTATGTCTCTCAACAGTATTCGGCATCAAGACCTGTACGCACGAGAAACATTCACGTGCACTTGAGAAACTTTCTGCATGCTCACGAGAAACTATGCTTGCACACAAAACTCTTTTGTCTGTATATAGGTCCATACATTGGTAACACTTTGGTAACACTTTGGTAACACATACATTGGTAACACTTTATAAGTATACAGTAATAAAGTACTTACAAATCATGAACAAACTATTTGTTTACAGTTAATTCATAGTTAATATATTGTAGTCTCTACATTGTTAATATATTAATATGTTAGATCAGTGTGTCACAGGAGCCCTGAACCGCAACATAAAAAATAAAAAAAAATCTAGCATTTTGAGATTGAAGTCGAAATATTTTGAGAATAGAGTTGAAATATTTTGAGAATAAAAAGTCAAAATTACGATATACAGTCTTCCGTAGAAGTTCTTGTTTATTTATTTTTTTTGTAAAGAAATGCGCTCGTGAAGTCGAACTGCTTCTGACATGGATCTAAATATAATAGTAGCTTTTTATTTTTATCTGGGCTTTCAACAAAAGGAAATTCTACAGGTGTTAATCTACCAACATGGCATTACCATTTGTTTTAGGAGCACAAAGACTCCGCCGGAGTAGGTACCACAATCCTGGTCCAAACTTTATGTGGCACGTTTACGCGAAACCTACATGTCTTCGTCCTCGTCTATAGGCAACGCCATCTGGGTCGAGAACACTTAACAGTAACCGTACTGTCTCCCTCTTCACCGTAAATCCTTTCTGGATACATTTGAAGAGTTTGGCTCCAAAACGCGATAAAAATTGGTCACTGCAAAAATCAGTATTGTATCTGGTCGGTATTGAAAAGTCAATTTTTAATTTTACGTAAAACGCGATATCCGCTCATCCAATCACAGCGCACCATTCCACGCATTGTAAAAAGTAATGGCGGCATTTTAAATACACCCGCTTCCTAGTTTTTCTTATCTACTTTGTACTTTTCAATCAACAAACAAACAAATAAATGAATAATTTTGACGCCATTGATGAACCTGTGGTGGTTTCTGTAGTGAGGAAGAAACGTAAGGCATCGAAATCGAATAATTTACGTGAGGAGATTAAGAAGATGAGGCACTCGGGAGGAGGGAAAATGCCAGCTGTTGCTTGTTCTCACACGACGCAAGAGAGGAAAGAAGTGGGCAAACTTCAAGCCAAGTCAGCTTCCCAGTGAAAGCACACTGAAAGAAGCAAAAAGGAAGGATGTGCTGATCTTGCTCTCTGAAATTGGTGTGAGTGCCAATGTGCCTTCTATGATAATGCACTCTCTCAGTCACAGACGAATTCGATGTTGACTGTGACAGTCATGAAGAGTAGCTGCCCATTGTGTCAGCCTTTTGAGAATGACCATTCACTGATTTCTTAATGAATGATTAAGTTGTTGAATGTTTTTACAAAGAATATTGTTATATTAATGCAATGGATTTATAGTATGCACAAGACAATCAATTCAATACAACAAAGATGTCTTATGTAATTTTCTGTAGTCTAATACAAGAGGTGTCAAGTGCAAATCAGTTTTCAATATTCTTTACAGTTCTATTTTGAACAGTTTTACACAGATAGTATATTAATGTAATGGATTTATAGTATGCACAAGACAACAAATACAGTGTATTAAAAATGAATGTAATTTTTATTCATTGTTTAAACTTGAAGCATAACTCTGGCATTACTCAATCCATAGCCCTGTTGAGCAAGGCCACTGTGAGCTATAGCTATTCATTTACCTATCAATAACTTGTGGTGACCTTGCTCAACAGGGCTGTGGGTTGAATAAAATCTTTAAAAATACATTTTAGGCCTACAAGTGATATAAAATTGATACTATAATATGTGAATCTTCTTTACAGTGTTCTTAATATGACAAAGTATGTGTTTTTGTTTGTGAAACGTACTAAACATATTATCCTAATAAACTTAATTTGTTGTGTATTTTCAACAGTTTCAATATGAAAAATAACGTTTATATTGATTCAATAGATTAATTGTATTTTGAAAAAAAAAATGTCATGGATTTATTGAATTTTGGGGGAAAAAATTATCAGTTTTTATAATAAATCTTTGAAAATCAAAATCTGGATTTGAATTTTTTATGTTATTATAACCTAAAAATGCTATGTGAAAGTTTAAAACAGAAAATAGTGGTTTTCATCTTGCCACTTTCTTGGAACCAAACTCTTCATTTTAAGTGCATCATTCTGTATCCAATCATTTGGCCGGATGCCACGATTTTCTCAGATATAAAGCTGGATAAAATAAATGGTAATGGTACCAATAAATGGTATCTCGTAATGTTTCGACTTTAATCTCAAAATATTTCGACTTTAATCTCGAATTTTTTTTTTTTTTTTTTTTTTTTACGTTGCGGTTCAGGGCTTCCGTAGTGAGTTCTTCATTCATTGTCACTGTAATTAACAATTATTATTTTTAATTAGCTTTTAGTGAATTAATTGGTAATTGGTAATTAGGAGTAATTAGTTCTCACTTTAGATTACATTAATTGCATTTATATTCAGTGTTCCTTAAAATGTTTGTAAAAGCGCACACACACACACACACACACAAACACGTTGGCATATGTTGTTTACGGGAACTCTATATAGGCGTAATGGTTTTTATACTGTACAAAATGTAAATTCTATCCCCTTACACTTGCCTTACCCCTAAACATACCCATCATAGAAGCACTTAATTAATAACATTTGCACATTTTCCGTGACCTAATCTAAAGTAAGAGATATTTACAGTTAAACACTATCAAAATTTTTTTATCTAACTCTTTACATATTATAAGCTAATTAAAGAAGAATAATTTGATTAATTAAATTGGCAATGAATGAAGAACTCATTATTGTATATAGTCTATTTATATATTAACAATGTAGTGACTACAATATATTAATTATGAATTAACTATAAACGAATAGTTTGCAAATGTTTTTTTTTGTTTGTTTTTTTTTTTGTTTTTTTTTTTGAGGAAAAATAAGCTATTTCTTTTTATTTTTTTTATTTTTTTTTTACAATAACACAACACAGTGGTACCGGTATCTCATAACAGCACGTACAGCCATATAAGCTATATCATCTTACAATCTTTGGATATATATGTTCATACATAAGCATGTAAAATGAAAAAACAAAATAATTATAATAAAAATAAAAATACAGCAGGGCATATCAAAGTAAATAAATAACAGGGACATTTTATAGACCAGTACTCAAAAGGATATATCAGTCACTAAGCATCTTCCAGAAAGTTCCACAGAGAAGACCGTTTGCAAATGATTTCTAAGTACTTTATTACTGTATACTTCTTATAAAATGTAAACAATACATTTTATTCATATGGTTATTATGTTTATAGGTTACATTTTATAGAATATTATGCATAATTGTGTACTCCAGACACAATGTGATAAGATTCTAGAAGAGTTTCATAAAAGCATGTGGGTGAACTTCTCTCTGAAAGCACCCTGTGGTCTCACACTCGCAACAAAACTGATTATCACAATACAAATTTATCAAAATGAAACCATTTTAACATTGTTGAAAATGTATGCTCAGTGAATAGAATCTTTGTAATGGAATACTTTCTTGAATGTTCTTGTTTCCTTTAAGTTATAAGATCTGAGGTAAATTATCCATTGTCTTTTTCACTATAGTTGTTAACATCATCAAAATGATATTCAAACTCAAATTAAACCATTTTGATAGAAAACACATTCAGTACCTGAGCTGTCATCCGCGAAATCACAGAAGAAAAAAAACATTGCCAAAATAGAATCCCCTGTTGCTCATCGCATTACGCAGTTGCGGCTGGTTAGGACAAAAACTCTGATTAACATGGAAAAGATATTATATTTTGCCACATTAGGACATGGTGTAAGACTCATGTTTCTTGATATGAATAGGAAATGTTATATTTAAAGATGTGAGCTTGTGTCAAAGCCAGTCAAAGGACAGATTTATGTTGGGTGCTCGGATTTGATGGTGGTGCATGGTCTGCCTGAAAAGTACCTCTGTTCTGATAACTTCATTTATTTTGATTAATGGAATGACATTAAAAGCACAGTATAATTGTCCGTCAGATTAATTTAGCTCAATATGAATCTTCTAGGTTTTTAGGGCAGGACAGGAACTAGAATGCACAGTAACATTCAGACATCTACAACAGAACATTGGGTATTTGAATGTTTATTTTTTTTTTCATTCTCAATTTTTAATTCTCAGCAACGCAGTTCTGATATGTGAGACTTTTCATAGTGCTTTGAAGTAGAGAATTATGTGTCAAATTGAATGGGTCACAGGTTTTTTTTTAGTTTTTTTTTTTATGTGTGATGTCAAGTGGGCTGTGCAAATATCTGCTCTGCTCTGCTCTGCTCTGCGTGGATCAGATGGATAGCTCTGTTTTGGAGTGTTTGGCTTCTCATAAAAAGCAGATAGAGGGAGATAATGTCCCTGTCATGTCAGGAGATTACATTTTACATGTTAAATATTACATTTACCACAAAATGAATGCAGGGAAACTCCTCCAATAGAACAATGAGCCACTGGAATGCAGGGCGAAACAATTAGACCAGTTTAGGCTGTTTGTTCTGTTCCCAATTGATTTGTGAAAAATAAAACTTTCGATTAGAATGCGCTGAACATTAATTTAAAACAGTGTAACAACAAGCCGTTCCTTAAGGCTACTGGACTATTTTCCCATATCCACAATTTCTATGAAAATGTGCATAATTGAATTAAACCCCAGGAGCTCCAATAGCCCACATTTAGCGTAGGAGTAACACAACACCCCCGCTCCTCCTTCATCTCTCTTCCTCCTCTGCAGCTTTACATCTCCAAAGTCTATGTCCCTCTGGACTGCACTGCTGTGAGTAAAACCCAGACCCTTTCTTTATTACAGATTTGTCATTTTTCAATAATGTCATTATTTTATTATTTGCTACTGCTGTTCATTTGCTTCTGAAGTGCCCTGTTCAATGATAACTGGCAGTAATGGACATGATTTTCAGCCAGTGGAGAGTTTTAATGGCCAGTTCTGATAGCAATTCCACATTTCTTAGTCATGACAGTAAACTCAAGAATTCAATTTGGATTCTGGTTTACAATGAAGATGAAAACATCATAACCAGTGTAGAATGTGTTGCATTTACAAATTTCTAAATTAAACATTAAACAAAAAACAAAACAAAAAAAATCTAAACTAAACATTACATTTTGTTGGCAGAACAAAATATATCTTATAGAATAAAGCATGATTTATCAAACTATGGTTTGTGACCTTCTATGAATTGCTGGTGGGCAGCAAGCTTCTTAAAAAATTAAAGGTATCATTTTGAAATGCAATGAAATTTAATTATGAAATATGTATACAGTATATACTAGGATGATAATATATATATATATGGAAAGAAATGTTTTTGAGGGGGGGGGGGGGGTTGTGTTGTTGTCACTTTTGTTGAACTTATTCTTTAATGTCAACTTCATGTTAACTTGGGATACTGTTCGAAAGTTATATTTAGGTAGGTTGTGTGTTTGGACTATTACTCATCATTTGTAGTCGTCGTGCAGAAGTGGAAGCATGCTGCACATCATGTGAAAAGACTAGATCGCTCCCATTTTAATGAATGATGCTGTCTACATTACAAGTGTATATGTTGGAACATGACGGCATCATGGATAATCATCTCAATGATTCTCAATCATCTCTATTTCAAATAGAGAAATAGAATAGAATAGAATAGAATAGAATAGAATAGAATAGAATAGAATAGAATAGAATAGAATAGAATAGAATAGAATAAGTTCTAATATTAGTGTGTAAGTGTTGAGGAAAAATATGTTTTTATCTGCTCGATTTGAGTTAGACAGGACATTCCACCAGCAGGGAACACACAAGGAAAAGGTCAGTGAGAGTGATTTTGTGCCTCTTTGGGATGGCACCACAAGGCGCCATTCACTTGCGGAATGGAAGCTTCTGGAGGGTGCATAAGTCTTAAAGGGGGGGGTGAAATGCTCATTTTCACTCAATCTCCTGTTAATCTTGAGTACCTATAGAGTAGTATTGCATCCTTCATATCTCCAAAAAGTCTTTAGTTTTATTATATTTATAACAGAAAAGATAGGCTGTACCGAGTCTTTCCGGAAAAAAACGAGCGTCTGGAGGCGGGTCGTGTGGGCGAAGCCAGAGCCATAGAGAGAATCCGTCGATCTGGGCTTTGTTTATAAAACATTCATCGTCGAAATGCAGGGAACAAACAGCATCCACTGTTCCTAACGCTGGGTTCTTTGGTAAGCTTTCCCTCACATCCAAAAACACACTTTGGAGACACTATGCAGCGCTGCCGATGATTTCCTGTTGAAGCGCGTTGAGGTGCGCGGTCTCGCTCTCCTCTAGTCGACGTGTGCGCGGCCGCGCTTTTCCGGGAGAAATGCTCATATAAGGAGTTCCACTCTGGTCTACGTCATTAGATCCACGGTCGAAAAAAAAACAGCCGAAACTTGTACCAACCCGGAAGTAAGATTTTCGGCACAGAAATTCTCCGTTATTCGTCCAAAATATTTTTAAAAAACTTTGGCCATGTTAAGCATGAGAATCCATCTCTTTAACACTGTAAACAACTCTGAATACATGAAACACCATTGTACCCCCCCTTTAAGTATTGAGTTTAGGTATAGGGGTGCAGAGCCAGTGGTTGTCTTTTAGGCAAACATCAGAGCCTTGAATTTAATGCAAGTGGCTTAACTGAACATCATTAACAACTCCAGTTATGGTTGATGAACCTAGTTGAATGGTGAGGTTCTGTCGGGTTGGCCGAGACCACAAGCAGTTCTGTTTTTGCAAGGTTGAGTTGAAGGTGGTGGTCCTTAATCAATCCAGAAATGTCAGTCAGGCAGGCTGTGATGTGATCAGCTACCGTTGGATCATCCGGCTGGAATGAGAGGTAGAGTTGTGTGTCATCAGCATAGCAGTGATAGGAAAAAACAAGTTTCCAAATTACCGATCCTAGTGATGACATGTAGATGGAGAAGAGAAGTGGTCCAAGCACTGAGCCTTGAGGTACCCCAGTAGAAAGATGTTGCGACTTAGAGACCTCACCCCTCCAAGACACCCTGAAGGGCCTTTCTGAGCGGTAAAACCTGAATGTCTGGAGTGCAGTTTCTGAGATGCCCTTTGTCATGAGGTTTGACAGGAGGATCTGGTGGTTAACTGTGTCAAAAGTAGCAGACAGATCCAGCAAGACGAGTACTGATAATTTGGAAGCTGCTCTTGCCAGTCTCAGGGCTTCAGTAACTGAGAGCAGAGGGCAGTCTCAGTTCAGTGGTTGCTCTTAAAACCAGACTGGTTGTTGTCCAGAAGATTGTTCTGTTTCACACAACTCACTCAAGTGTCTTTGAAATGAATGGAAGAACAGATACCGGTCTGTAGTTTTCTAAAACTGTTGGATTTAGAGTGGGATTCTTAAGCAGTGGGGATATCCGAGCCTGCTTAAATGCTGTGGGAAATGCACCAGTTTGAAGAGAGGTGTTGGTGATGTGAGTGAGTGCAGGTACAACTGAAGAAGAAATGGCCTGAAGGAGATGAGTGAGGATAGGCTCAAGTGGACAGGTAGTAGGGTGATTGGAAAGGATGAGTTTGGAAACTTCTGCCTGACAGCAGAGAGAAGGACGGGAGAGTGTGTGTGTTTTTGCTGTTAAGATGTTTTGTCAGCTTGTGGTGTGGAAAATAGGCCGCTGATGGTTGTTTTATTTATGAGGAATGTGGCAATGCTTTTTGAAAAGCGTGCAAGAATCAAGTGAATTGTTAATTTTGTTGTGGTAGTATGTCGTTTTAGCATTGGAGACATGCAGAGAAGGAAGACAGGCAGCCCTGAGCCTAGAACGATGCTCACTGAAAACATCGGATAGCCAGGAGGCGGAGGGGGTGGCGTGGGCTGATCTGGGTGAATGGGGCAGAAGTTGTCTAAGTAAGATATTAGAGTGGAGCAAAGAGTGTCAGTAGCACTGTTAGAATCCAGTGATGAGAACTGATTAGGGGGAGGAAGTTTTTGGGAAGACCAAAAAGGATAGGCGGGAGGGTGAGAGCAAGTGTAGGTTACATCGAAAGGTGACCTGTGGAGGAGTGTGTGTTGTGTCAGAAGTCAGGTTGAGGTTAAGAGTGATGAGGAAGTGGTCTGAGGTGTGAAGTGGAATAGCCAGGGTATTATCAGTGGAGCAGTAGTGCATGTAGATAAGGTCCAATTGGTTACCTGATTTCGGTGGAATTGCACAGGTAGAATCGCTGATCTTTTCACTCAAGGGATGCTGCAGTGTACTAACCAATTATATACCCGCCTAATGTGGCATGACACGCCCTACTATTTAGCAAAACAAAAGGGCTACACTAGCACACCGAAAACCATGACACGGCACGAGAACAAACGCAACGTGTTGACAGAGTAAACAAAGCAGAAATTCCTAACAATGACAACTGCGCTAAAAACAAACGAGACAAGAAACAACTACACTTACCATCTACAGCTGACTTCTGCTGCTTAACTGCTTCTCATAATGAGTGCTTGCTAGTGCTGTTTAAGTACTTAACTGGCCCTGGACATACCTTACTCTTTAACACAAAAAAAAGGACTACGCTACAACACAGAACTGTAAAACCATGCGACACTGCGCGAGAACCAACCTGACTTTAGCACGTGTTAACAGAGTAAACAAAACAGTGTTTCCTAGCAACGACAACTGCACTAAAAACAAATGAGACAAGAAACACATACACTTACCAGCTACTGATTTCTGCTGCTTGACTGCTTCTAATAAGCATTAGTTTAATTTTGGTCATAAAAATGGTAATTATTAGGGTTTTGTTCTCAGATATCCTGGGAGCTCAATGGACACATTAGTTTAAGGACATTCCACTGGTTATAAGTAAAGTACATTGCTTGATGTTGACTAGATTGTTGTTCACTTCATTAGGAGGTAAGTGTTGTTTTTATTCAGAACTCTGCTCAGGCCCATAGTTTGTCTTTTGCATGGTGTGACATCTCTGTTTCCACCCCCACACACAGTCTCACAGTGTGTCATGAGTCTGCTTGTGGAAAGCAGCACTGCTTCTAATACACTGTAATAATAACCTAAGGTGTTTTAGCACATAGTCACTCAATAAAAGCTAAGCATTTTACTGCATTTGAAATAAACTCAAGCTATGGATCTTTTGAAGGGCTGCACAGTTCCTAATTTTACATCTCCTGTCTTCCATTATACGTTGTTATACTGAGAATTTGACCAGAAGAAAAATATTGACTACTAAATGACTCACTCAAGGGTGTTATGATGCTGTTACGGTGAGGCCTAACATGTTAAACTGTTTTCAAGTGCAAAATTAATTTTGAAATGAAGACAGCTGTTTATTATGAAGTATGGTATAATAAAAAAAATGATAATAAAAACTATAGGTTGTTTAAAGTTGTAACACCACAACATAACCCTATTAAACCGGATGTGTCGTCACCGACACATCCAACCAAGCTGTATTCATGTTACTGTAACTCTTCAAACCTTTGCACTTTCAAAATAATTCAAATTGCAATATACGGCTTATTCAGCAAATGACAGCAGCTTTCGTGAAGAAAGGATTTGAATGGAGAGATGTGGAGTGCGGCAGGTAAGAGAGTTTAGGATTGCATAAAATAATATAAAAAATTAACAAAAACATGGTCTGCGTGTGTGCGTGTGTGTGTGTTGTGTGTGTGTGTGTGTGTGTGTGTGTGCATGTGTATAAGTGTGCGTGTCTAAAAAAAATATGGCTCCTTAGTGAAAACAAAAAATAGTTTATTAAGTTTGAAGTGTTAGATTCTTTCTTCATGATTTTTCAGATTTTTTTTCTAAATAAAAATCAGTAAATTGATTCCATTTATTTATTTTTGTCTATTTAAAATCTATCTATCTATCTATCTATCTATCTATTAGGGCTGAAACGATTCATCGAGTTACTCGATTAACTCGATTACAAAAATTCCTCGAGGCAAAAACTCTGCCTCGAAGCCTCGTTAAATTCCTATGACGCGCACTATATGCGCAGGGATCTGATTGTTTCACACGGACCGTTGTTCAATGTTCAGTCAGGAACCGACACCATAGCGCGTGATACATTTTGAATTTAGTTGGCACGATGGCAGGAGTAAACGCGTCTTTGCATTACCTTAACATTGAAATCACTTGCGCCAGACGCTCTATTCGTGTCCACTACAGCGGCAAAACTCCGCTCAGTGCCGCTGGCAACGCTGTAACGTCTCCGCTGTAACGTCTCCGCTTTGGGGTGTGTCTGTTGCGAGTGTGTTTAATCTAAGTTTTTTTTTTTTAACCCACGGACAGTATAATCATCAGCGATGCACGCGATTACATTTAGAAATAGACAAGCTTTGTTTCCAAATGCACCAAGCAAAGATATCCTTTCAGTTTTATAAACTTTTATAAACCCAGCCAATATAATCAAAATGAACACATCCAAAATAAAATCTTTAACATTTATATAACAACTGCAAAGCGTCTAATTTGTAAACAAAATGATTTATGCATTAAATCCAGCATAAACTCCAGCACAATTTGCATATTTTTAAACTCTCAAAACAGACGTCACATCCCGAACCTCACAGCAATTGGATTTAGTGCGTAAATCATTTTGTTTACAAATTAGACGCTTTGCAGTTGTTATATATATGTTAAAGATTTTATTTTGGATGTGTTCATTGTGATTATATTGGCTGGGTTTATAAAAGTTTATAAAAGTACATTTTGATGTTTGTTTTGAGATTACAGCTGAAAAAGTCTGATTCTTATTTATAATTGTTTTATTTACATTTATTTTTTTATAAATTGTATACATTGTGTACCTGTTTGGCTTGATATTTTATATTCATTTATTTTTGTTCTCAGGTGGGTAATTTGCAGAAGGTGCAATCCTTTTTTTGTAATGTTGTATTAAGAAGACAAAACTAAGCCCAAATGGCCTTTACTATTTAAGTTTGTATTCATAGTTTTACATGTTATACATGTTTTACAGTAAGTTGTATTGTTATATAATTGTTGGCACTGGCACTTATAAACACTAAATAGGTAAAAATTGCAATAAATAGGCTTAGTTTTGGAGCCAAATGTTGGAGCTGGAATAAATACCTCTGTTTTTTTTTTTTTTTTTTAAGAAATAAAAGCCAAATGCTTGATCATTTTACAGCCACATCATTTTCGTTATGCATTATTTGTTTTGGTTGTTTAAAAATAAAAAAATAAAAAAAAATATATATCCGATTAATCGACCGATTAAGTACTAGATTAATCAATTACAAAAAGAATCGATAGCTGCAGCCCTACTATCTATCTATCTATCTAAACACATGTGAAGAAGAAGCAGAAATATCATATGCATATGTAAAATAACATTAAACAGCATATACTGTAAATCAGGGTTCACCAATCTCGGTCCTGGAGGGCCGCTGTCCCTGCAGAGTTTAGCTCCAACCAGCTCCAACACACCTGTTTGAAAGTTTCTAGTATGCCTAATGAGACCTTGATTAGCTGGTTCAGGTGTGTTTAATTGGGGTTGGAGCTAAACTCTGCAGGACAGCGGCCCTCCAGGACCGAGATTGGTGAACCCTGCTGTAAATCAAAACTGCCTAATGCTACTGAATGAAATGTTGACACAGGATGAGCTATAGGACTGTGCAAGCATTAGGGGTGTTGGTGAACCCGATTTACTCCATTTATGTTTTGATCATCATTCTGAATCAAATCCAGATGTAGTATTTGACAAAAATCAGATTTTTCAGCTTTTTGCTCAAAATGTTGCTTTTTTCATTAAGCTTAGCCATATTCAAGTGATAAAAAAAAGAATGCATGAATCTAAAATAAAACAGTTTTAAAAAATGTTGTTGTTTTTTTAAAGCAGATGGTCTGATCTTTCTTTTGATATATTGCATGGTCAGATATTCATACAACAAAATATTCTGGGGGCCATGAAATTTTAGTGAAAATTGTGAAAATTAACCATTGACTTCCATCATTGACTGGTGCTCCGATCAGGATTTTTGGGGCCGATCACAGATTACCGATCACTGGAAGCAACATTGGCCGCTACGATCACCAATACCGATCACCGAAATTTTTAACAACAATGTATTTTAAGTATAAAAAATAAGAGATGAGAAAGTATCATGAATTGCCAACTCATTTATTGGCAAGCAACATGCACAACATATTCCATTCTCTCTCTAGGAGGTTATTAGAAATATACCATTCCTGTGAAATAAAAAATAAAAATAAATTTCGAATACAAAACATCACTGCATAGTCTTCACTGAAATAAATTAAATATAGAGTAATCCTACAAAATCTACTAAAGAGCAATGAGGGATTTTGACTTTGTCTTTTCTTGTTTGATTAACATTAATGACACAGACGGCAGCAGGGAATATTAGGCCGCTGTCACTTTAAGACCGGATGCACGTCTGATTGGCCATTGCGTTCAATAAATCGGATATGTTTGTGATTGGCTACATTAATCAGCTCTGCAAAAACACATTTTAAATTGAAACCTTTGACGCTCTCAAGAGCGCAAATACCAAATATGTTTTGCCAATATGCAAATTGTACAGAGAAAAAACACACTCATTTTTCCTGTTGTCGAAAGTATCACAAATGCAGAAATCAGAAATCTGTAACTCAGCACTCCTCGACACAATGCATGCAGTGTATCCTGCTCATAGCCGGTGTAGACAAATTATTCCCCATTTCAGTTTTGACAAAATGTGTGGTTACTAGGTTTGTCTTAACCTAGTAACTACACTGCTGATACTGCTGTCATATAAGATTATAATACCACCCATCTCTACTGTACATGAAACACACAAACAGTTTTAAACGCTTTGATAAACGTCACACCAGTTGTCTACCAGATTTAAAATCTAGAATATATTATTGCTTGTGTCCTTAAAAGGGACACATTACACCTAAACAGCTTGGTGGTGGGTTATTAAATTCCTGGTATAAGCTTTTATGTCCTGTCTGGAAATTCACAAAATCTGGTGTTTATTATTTCAGCATCTTTCATTTAGCATCAAGTATAATAAAGGGTTTCAGTAGGTGGTGATATAAAAATGCCTAACATTTTAAAATACAGAGATAAATTATTTATTGATCTTATGTTAAACCCTTCTGGAAAGTTTCACATCAATATGCAATTCTTACCAAAACTGTCTAAGGTAAGACAACAATAGCGTCTCATATGTTTTCTAACAAATAAAATCTCCCTTAGATTAAGTCCTGAAGACAGTATGCCAAACAGCTTCTCTCTTTTTTCTCTATTCCTTTATTCTTCCTTAAGTGACCTTTTGACCTTGCATGCACTGCTTGACTGCTAAAGAACATTGATGTAGGTTTTGAGTAGTTTCTTGTGAGAATACTCTGTGCAAATACATAAAAAATTATCATGATATACCACACTTTAAAAGACAGAACAGTCCCATAATAGAGGTGCAGATCAATATTGCTGCAGAAGAAAAAAGAATACCCAGAATCCAGTGTTGTTGCAATCTTGTAAAGTATTATCTGCTTTGCTGTATCACCATTTATGGGAAGAGGAGAACAAAAATAAATTTGTTCATTTTCAGAAGAAAATGCCTATATGCAAAAAAACAATGTCAGGATCTTTAGCAGTAATTAGCAGGTGTTGCTTTGTGGTTAATAAGCTGTTCTTGGTAGTTAACAAGGGTATTGCTATGGTTACAATGTCTCTAACAACTCTCTAAATATGGCTCATTTCCTTTCTTCACTGCATTTTTTACTTGTTTTTATCATCCTGAGTTTAATACTCATGGTGCGGGTTTGTTCAAATCCCTAACCCGCTGTATGAGAAACAGTAATAAGGATTTGAAGGATTTAGTGTCTTTAGGTTCAATTATTTGTGTTCCATCGTTGAAAGGCGGATCTGTTCTTTCAAACTGTCAATGTAAAAACTAACCATCTAAAGCTGTTGGTGCATTAAAAACCTAAATCCTATCTCTTGCAAAAAGAGCTATGACTTAAAATCCAAAAGATTATATCTTTAAAGAGGCAGTCGAGCCTTTACCATCCCGTTTGAATTAAAGATACACTTTCTTGTCCACTTGTTTATTCTTTTTTATGTGAAGAAAAGGGAAAAAAAGTTTTGTTGTTTCTTTTTTTTTTTCCAGTGAGAGGTTATTTAAGACTTCGGAAAGCTTTTTGTGTTACGCAGTCTGGTCATGTGGTGTGTCCCCAAGCATGCCTTCAGAGGAGACATTTTTGTACCCAGGGTCCCGCACTGCTGTCAGACCAGCTGAAAGAGTGAAAGAGTTCTGCTGTCTGCAGCGTCATTAGACTTCCATCTGTTCATCCACAGACAGCTTGAAGAAAAGCATCTTCTAATACAGCATTGCATTTATAGAATGTTTATTTAACACCAAAGTGTTAAATGCATGTTAAATTCTGGAGCATTAATAGTTACATTAATTAGACTCTTCTGTTTTGTGCTCTTTCATCTCCCCCTCCCCCACTCGAGCATCAGAGTACGTGGGTTGAGTCTTCAGTGTTCAACAAGTATTCTCAGCATGAATATTCATGCTATCTCCCCTTGCGTGAATGTGATCTTTATTCTTTAATGCGGCTCATGAAGAAATTACTTTCTGACTCCTTTGTAACATTCACAACATACACACGAAGAATATAAATGCTTTAAGTCAACATGAAATCCAAGTGGCCTAATTACTTTCTTAATACATGTTCCTGGTATTATCATGCACAATTCACCAGTGTACTTTAATCCAAAGGGGGGAAAAAAGGTTGTCTTTGTAATCTTGAGTCAAAATATAATAACTTGTACTGCCTCTGAATGTCATGATGTAGTGTAGATCCAAAGCGCAAGATGAAGGACGAAATCCAAAGAAACATTTATTTAAATCCACCAACTGAAATACAGGAATTTGCAGGAAAAAAACTACTACACAACATCTAAACATGACTAATACCGGACAAGGAGCTAACTGAAACTGAGGGCTTATATACACAGAAAACAAATGAGCTAATTGACAAGACACATCAGAACAGAATACTCAACCCAATCAGAAACCACAGTGACAAATTGGGCAGGGAACAAAGGATGACAGAACAAATTAACAACCTAGAAAGCTGACCTAGAAACACAGACATGAACCAAACAGAAAAAAACAAAACAGAAACATGACAAATGAAATGACTTTCCTAGCACTACATCACCTAGCACACACAGGCTTAGGGGTGCACGATTCAGAAAATTTCACGATTCGATTCGATACCGATTTTTAGTCTCAAGATTCGATTCAAAATCGATTTTCGATTAAAAAACGATTCTCGATTCAAAAAACGATTCACAGTATGTAAATGTAGTTGACTTTTTCCTGTGTGATTGCAGTAGACATACAATTTAAAAGAAAAGAAATAACAAATTAAATGAAGTTTGATATTGTCTTCATAAAAACTTTTGCAACTAAACAGTGCAAAGTGCCAAGCTTTGGCCAGCTTTCAAATACATTTAATTCAAGTTTAAATTAAAAATTAAATACATTTTTTTTTTTTTTTACATTTAGCTTTAAAGTGCTGTAGTCAGATCAAACAAACAATACTGCTAAATGTAGTTTAAGGAGTAGGCTATTGACGGCAAAATAGGCTACAGAATATTTCGTTCTGTATTGACAGGTGCAATTTTTGAAAATCGATAAAAAAAAATACAATAAGCCTACATTATGTCTGCATTTATGTCAAAACCTAGACTTTCAAACATCAAAATGTTATTTATTAATATGAATATTCGTGTCAAAATGACATAAACATTCTATTTTGCCTGGAAACACTTCCAACACGCTTGCGTGTCGCGAGAAAAACAGGCGTCGGTTCTATTTCTAGCATGCACGGATTGCACGCGTTTCCCGCACGACTCGGGCCACACCTGAGACGCGTGTGTCACGCAGGCTGTGTGCAAGCTCTAACATGTTAACATGGGAGCCGAAATAAAAACAGACACGCCACACAGTCAGCCTTCCTTCTGCTCCGCTTCTGCTGCACTTCTTTTGGCTATGACAAGAGTGTGCAGGTGTAAGTGTGAATTCGATGCAGCGCCATCTAAGGGAATGGCAAGCTAAACTCATTTCAGGACAATATCAAAAAATATATATTTAAAAAAAAAACAAAAAAAAACAAGAATTGATTTTTGGAATTCTATGAATCGATTTTGAATCGGTAAAGTTTGAATCGCGATTCATATGTGAATCGATTTTTTTGCCCACCCCTACACAGGCTACTGGTTAATGTTAACCAATCAGCTATAGTCATTGTTTTATGATTCCTTTTAAGATATTGCTGGTTAATGGCGCTAAATAATAATATAAAATAAATCTTTAATATTCATAATAAGTCCTATTTTTTTTTTAAAATCTCGCATTTCACTTCTGCTCTAGCTTCTCACTTTTGATGAACACTTCTGCTAAATGAATTAATAGCCTACTGAAATGTCAAATGTAATGCAATGTAATAAAAAATTCAGCAACTGCAAATAACTAGTAGATTTGATAGAAAATTAATAGTTACCACTACAAACTCCATTTTGTTGTGGAACACACACTTTTCACAATTTTTCAGTGATGATGTTGCAAAACTCCAAAAACGTATCTATACATATTTTTTGGTGCAGTTTCCAGGTGAAATGAACACTAGTGGCAGTAAAACACCAACAATTTATATTCCTTTTCACACAAATTATGACAACAGGGGCAGATTATTGATTAAATACACAATTAAAGAGCTCAGAGATTTATAGAGGCAAGTTAAAAATGGCATGGTTGCTTCAGCAAAGGCATTTTTATCTCACATTTGCTTTTGTTAACTCTATGGGTTAGGTTTAGGGTATGGTTTAATGTACACTATTTTATAATGCAGTACAGCATTACATTTTTAACTTTACATACTGAACATTTTTTTGAACTGCCGCTATACGTACAACAACCAACATAATAAAAAAAAAAGTTGATTCACATTTATCTGTTTCAGAGAAAACTGATCTCGCTTCTAGCGCCACTGAGCATTTCCCTTTGTATTTCATTTCGTAGGGCTGAATACATCCCTTTTTTTTAATTGAATATTCTGTTTTAACTAAGAAGTATTATAACACGTTATAGAAGTAAAATGGGTTAAGAACCGTTTTTTTGTTGAATGTCAATGCAAGTTGTTGTTATTTTTTGATTTTTTAAAAATCATAGGCCTACTAATAATCAACCTTTTATTTTAGCAGTAATTCCAACAGTCAAAAAGTACTAATAACCCTGTCCAAGGATTAATTAATTTATGTAAATGCTGGAAAAGACAGGTTCAATGCAAAGCCCAAAAGTTCTGTCATTTCATCTAGCAACATTTTCCCTAAGCAGTATATTAACAGGCCACTGGATTGTATTTTTCTGGTTGAACATCAGTTTGCTATTACGTAGTTTGCGAGTGCGAGTGTGTAATCAGCTGAGGGCAAGTCCCTGTAGAACCGCGCCAAAACATGCTTGTGAGTTTGGAGAGAAGCTCATTTTCATCATCAAATCAAGAGAGGCATCTCAAATGACTTAGCATTAGGCATTCTGCTATGCTAATCGAGACAATTAGCATAAATAGGGAGAGAGAGAAAAAACTACTTCTAGGCAACATAAAACGAGAGCAAACTACACAAACATTAGATAGAGAACAATTATGAATCATTCAACACCATGCCAGCACTTAAAAGGCTTTGATAGCTTATGTGCTTTTTGAACTTACAGGTTGCTCTTTCTTTTCCATCATAAGCCCTTCATAATTCATGTCATTTTTCTAAAGTGGGATTTTTTGCCATGTTTCTGTACTGTGCAGGAGCACTTAATAAAAGCTTAGTATAGAGAGGTAATAGCTAAATATTAGATGTCTCATATGATGAGAAAATTGGTGCTTAATTGCACAGTTTCATAGTTAGGCCATGTAACTGATAATTGAAGGTGTTGTGCCCTCCTACAGAGACCGATGGTATTCTTAGCCACTTTGTCATGCGGTCTTTAAGACGACATTGTTGCCCTAGCTTGCAGATTTTTCTTAATAAGGGATTGATAATGGAAATGATAATGGCACGAGAATAATCATTTTAATTTGGCTAATAAATTGACCAAACATGTTAATGGAATTCATTGAATTTCCTAATAGCTATTAAGATGCTTAACATATTGCATGTCTTAAGGCATTTTGATTTTGCAAATCTATTTTTAATGAATGGACAGAGAAAAAGGAAGAGAGCATGAGGTATTTAAATGACTGATTGTGAGACAAATGTTATCAACATTTTAACTCAGCGTGTCTAAGCTAACGACTTCAGATTTTTTAAAGTTGACATTTATGTGATGAAAGTTAAGTCGACATCAACTATTTGCTTATGACAAACACGGGTAAGTGCATTAGTGAGAAAGCTATTGCATGTGAATTAATTCTACCTGGCAGCGTCTCTCAACTAAGTATTAAAGCTTGTTAAAGCCACAGAATAAAACATTTTAAAAGATAATTGTGACTTTTTATCTTGCAATTCTGACTTTATTTCTCAGAATTGTGAGATATAAAGTCAGAATTGCATAATATAAACTCCCAATTGCATGTTATAAAGTCAGAATTGTGAATTGAGTTCATATCTCACAATTCTGACTTTATAACACGCCATTGCGACTTTATATCATGCCATTCTGACTTTATATCTCCCAATTATGTGTTATAAAGTCATGCAGAATTGCGAGTTTATATCTCACAATTCTGACTTTATAACATGCAATTGCGATTTTATTTTACGCAATTCTGATTTTATAACACACAATTGCGACTTTATATCACGCAATTCTGAGATCTAAACTCTTCAGAATTGTGAGATTACCTTATTCATTTTTATTCTGTAGTGGAAACAAGCTTCCATAACTAATAGTGAAGCTGTGGGTTCTAAGAAATATATGCCAGAACTTTTCAGTTTTTAAGCTATTTTACTGATAAATCACAGAACAATGTTGACAATACATTTCTGCTCTACTGAATGATTCTGTGTGCGTGCGATCTGCTCATGATGTGCGAGCTACTGTTTGTATGTTTGTGCATGTATGAAAGGCGATTAACTTACGTGTACATTAAGCTGTTTAAAACATGAATGCAATTAAATTTTAAGCATCCAGATGGTATAATCAAACATATAGTGTGGAGTGTTTTCAGAGCATGCATTTATTTGTCATTTGAACTGTTTGGAAACAGAGGGTAAAAGTGGACTTCAAAGATTTCTTATCTTGTTGCACCTTCTATAGGCCACGATCAGCGACTAGTCAACGTCAAGCTTAAATATCAAGCGTAGCGTCAGTTCTGGCAGGTCACGTTAGTCAAGCTCACATCAGCTGACTCTCAGCTGATCCACATCTACCTATAGGAATACGACGCCTATCACCGTATACATATATAAGCTCCAGCTATCGCGTTTTTCAGGAGCTAATTACCCTCCTCCATCCCCAGCTCCTCCTCTCGCCCCGGCAGGATTTGGCATTCTGATTCCCCTTGAATCAGAATAAATTCTCGAATTATGTTGTACTTTAAAATCTTGAATATATTTGCAAACATTCATGTTGGTTCTGTTTACCCCCAAGGGGGGTTATTGCTGCTCTCCCTGCTCTTATCCATGCTAGGCTGCATGGATGCGCAGGGAGTTCTCGCCCAGAAACGGAACCATACCGCCAATCCAAACTGTATGCTAATTGTCAATAGTATTTGACGGTAGTGGTCCTGACTGAACTCTTGATTTGATGATGAAAATGAGCATCTCTGGCAGAGCATTAAAGTCGACTAGTCTGTGCAACCCTTAGCATGTGTGTGAGTGTGTATGTGTGCTTTATATTTTTATGCTTTAATGTTAGCAATTTTAGCATTCTACCATAAAAACCAACTGCCTACTTCTCTCACAGTAATCCCCTCAGGCATCCATCTCTCAGTTCCCTCTTCTTTTGTGCTTCCCTCACCATCTCTTTGGACGCCAGGACCACTGCTGAATGTTCTGCCATATTTCTGCCTTCCACAACGATCATCAGAATTCCTTCTCTTAACCATATGACCTCACAATTTCAGAATTTAATACACTACAGTCAGTCAAACAGATTTACAAGTCCCTCCAGGATTTTGTGTCTTTTGAATGCAGGAATTAATGCAAATTCCACCTCTATTAATACATTTCAACTCAATTTTATTCCTGCAGTTTTTCCGAATGTAAACTCGAAAGCGTAAAGGTAGGCAATATTAGCATGTTCCATGAATTGTGATCAACACACTAGCGAATTAACAGTCATACTGCTTAATTTCCACATAAAAGTGATCAATCTAAAAATTGTAGTACATTACCATCTCACATTTGTGTGTTTGGTACAGATATGCATCATAGCCACTTTATTTGGAATCTGAATTTTTGCATTTTTGAATCTGAATTCCTATATATAGTCCTATTATATGTATAGTCCACCTAAAAATTAAAAGTTGCACAGACTAGATGACTTTAATGCTCTGCCATGACGCTTTAAGTCCCTTTCACACTGGACGCGATTTTGACGCATGAATAATTCGCGTGATGGTTTTATTTTTTGATCAGCTGTGTGTGTAATGAGTGCTTCCACACCGAACGCGAATATGCTGTGCCGAAAAAACGACTTTTATTTTTTCCGCTTCGATGTCGATTTTTTTTTCACTTTTGCGGCGACAGAATAGGCTTCTGCCAATCACATACTACAGGACAACGATTTGAAAGACAATGTGTGGCGTAGCATTGCCAACCAACTCGGTTATCACGACTGTGAGTATGTTGTGTAGTCCTGTGCTGTGTAGGCTAGCAGGCTAAACTACATTTGGGATAGAAAGCTAACACTATTATCGTCAAAGATACAAAGAGACAGAGACCGTGTTTACTTTGAACACGTAACAAAATGTAGTGAGACTATTTAGGGCTGCTTTCAGTATACTACACATTCTTTGTGTGATATCTACAGTTTCTAGTCGAATGATTTTTAACTTACTTACTTCGTGTGTTACATGTAATGTGTAGTGACTTTACAAAATGCACTGTGTTTAGTTGAAGACGCAAAAAAAACTGTGCATATTAGCATACTCCCCTTCAGACTCTCAGTTCTGTAAGATTGGGTGCACCCAAAACCTTCTTTTCTGTCTTTTAAATAAAATGAAAAGCTCGTCTTCACTGGATGATGAGGATGAAGTGTCAATGTTTCCTCAGCTGTCGGCGCGATTCGCGCGAAAGTTTTGGAATGTTGAAGCTCTCTGAACGTCACAGACGTCGCAAATTCGCGTCGCGGCTGATGTGAATGGTTTTGACGCGAACTATTCGCACACGAACTATTCGCTTTTTCGCTTCGCTTTTCCGTTACGCATCCGGTGTGAAAGGGCCAGAATTTTATTTTTTGGGGGGGGGCCATCTTAAAATGAGGGGGCAACTAATATATATATACAACTTTAATAGGCAGATTGTTATGGAAAATATTGTTTGATGTTCACTTCATGCATTGTTTTTTATATTTATACCCCTTATTTTTTATTTGATATATATGTTTTCACAATTGTAGAGCTTTTTTAAAGTTTTTTGGGATGGTTAATATTGTGACCTCTTGCTGAGGACAAGTGCAATCACAACCACAGACCATACATTTAAACAAATTTTCCCCAAAAAGATACAAAAGTTTATTCTAAAAATCAGATAGGTATATACAATTCCTTTAGATTTAACTTTGTAAGTATGTCAATCATGATGAATTTCTTAATTTTTGCTATAAATCAGACTTTTCTATGTGGGACATGTTTTGTCCCGACTCTCAAGAATCAGTGATATATATTTAGTTCCCGCAAAAATCTGTATTGTATCTGGTCGGTGTTGAAAAGTCCATTTTTAATTTTACGTAAAATGCGATATCCGCCGTGTTATTCCGCAATGTTTTCTCCCTTTCCTTTTCCCTTTCTCTGAAGAATGCGATACATCCGCTCAACTAATCACAGCGCAGTGAGCGCACCATTCCACGCTTTGTAAACCGTAACAGCGGCGCTTTGAATAAACCCGGCATCCTAGTTTTCCTTCTACTTTCCTTCCACAAAAAAATAATAATTTTGAAATTAACTTTAAAATGAATTATTATTAAAAATAAATTTGATTAAAAATAAAAAAAAATTTACGGCATTGGTGACCCTGTGGTGGTTTCTGCGGTGGGGAAGAAACGTAAGCCATATAAATCTAATCATTTAGGCTACGAGATTAAGAAGATGAGGCACGCGGGAGGAGGAAAAATGCCGACTGTTGCTTGTTCTCACACGACAGCATCAAACTTCTGTCACACTGACACTTTGACCCCAGGGGATCTTTTGAAAAACTTTCAATTGTTTTACTCAAAGTCAACGAAAACCGAGCAGGACCAAGCCATTTTACAGCTGATCGCCGTCAAAAAGTTCAGGAGGTATTTCTTAGCGATGGTGATATAATGTCGGCTATTTTTAGTCCAGTGCCTGTAAGTTATATATAAGATTAGTATTGACCAAGTTCAGAGGCTGTCATATGTGGATCAACTTACTTTGTTGTGTATTTTCAACAGTTAAAATATGAAAAATTACTTTTATATTGATTCAATGGATTAATTGCATTTTGGAAAAAAAGTGTCATGAATTTATTGCATTTTGGGGGAAACTAATCCTTTTTTATAATAAATATTTGATAATCAAAATCTGGATTTTAAATTTTTATGTTATTATAACCTAAATATGCTACGTGAAAGTTAAAAAAAAAAAAGCTACTAAAAAATAGTGGTTTTCATCTTTCCACTCTCTTGGTAAAGAAAACACATTATTACTCAAATTAATCATAATGGATTTATCGCGTTTTGAAACCAAACTCTTCATATACAACAGACAGTGGCGGATTTAGCAAATTGGGGGCCCAAGGCGAAAGTATGTATGGGGGCCCCCCCATCCGATTTTTAAAAGATAACGAAAAAAAATTACAGACTGAATGATGGATAGCCAGGTAAAGCTAATCTACGGGGAAGTAAAGGTTGGAGAGGAGAAAAAAACAACTTTCCCTTTAAACCCTGCATACATTTCTTTACTCCAAAATGAAGATGGAAAGCAGAGAACACACAAAGTGTAGCACTACACAAACTAATAGTCACGATGGAACCCAACAGAGAATAAGGTTTCAGATAACACCTGAAAAATCTTGCATCACAATAAGTGTATTGTGATTGTCAAAACATTTAGTAACTAAACAGAAACATGTTACAATGTTTACATGGTACAATTTCTGGTAAGCTACTGTTTTTTATTATTGCTTGACAAATTTCACGATTTCAATTCAATTCTTGTGATTTGATTCAATATTGACTCATTTGGATAAATATTAGGTACACAAGATAGGGTTAATTTTTCTCAAGAAAAAAAAAACTCACATAATGCTGTAATCATACATAGAGCCCTATCAGCTGGTAGTATTATTTAAGGTTAAAAATAACTCAAATTAAACATAATGCGTTTTTATTATAATAACAACTTTAATAATATAAGTCAAAAATATACTAAATATGTAATATAGTACACATATTTAGCAAAATACTCTCTATAGCTCTTTTTTTCTAGCCAACTAACGTGCTATAGCCTAACATATATTATGGTCATTAAACGGCTTTCCTGAGGTAAATTTTATGTGACATAATTGTTCTCCAGCTGTTTTATTGACCCTTTCCGCTGTTGAAAAACACTGATTGATCGGTATTATGTATGAGGAATATACATTGGTAAGTTGTACTGTATCTTTCAATAGTCATTCGTGTTTATTCACTATTAGCTAAGGTTAGTTAGGCTACGTTAGAGATGATCAGTTCACGTGCGCTAGGGATCTTTCACGTCACATTTACAAGCGCCAAAACAGTATTTATAGTAAGTAATTGAGAGGGGGGTAAGAGGGCGAACTGGGGAGAGGTGATGTTGCATTTGGCTCTAAGCAAATCCACCTATATCCATGTGAGTGTGTTAACGTTATCCTCACCTAGCGCCACTTCACAGCTAGCAGCTGCTGCTGTAGCGGCATGTTCAACACTTTGGACGTTGTTCTTCCTGTCTGAATCCCCAACAGTAGCTGTAAAAAAGTTTGTCATCTTTGGCAGCGTTGACAAATACTTATCAACGTCTTTTTTCTTTTATTTGAGCCGCTTGGGTAACTTGGTTTCATTTTCGCGTTTAGACTCATCTTGCTTCGTCTCTGTTTTTGTGTACTTCCCAGTCCTCCTGTCACTGCGTGTTTATCTTTCGCGCCGCGCACAGTTACGGACTAGTCCATCTCATAGTGAAAGTCGGGGGTGTGTAGAAACGGATAACCATGAACTGGACATTTTAACTACTACTTTTCAACGTATTTCTTAAGAATATTAATACAATGTACTATTCTTTTGAAGCGTTCATGATGATAAGGGGCTTTTTTTTTTTTTTTTTTTTTTTTTTTTTTGAGGCTGGTTGGGGCCCCCCCTACTACGGGGGCCCCAAGCAGCCGCCTACCTATGCCTCTATGTTAAGACCGCCACTGACAACAGATATAGGCTATACAGGAAATGTGGTCATCACTGGTTGTGAAGGCGGTTCATCAATTGCAAACAAGTCATTGCGCATTGTGCCGATCTGAGTCGAAGTCTCATCGCTATTCCTGTGATGAAATATGTGCGTTTCTGTCTCCTAGCCGCTTCACTCGCTGTCGTCTTGTAGTAAGCTGAAGCAAACTCAGATGTAGATGGCTTATTTTCTCCTTCTCGCTCATTTTTCGCCCACCCAGGCCCCCTCGTGGCTACGCCACTGACGTCTACTAGTTACTTTTACGCTGTGTAAATCTGTTTCCAAGATTTTAAGATTTCCGAGTCATAAACTTATTAATGGATTATTTTGGTATCGGATCGTGACTGCCAGAATCAGAATCGGACCGTGAGGTGCCTAAAGATTCCCACCCCCACCAATTAATAGATTTGAGATCGCAATTAATGTCAGATTAACTCATTACACGATATATGTCTTTCATTATGTCATTTCTATAAACTTTACTCTCATATACATTCAGTTCGTTCAGTCAGCAGCTTTCTCCACAATGTAATTTCTCCAAGATGCTGCTGTAACAAACAATGGAATCTGAAGTCTACTTAACTATTTTTGTGCCCTGTTGTTATGCTTTATTTGATGTTTGAGTCATCACGGGTTCCCTCTTATATAATACTCTGGGGTTCCCTTGTGCATTCAAGCACATGTGCATTCTTCAATAACGCTGCTGATTGTTGACATGCAAAACATATATCGAATGAAATGTATATATAAATGGAATGAAGGATATAGAATGCACTGCACATTAGCATGCTTATTGTGCACAAAAGCATGATCTGTTTACGTCCACGTCATACTAATGTAACCTGTCCTAATTGTATGCATACTTTCACTGACTATAATTGTATGAGTTTACCCTGCAAAAAATCCTGCAAACAGCATTGAATTTTTGAAATAAGCTACAGCAAATTATTTCACAATTAGAAAAAGTCCTGTGTGATTCCGATTGCAATGATTAATAATTTATTCTCCGGTCTCCGCCTCCAGCCCAAAACTACTCAAGTTGCTAAATCATGTGCTGCATTGAATAGCAGGGATCCTAGTAAATACGGCTCACCAGACTCTGATATCATGAACACATAGCCTTGCGGGAAAGCTATGTAGCATTGCTAATTAGCTTAGCAGCAGGAGTGACTAAAGCTTAGCATGGGTGACTAAATATTCTAAATCAGGGTACTACCAAAGGGCATGATACTATAACAACAACTCCGCAAGTTACAGAGTGGCTTCTCCCACAATTTATTTTCCAAATACACTGTTAGGCTGATATGATTAAATGTCTCATTAGTCTCATGCAGTGTTTTAACAGTTTCATGTGGGGCCAGACATCACTGATTTATGCATCTCAGAATAAAATCACATAATCAAAGGACACATGCGCCACATCATAACCTGGCCAGTCAGTATTTTCAAGTCAACAGAATGTAAAAAAAGTAGAATGATTTCCTCAGATAACAGATGGTAGGAACATTAGTCAAGATGTTGTTGTTATTTCCAAAAGTGGTCTGAATTAAATCAAGGTGTCTGCAATTTTATTAGATCTTGAATCAATCTTATGTTTTCTGAATGAGCGCATTTAAGAGATTAATTGAATCCAAAAGAAATCCGTGTACACTGTAATATATATATATATATATATATATATATATATATATATATAATATTTTTTTGTACAAGATTCAACTCATTTTTAAAGTCTGTTTAATGCAATTTAAGTTGAAATGACTTAACTTAAAAAGTTGATTGTACTTAAAAAATTAAGGCAGCAGTGTACAAAACATGCATAAACTAAACAGAAAATAACTCTCAAATTAACTGGTTCAGTAAAAATATCGCTAATATCACAAGTATCACTGTTAACAATAAAATAACAACTGTGGAACTGTAAATCAATGAATAGCAGAATGAAGCACACTTCATTCTATACAACTAAGATGAAAATCACACCTATTGACATATTATATAAAGCATTTCACCTGAGAATGCGCTGGCAATCATCACCTTTTTTTAAAGGTGACCTTTCTCTATAATAAATAAATTATGAGGTTTATTGATGTGCATTTGCCAAGTCATCTGTCACAACAAAATGCCACTTGTTTGATGTGTGTGAGACAAGTAAATAATGAAATAAATAAAAAGTCATAGACCCACTGAAAGTGATTTTAATTTAATTTAATTTAATTTAAAAAGCATTACATTAAAATCAATGTTTGTGCCACACAACCTGTTCATTGCACTTTTTAGAGATTTTTAGACTTTCTTGAAAATCACAGCGAAATTACATACTGCCGTGCAAAGGCAAAAGACTGTAACTTAGTTTTTGGTCGAAAATGAGTTATTTATATTTTTGGCACATTCAAGACCTCCTTTATCATGTGGATGAGTATCTTGAATCAATTCCGTTGTTTTTTCGAGAAAATAATGAGTTGTCTTAACAGTAGGCCTAACTTCCAAAAGCCCACGAGAAACCAAGGCAGAACACCGTAACACCAGTTACCGCTCTTTGGCTTTGTTTTGGAACACTCAAATTGAGTTACGGTACTCTGCCTTTGTTAAGCCGCGCGTCAACATGAAGTTACTGTGCCGGTGTTCTATCAAATAATGCTACCTACCAGACTGTACAGTTATCTGCCTTTGTTTTACTGTCCATTAAAATTCAAATTACAGTGTAGCCTGTGTACTTTGTACAGCTGCATCAGTCCTTCTAACTTCTGATGTCCTCAGAGCTTTGTCCTGCACAAACACGGTAAGAATATTTAGTATGGTCTGAACCCGCTCCATCGACAACCGTGCGATATCGATCGCGAAGGATTATGCAGAGTTGACAGAAAAACGTTACACATTGCCGTATCAGATAATTACAACCAAGAATTAAAGCCCCGCCTCACTCAGTTCAGGTACTGGACCTGGTTGAAACACTCATGCATCTAGCTGGCAGAGTGCCAAAACTTCGCTGGCGCCTTCAGCCCCGCCCTAAACACAGTCGAGCCAACGCTGGACTAATATATCTATGGAGGTATTTTGTCATGTCAAATGTATTAATAATGCCATCAGAATGCAACCAAAGCACAGGATAGCAATAAGTAGATGGCTATAAATAATTGTAAATCATACAAAATAAATGCCATGATCACTAGATTTTATACAGGTGTTACTATAATGGTTTTGTTAATGGTGATCAGCAACTAAATATTGATAATGTGGAAGTTACTGCCTTTTGCCTTGGCATGACTTCTCACTTTTTGCTGACAATACAAAGGCAGAGTACAGTAACTTTAAAATAGTGGTCAAAAGTCAAGTTTGAGCTCAAGATTTTTTTATGTATATAATTGTCATTACTAAAACATCTTTTTGCCAGATTTCCAGTGTCCTACCTATAATTAATTTGGCGGGACAACTAAAAATCTTTAAAGTCATTTTTCTCAGTTCCACACTCTAGCGACTTAAGGTCTTTTGCCTTTGTAGGGCAGCATACATTACTGTGACAAGTTAAAGAGAAGGAAAGATCTTGAATGATAAAATAATAATAATAAAAAAAAAAAAATGTAGGGCAGTGCAACAGACTTTGCAGAAATGCTTTGCAAATTTATACTTTCACTTTTCCTAACATCAAGTTTTAAATTTAGGCATTTGGTAGATTCTTATATCTAAAGTGACTTACAGTACATTTAAGCTGTCTCTTATCAGTATGTTGTCAGTTTATGCTTCCTTCCTCATATTATTTAAAAAGGTAGTTTGACAAGCCTTATGCCTTGACAGACTGTTTATGCCATGCAAACATTAAACAGCAAGTACACCAAAGACTAAAATAGTCATTAAGTATGCTTTTTCATTATTTGCTTCCTGTCAAGTGTGAGTTTTTTTGAGTAAGGTGTGGAATGTGTGGATAATAATATGGTGATATCCACAAACCATGCTAATAGATGCAGTACTGGAGTTCCCAGCAGTGCACTGCGGCATTAATAAATTACGCTGTGATAATGATTGTGTAACTGTTTACTGATTTTATTTTATGCTGTTGTTGTGTTTGCTGTCACTTTCACTTATTTGACAGAGCTCATCTAAACAGCCACAAAAGACTGCCTACTCTCCGCCTACTGACCTAATGCGTTTAAAATTGTGGGAAGTGCGCTAGCCAAACGGGATTTCAACTTTGTCAGCTGAAGACCCAAGTTTGGTTGTAAAGGGGTGGTTGATTATGATTTCACTTTTCTAACTTTAGTTAGTGAGTAATGTTGCTGTTTGAGCATAAACATGCAAAGTTACAACGCTCAAAGTTCAAAGCAAAGGAAGATATTTGCTTTTAAAGAAATCGTTTTTTAAGGACTACAGCAAAGCTTCCTCCCAGGTTAGTGACATCACTAACCCTGTAATTTACATAAACCCCGCCCCCGGGAATGAGATTTATAGATTATCATGACAGAATATGCTAATCACTGACTAGAAGATAACTACACATAAGCTACCTAAATTCATCAACTAACCATTTAGAAATGTCCTGTTGCATTCTACATGTTGTCACTTCTTCTTGAGTTTCTCCATCATTGTCTGACTCCAGTTTGAACATAAACATTGACATTTCCAGTGCATGTCTGTGTGAGGTAAAAGGACACGAGCTCCGCCCCCCTGTGCTGAGAGCAGCAGCTCATTTGCATTTAAAGGGACACACACAAAAACGGTGCGTTTTTGCTCACCCTAAAAAAGTGACAATTTTAACATGCTATATAAAAATATCTGTAGGGAATTTTGAGCTAAAACTTCACATACACACTCTGGGGACATCAGAGACTTAATTTACATCCTGTGAAAAGGGCATTATACCACCACTTTAAGATAAAAACAGACAAACAGAGAGTGTTCTCTCACCATTCTTAATTTCTAACACGCACTCACAGAGTTCGGTGTCGTATTGTGGCTATCAGAGCATAAACAAAAGCTGCTGCTCTCTGTGTGTTTGGTCGCATTCATATGTAAATTGTGCAAGCTTATTTTGTCCATTAGATTGAAAGATCTAATAAATCCCATAGATTTACCCACCCATAGACCCTCCCCTCGAAGAAATCAGGACAGTGGACAAAAGATACGGATTAAAACACCAAGTGTAATTGGGAATGTGTCTCCCTCATCTACTTGTGATCCAATAGACCAAAACGCATCTTAATACCAAGTGTCTAGGTTACCTTCCTTTTGTTGTATAACCAAGCAGGGTTAATCGACTACGCCACCCAAACTTTTATAGGGTGGGGGACCCTAAAAAAGATGATATTTCCTACACAGACGGTTCAAATAAATGAACTAGAAGGGTTGACAATTTATGAAGAAAGAAAACTGTCCACCGAAGGCTCTATTGAAATGCTATTCAGGTTAAGAAGCAGTAATGCCTCTTGGGGAATTAATAAAGGCCAGACAAAACAATAACAAACAGGGCCGTAAGTCTCAACCACCTCGCTAGAAGGAAGAAGTGAATCCCAAAATCGTCTACTCTCTAAGAGAATCCAAAAATGCTATCAACAGGCCATTGGTACAGAAATGGTCATTAAGTTGCCGAAGCCAAGCACATGCATACACATGCAGCTCTTACAACACGCCAATGCAAGGGGTTAAAACAGCATGCTGATTTGTCAAAGAAAACGAGAACAAACGCTACTTCACTTTAAAAGTCATCTACCCCATTACCTCACCTGCCCACTTAAATATGCAGAGTAAACATACGTATTGTTTTGATTGTATTATAGCACTGTGATTATTTGTCAATTTCATCGTACTTATGTTGCTGCAATTTTATAAAAGCAATGAGCCACGAGAGGCTTTGTGTAGCAGTGATTTTACCAGGGTTGGATTTAACCCTTTAAATCTAGCGCTTGAACTTCAAGGTATGATACACATTGCAGTATGTTTCAGACATTTAGAGAAACTACTTCTTTATTAATTGGCTTTAGGAATATTTATGAATAAGCACAGCAATAAATAAATAATAGAGCCAAAAGTATTGCAAAACAATTGCACTATATTGATGTCTATTGCTGTATCAACACAGCCTCAAAGTAAAAGTGCTGTTACGCCCAGCCTCTTGTGGCTTATTACTTTGTTTTTTGCACATAACTGAAGTTTGAAAATCTATTGAAATAACATTTTTAGCAACAACCTATATATAGGATAGCAGTCATATTTGAAGCCAGACAGCATGTCATCATTGATGCCGCTAGTCTTTATTATTATTATTTTTTTGTGGAAAATTTCCACTAGGGGCCTAAACAGTTTCTTGATCTAATGATCAAAGTCTCTAAATCAGCTGCAGTAGTTGCTATCAAACAGGTCCAGACATGATTAACGTTCTTATCTTCACACAGGCGGATGGCAGAAAAAGTTGCTTTCAGTGACATCACAGGCTGATCGGATTTTTTATCCAAAAACATTTGAAGCTCTCTCAACAAATCACTACACACACTAGATCCATTCCAACAAAGAAAGGGCGAGGCTTAGCCTCTGAAAAAGCGATTTGTCTCAGGTCAACAGGTCGAGTTTGAGTCAATCCGCAAGAAACGGTGATAAAATCCAAGTTAAGTCTCAAATATTTGTGGAGCCTCGAGTTCTCAAAAGTGTGACTCCTAAATGGCTACCTAAAGGGCCACAGCACATCAGCGTTTACACACAGAAGTGTTTTATCAGGTACCATGGCTGACATGCTGTCTCTCCATTATAAAGCTGTACTGCACACAGATTAGATGCACTGCACTGGAAACTGGGAAACGTTTGCAAATTAATTATCCCGGGAACTCCGGCTCGGCTAATGGATGAAGCCGCGGCACAGTCCCAGCAGTATATCTCTCTTCAGATAGGACTGGGATTGCACTTTTCAGATGTTTATCCCTTCCTCAGCGATGCTACTGGCTGTTTAAACTCTAGCCGCCATAGATGGATCAGTGAAACCTTTGCAGTCTGATTAATTCCCCCGCATTGTTTCCTCTCCCGTACAATGGACATCTTTCACATGAAGTGTCAGCCAACACTGACTGTAACGGCGTATGGACGTGGTTCAATTGCTTAGGAGATAGAGCTCAATCTCCTGATGCCATGATCATCCTCTGCATCTCTTCTGCTATTTGATGTTCAGAGAGAACACAATGCTGAGCTCACACATTTGAAACTGGTCTGGAATGAAGGCTATGCCCTTTATAGGATACTTGGCAGGCATTTTTATCCAAAGCAATGTACAATGAATTTTTAAGGTAAACATTTTTTATCAGTTCATGCATTCCCTGGGAATTGAACCCATGACCTTGGCATCGCTAGCACCATGCTCTACTGTTTTAGCTAGGGGAATGCAGATGCTATATTTTTGCTAGATGCAATATATGATTCCCATTTTGGCATTGATATGATGCAAAAAAATTGTAACTTGTAAATCTTATCCAACTGTAAATCATATCCATCAAGATCTTGTAATATAGTTAAAGGTACAACTGGAGGCATTTCTGATGATGCTCAAAATGAAAAAGAAAACGAGCTTGGGTCCTGTAGCGATCTTGCTTCATTTTAAAGAAAAGGTCACTGTGATTTTGACAGAAAAGATGCGTCAAGATATTTTAATATAGTTAAAGGTGCATCCGGAGGCATTTCTGATGATACTCAAAATGAGATGAAAACATTATTGGGCCTTGCAGCGCCTTTGGTTCATTTTAAAGAAGCGGACACTGTGATTTTGACAGAAAGGATGCGTTCCAGGACCAAAAGCTTTTATTGATCCTGGTACAATATTCCAATCAAAAGCAAGCACAATCATAAATAGGATTGGGTGATAAACTGAATATTCATCATCTATGTACAATGTTTTTGCTAGAGATATATAATAAAGCAGCATTGTAAATGTAGCTATGATTTTAATGCACCTTTTTGTTTGCCCTGTAAGTTTTATAAAAAGTGTATCATTAGGATAGGTATCATTAGGATATGAACTAGCAGAAGAGCATTTAGTGTCATTTTTTTAACCAATGTAAGGACTGATTTTCTTGCTAAAACAAAACTCACCCAGCAATAAAGCCATAAAATGCACCCTGGACAGGAGATAGCAAAGACAGAGCACAGGACATTGCCCTGCCCAAACTTATCTCCTTGTCTCCTTGTTTGACTTCAACTCATCCCCCCTCTCCCTCTTCAAGTCACTAAAAGTTCACTAAGAATGTCTATATCACATATGATGTATCTTGTGAATATATTGTTTTTTCCTTTTCATGTTTGGTATCATTTTAAGTGTCTCAGTGTGATTGGTAAAATGGTCTTAATTTCATTGCAGTCATTGGTTTAATTAGAAAGATTGAGAATCCTGTTCTATCTCCCGAAACCAGGTGCTACCCCCTGGGGGACATGGATTGACCCAAACAACTCTAAACAATATTGGTATAACCCTTTTGTTCTGGTCTGGGTATTTAACCTGTTAAGCTGCAACGCCACTTTTGAAAAATCCCCAGAAATGACATACCCAAACTGAAACAGATACAGTTCATGAACCCTTTGTACTAAAAGCACAAGTATGATCTCGTTTGAAAGCTGACACCTGGCAGTTTATTGTAAATGTAGAATTAATTATTGTCGTAATGACAAAAATTGTTATAAATAGCTTCAAAGTTTTGTAAAGTTATTAGAAATTATTTTTTATGAAACATCCTCATGAAAATAAAATTGAAGTTGGCACTGGAGCAATCTAGAAATGCACTACAGCTAAAGCCACATGTCTAAACATTTTATGTTTAAAATCTGAAGATAATAAGCCCAAAACTCTGTATTTAGTTAAATGTTTTTCAAGACCATGTCATGTGACTAACAGTTAGGGCTAGCTAGCATGTTAGCTTAGCACACCATCAATACACGACAATATATGAGATTAAAACCATGTTTATGCTCAAAACGTACTTTATAACTCAAGCCGAATGTTTTAAATAATCTTCTGTGATCTAATTTAGCTTCAGATAAAAAAATCAGACAGAAAATATATTATTTGATAGTATTATGCACAATGATGAAGTCTATATAGATTAGCATTACATTATAAATATAATCTTTTATTATGAAAATACCTGGCATGGCTTGAAGAACACAGGCAAATCAGATATCATTGCAATCATGTTTATTGTCTTCAAAACATCTGTATCTGCATTTTACAGCGCGAACTCTGTAGCTTTGTGTGTGTTCGAGGCTTCCTGGAATGTCACATGATCATGGCTCTTCTTCATGTTTCATATGGACTATATTACTGTGCATATAGCGCCCTCAGGCTATTGGTATGAATTGAAAACACTGTGAATTAGAATACCAAACGCTCATAAAGATTACATTGACGCATTTGGGTATAAATTCAATAAATATTATTCCTGTCTATAGAAATATGATGTAAATCTAAAAGAATCTATCAATATTTCTCCAAATCTGCACATTTTTGAGCTAAAGCCCTGAGGGACGTTGTTTTGTGTATCGCTGTCATGACGACAGCACGGGAGTTTATTATGAATGGGAGCGGCTGACGCGCATAATTCATATTAAAGGTATCGACTCATTTTTTCATTTCATAACTCCTGACACAAATTAAGACATAACTGTCACTATAAGTTTCTCAGAATACAATAGTGGTCAAATACTGAAACTTGAGTCTTATATCTTTTTAATGATGTATAGTTTGTCAAGGTATAACATTAAATCTGATAGTAATTTTGAATTAAATAAATAAAAAACGCTTCAGTGCGCCGACGCACTGGTGAAGCTTAACAGGTTAAGGCTAAGTGACAGCGGCTTTGGGACCCTTTACCAGGATCCCCCATACAGTGCTGTTTCAGACACACCACTTTGTGTCTCTGTCAGGAATACATTGCTTACTTTTAAAGTCATCTTTGAGTAAATTATGACATGTATGTATTATTTCTGAATTGGCTTTTAATCATTTACTTGTGTAATTGGCATGATACATTTTTACCTGACAAATAAATGTTACATCTTGATTTATTCTGAAGTTTTCTGAAATCATTATTTTAGTAGACTATGAGGAGGCTGGCGCTACCGCAGCTCTGTGTCCAGGATAGGTCAAACTAAAGGCACATATGAATGGAGAAGTAGGCACGTCATCTGAAGACCTTTTGATTTCTGTCTATCACTGACTTGGCAAGTTGTACGGAAGTGGCTAAATACACATTTTTGTATGAGTGAGCAGTAGGCAACCAACTAAAGAGGTATTAGCAAACCCTGCACCCTCTGACCAAGATCAGACTGGCAAGACTGTGTCCGTGAGATCCACGTAAACCTGGGGCGTGTGACTCTGTGCGGCATCGGGTCCCTTAATGAATGAATAATTGAAAGTATGGGATACTCAGAATAATCAAAGATCTAAATGAATTCATAATCAATATTTATGATTATTTTCTAATCAGAAACACAATCTAAATGTGATTATCATTTGAAATTGGAGTCAGATTAAGCATAGAGCTAAAGTAATATTGAAACTAGATTCCAAGAAATTAAGTGAACTTCACTGGAGCGCTGAAAAGACATACACGCATTATTCCTTCGCCCAGGCCATTGGATTCCGTCGTTGGGCCAATGGGTAGTCCTTACACCAATATGGAAATGATCAAATAGCATTTTTCTTTTGTTCATTTATTGAAAAACGGGGGAAAACATTAATTCAGCTCCTTTCTTAAGATTACATTTTACACTAGTTTACTTAAATTATTTTATTGAATAACTATTTTACTGAATTTGAGCATGCATGTACATTACCTGTCAAAAGTTTGGAAACATTACATTTTTTTTTATGTTTTTGAAAGAAGTATCTTATGCTCACCAAGGCTGCATTTATTTAATCAAAAACACAGTGAAATAGTAAAAGTAATATTGCAAAATTTTATTACAAATTAAAATAACTGTTTTCTATTTGAAAATATTTTAAACTATAATTTATTTCTGTGATGGCAAAGCTGAAATTTCAGCATCATTACCTTCAAAAATCATTCTAATACACTGATTTGGTGTTCACGATTATTATTATTATCTTTGTTGAGAAAAGGTTTTTGCTGATTAACATTTTTGTGGAAATGGTGATTCTTTTCCAGGATACTTTGATGAATAAAATGTTCAATGAACAGTATTTATTTGCATTTATTAAATCGATTTTTAAAATTTATTAAAGCATTTATTAAAAATACATCTTTTGTAACACTACAACTGTTACTTTTGATCAATTTAATGTATCCTTAATGAATACATGTCAATCTCTTTTTAATCTCACCACAAATGTTTGAATGGTATCATTGTTTCCACAAAAATGTTAAGCAGCAAAAACTGCTTTTCAACATTGATAATAATAATAATAATACATGTTTCTTGAGCAGCAAATCAGCATAGTTTTGGCACAATCACAGTAATTGTGTGTGATCCATGTGGAGAGCTTCTGACAGTGATTAGAAATGTCTTAATCAGCCAGCTTTCAAACACAGAACCGAGCCAAAAAGTGAAGGCAATATCGGCAAATGATATTTTCAAATTCAAATGCTGTTTCTGCATGAACAAGGCAGTTAAGCATAAACACATTCTACTCAGAGAAATAAGCAGGGTGCTGCCCAAAGTGGACAAATATGTTGTTTTTACAGAAACACTGTGTAATTTGGCAATCAGACGGCTAGCTTGAGAAACAAGGTAATTAACCTAATTTATTTGTGTTGAAAGCACATTTAAGGTCCCATGCAGGGTAATTTAGATCAAGAGCAAATCACAGAATCAGAGACCCTCACTACGAGAGGCCAGAAGCCATGTCATTCTCTCTATGGTCAGTGAAGGATTGATGCACAGCTTACTCAGAATAAAGGTCCCATGTTAGTGTTTCGAGTGTGTGTGGGCTGCTGATGTGCGTGTATGTGACGATACGATACACTTTGCTACTTCATTTGCACGCATCCCACACACTCATGTCTGCATACCGAATGGTTTAAAATCGAGCAGTACAGGCCAAAAATATATGTGCATATAGGTATTTTCTCATACCTCGAACATTAGCGTTTCCTAATGGACACAGAGGTCCAAGGACTCGTCTTCCTCAATGGCATTACAACTCCACTGGGGCTGTGCAAGTCATCTCAGAGGCATGGACGAGTACAGCAGGGGGGCCAACATAAACGTTTGGAGAATTCTTGCCACTCGCTGTTTAGTATGTACCGGTAACCACGTTTGGTTTAGTTAACAAAACGGTTAGGTTTAGGGTCGAGTTTAGTGAAGATGGTACACTATTTTCAAATGCGATAGAGCATTAACCTTTTAGGTAACTTTTACATACAAAAAAACAAACATAATAACATGTTGTCAGATTCACATACATCTGTTTAGGAAAAAACTCTACAAGCTTTTGAAAGACACTTGTCATGAAAATGCAAAAATCAATGTAATATCATTTTGCACAAATGTCTCCACAGGCACGTTTTTGCTAATCTATAGAGTCTATAGAGTATATGGTCTCTGATGAACAACTGGCAATTGATCAGAATACACAAGTATAACACCTTTGAAATGTTTCAGGGATTGTGATGGATGATATCATCAGAATTAATCATTCACAAAGGAACACAAACACAGAGTTTTTTTACACGTTAATTCATCATAGTTTTAAAAAATTTCAAACAACAAATATCTGATGTGGTTGAACACCAACTGGACAACCATTTCTGGAAAAGCTTTAGGCACATACTGGGAGTGAGATGTGCACAAGAGTGGAGGACATAAATTAGCATTGTGTTTTTAACATTTGCATTTATGCATTTAGCTGGGGCTTTAGCAGGCGGTTCTCAAACTGGGGCCTGCATACCCCTGGGGGTACATGAGGTGACTGAGGGGGTACGCGGAAAGAAAATGCTGCGTTTTGCTGTTATTTTAATTCTACTGCATCTTAAAATAACATTAAAACTGAGCATGTATTTATAGCAGGTAAAATGCCGTAAATACATGACGTCCAATCAAATTACTTCATCTTTCACAGTCAAAACTGGCTGCATTTACACAAGCAGCGAGCATATGACAGATTGTGCACAGAATATGCTGCCTTAGCAATTTGTGCTACATTACTGTCGTTATTGACAATGTACCTTTGTAAAAGTGGGGATTTAGCACTTACTAGCAAGAAGAACAAATATAGACACAAACTGTGCATAGAGATCGATTTAAGATTCAAACTCTCTTCAATACAAAAACATACCATGTGAGTTCTTGCTTTTAAAGGAGAAGTTCACTTTTAAAATGAAAATTCTGTCATTATATACTCACCCTCATGTTGTTTGAAAGCTGTATGAATTTCTTTCTTCTGCTGAACAGAAAGGAAGATATTTAGAAGAATATCAGTAACCAGACAGTTTTTGGGTCCCATTGACTTCCATAGTAGGAAAAATATATACTATGGAAGTCAATGGGACCCAAAAACTGTCTGGTTACTGATATTCTTCTAAATATCTTCCTTTCTGTTCAACAGAAGAAAGAAATTCATACAGCTTTGAAACAACATGAGGGTGAGTATATGATGACAGCATTTTCATTTTAAAAGTGAACTTCTCCTTTAATGTTGATTATATATTACACGAGCAAGAATGCAATATTTCCCGAATATCCACATGATTGCAAATATTTTTGAAAAAACAACAAACGAAACGGTAATATTTATTGATGTTCATTTTATTGTCAGTATTTTATTATTGTTTTTGCTCTATTTTGCAATGAAATAATAGTTCAAATGAAAACCAGAGCACAACTGCAGCACACAGCGGTGTATCAAGAACAAATTGTGAGAGTCAATGATTCAATGACCCATTCATAAATACAGCCACTTGCTTTGTTAATGAATGACTCTATGACTAGTATCATTACTTTTTTTTAAATCATTGCATATTTCTCTATTGAACTTTTTAATTTTTTATTTAAAGCATTATTTATTTTATAAAGGTATTTATAAAGGTAAGAAAATGCACTGTAAAAATCGATTTAATGGGGAAAATGTTGTCCTTTAATGAAAAAGGTGTGACTGCAGTCTAAAGCTGTTCGGACGGGATTGACTTTACAAGAGTAGATGGAGTAATGTAATTTTACCACAGGACGTCTGTAATATTAATGGCCAATTCGCACGGGATAAGATATCTCAGTAAAACTAGCAGAAGTGGGAGGGGTAACTCGATTTGCAAATCGCCGTCACTCCTGTTGTCATGTGCGTATTACTTTGCTTCCTGATATCACGTGTGCAAACACATATAACCTATATTTATATATATAAAACAGTTATGTCCGGTCGAACGATGTATTAATTAACTTCAGATTGGATTGTGTTGGTAATAGGCCTTTACCTAATGCTAAAAGATCTTTCGTGCCTCTAACAAGTGCTTTCGATCTTCTTTCTGATCTGAATGGTATGTGGAAAACACTTGAGTTTTGCCACAGACTTGTCCCAGCGTCTAGAACGCAACTGACTGCTATTTCAAGCGTCTCCATACTTGAAAAACTACTTTTAAACAGGAAATGACGAATTAGAGCGGGTCTATTCGCACGGGATTAGTATTACCTGAGGTAATTTTTCCGGACCTTTTTACTGAAGGTAAAAGTCGCCGTAATCTTTTCTGACATTGTCCGTAATGATTACTGAGATGGCACATTCAGACGGGACTAAAATCACAGAGAAGCTCTGGTAATTATTACTTTACCCCACCTCTCCATGTTAAACTAGTCCCGTCCGAATAGGGCTTAAGTGGGGGAAAGGGGGTACGCAGAAGGATGTTATATGCCTCAGGGGGTACGCCACTCTAAAGAACCACTGATGTAGAGGAACAAAAGCAATTTGTCACAGTTTTCTTAGAGCTGCAAGTGTTGGATGATGTGTGAATATCAAATAGATTAATTGCAAATGTAATGACTTGTGTTCTAAATATAACTTTGAATTTAAAAAAGGTTGACTTGGAATGGTTTAATATCATGTGAATGCCATTCCAGTAGAATGCAGTATGTATTTGAAACGTCTGCTTATAAAGCCCAGTGTTGCCACAGTAATAACAGCATAATGCATTATGATCAGTGCGAATCAATTTAATACATTATAATCATATTAATTTGTTCTTGTAATTATCATATTTGCAATTACATTTAGGCTCACCAAATTTCTATATTTTCAGTGACACACACCCTACATTTTGACCACTAAAGAATGAAACAACAGAAAACAATATTACAAGCATCTGAAATATGCAGTCTTTAGAAGATTGTTAATAGATCGGCTTGTATATTTGTTTTGTGTGTGCTATCAACTTTGCCCATGTTTTCATACACATAAATTAGTAAATGAGGGCATGTGTCTTATTCAGTGTTGGGCATGTTACTTACAAAAAGTAATTAGTTATAGTTACTAGTTACTTCTCACAAATAGTAACTGAGTTACATCATTATAAAAGTAAATAATTACCAGGGAATTATTATTATTAATAAATTTTTTTAAATGTTCAAATATGTCAAATAACTTGGATGCCCCCATTATCAAATGTTAAATGAATGAAATGGACACTAAATAGAATAAATTATTATTATAAAACATTGTACACTAATCTACATTATTTTAATGTTGCTGCGGGACAATGTGAGAGACACCTATTCAATTCAGTATATTATTTAAAATATTATCATTACTATAGTAGAACAATAAAAGACAATAGATGGTTTAGAACCATAATATTTAATATTGCACAGACCACAAATGGCCAACAAATAAGTCTAAAAATAAATTATGCTTCTTAAGAAATGTACCAAAAATAAATAATAATAAAAAATATACATACACTCTTTGTAGTGCAAATTAAAATGATAAAACTGTCACACAACTTCACAACTGGTAGACATACTGTAGCCTACTTGAAGTATTTTCTTCCTCACAAAAGTAAACAGCTTAACAAGAAGTGTTCTCAATATAATACTGAACACTGAACAATGTACCACAAATAAATAGTAATAATAAAACATTATAGTTGTGTTCGCCGCACGTGTTCACAACCAGTCAAACAAAGATGTTTTCTGGGAACGTTCCCTGCAGGTTAATTTCTGGTTTTATTTTATAACCTAAAGACAACGTTCCCTGTTATTTTTAGGTTTTATTTTTATAACCTAAACAGAACCTTCCCTGTAGGTTATTTTTAGATTTTATTTTTATAAGCATGTAAATTAATTAAAACGTTGCAGATGATACCAATAGGCTACAGAGATTATTCTAATGTTGAAATTTGTAATTTATTTATAAACAAACCATATAATGCTCGGACACACTATAAATTCATAAAAATTCATGAAAAAAAATTTCCCCAAGGCTTTCTATATAAAGGCTTTTCATTCTTATATAAAGAAACAATATATATACAGTATAGAAAAATGTTATATATATATATATATATATATATATATATATATATATATATATATATATATATATATATATATATAACATTTTCCTCTTCAATAGTCAAAGGAGCATAGTGCATGTTTATTGTGCTGGATAGCAGGAATTAAAGTGGCTCCTCAGTACCGGAATAACAATTATCCAGTGAATTTGTACAAAAAAAAAGTAGACGGCAAAGCCCAAACTTGTTGAGAAGCAATAAACTATCCCTCAAATATTCCCATGGCATACACAGTGCACAGTTTCGTGAGTGGCAACTGCATTTCAATGTGGGAGTGATTCTCTTAAAAAAAACAAAAAAAACATAGCAACAGTTTGAACTCAGTTTCAAAGAAACATGATTGCCAACTGTTTAAACTGTTTGATGTTGGCTATTTTTGTGTATGTGTTAAGGGTTTCCCTGAGATCCCAGGGCTGGTAGGAGGACAAATATTACTTTAAAATTTGTGAATGAAGCAAGGCATACCTTTTTACATATGATCTTCTTTCACTGGACCAGGTGAAGAGAGATAGGAATTCCTAATGTGCTATTAATTATGTCTTTAACAACTAGTTGTTGAGTTTGGATCTTTACACAGTATGTGGATGAGTGCTCGACAATACAGACTGCCCGATGACCCGAGGCCAGCGTGAAAGTCACCCGGGCCAATTGACGGAACTGTCACTTGCCGGATCAGGCCAGTGCTGCATCTTTACAGAAGTTGATAATTTGCACATTTTTAAGCCATTGCCAATTTAAATATTCAAGCGCACACAGACGTGAAAGTACCAGTTGAGGAATGTCAACACATTTCTCTCTGTTTGGTACTCGCACACTATATCATAAGTGTCGTGTGTGCAGCAGTTGAGCCCTTAACGTTGAGCCCTGTGGATTAATTAAACTGAACTTTTCAGAATTTAATTTGGTTGTGGAATGTGTTTGTCACTGCAGTAGATTATCAAACTGTGTAAAAGAAGCACTTAAGAAAGTCAGAACCATTTTTAGATGCAGTGTGCGCAGTACGTGATCATCATAACATTACTTTTGCATATTGCTTTTCCAATAATAAAGCAGTTGGAGTGCTATGCCAAACTAACCAAATTAAACTTTGTGAACTAACAAAGAAAGAAGGACTATGAAAACATCAGCTATGATACAATGAATAAAAGCTACTGTATTTAGAGAGGTTTGGTCCATTTAACACTCCTTTGTGAGAGCAGGCAGTTTAGGTTAAGCTTCAAATCTTTATTCCCATCTCAGACACAAAAGGATTAATCTGGTGAGTTTCATTAGACCTTCTCCATTTGTTTCTGTAGTATAGGTTTTGCACTTAATATAAAATGAGAGACTGAGCATACAGAATGAAAGTATAACATTTGTCAATTATAAAGCAACGCACAGCAATTGATACAAATTCAATTTGGGGGTGGGGGGGTGGGCGTATTAATCTCAGATCAACTTCAGGCAATAGGCAATGATTTAATGAACAATTCACAGGAATATCCTATATCATTGATGCTAAGCTTCTAGTCATATCAGCAGATGATTCATTAAGCTATTTGACCACATTACATTACCCTGTACTGGCAACAAAAACAGTAAAACCTTAAGGAGTGAAAATACAGTGATGTTACTTAAGAACGGGTAAAGTGAATCTCAGGGTCATATTTCACCCTAAAATGTTGTGGTCTGTAGGGATTATTTCATGTTTTGGAAAGAAGTTCTTATGCTTATCAAGGCTACCCTGGAAATCCAGAGTTCTCGCGAGAGCACAAGTTGAATTTGCTCAGCGAGTTACTCTGGTGTCGAGTAATGATGCTCATTAAATATGCCCTTGTATCCGAGCTGCACCAATCACATCGAGTTATCTGATATAGGCGGGCCAGAGGTGAGCTAAACAGTTGACGACAGCGCTGTGACGTCGAAGTCATTAGTAAACATTGCAAGATGGCTATGGATGACCACCAGTTGTTTGAAACGGCTTTGGCCGCTACAATGAACGAGTTAGATGGTAGCTAAGCGTGGGGCTTGTTGTGATTGGTCGTAGTGTTATCCAATTGCGTGCAGTGAGATTTTCAAATGCATGCTTGGTGCCACCCCTCGAGCTGGCCGATTTTCATTAGTCGATGCCAGACCATTAATCTTTCAGATTTAGGTCTGGATTTCCAGGCTATATCAAGGCTGCATTTATTGATCAAAAATACAGTAAAACAGTAATATTGTGAAAAGGTCATTTAAAGCAGTTTTCAATTTTAATATATTTCAAATATAAGATTATTTTTATTTTAAAGGAGAACTCGGCAACTCTAGCGAACTCTAGTCACTTCTTCGCTGATTTTCCCTTTTGTTGTCACATGTTTTCCCCACGAGCTCCCCCTACAGCTGTGGGGGGGCGTATATTTCACAACACGGTCGTAAACAACTCACTTGCGGCGGCCTCCTCCCCCTCTCTACCGCTGCTCATGTGCGTTTGTTATGATCGGAGCAAGCCAACTGAATCGTGTGGAGCTATGTCTACCGAGGTGGGTAATCTGGTAATACATCATACATGTGTGTGTGTGTTTATGTCGAATTGTCGTAAAGCAATTCGTGTTTCGCGTTCGTTCTCGTTCTCGTTCTCGTTCTCGCTTCTCACGAGACTTCCAATTTCTATCTTGCCGGGACGGTAGTCCCCAAGTTGCAAGGTTGGTTTTCCGCCTGGGAACGCTGGGGGGAGCTGGGAAAGTCACCAATATCACCAGAACAGGTTGTTTAACCATCCAAATGATTTCTAGACAGTTTTATTAAGTTAAAAAAGTTACCAAGTTCTCCTTTAAGCTAAAAATACAGCAGCCATTACTCCAGTCTTCAGTATCACATGATGCTTCAGAAATCATTCTCATTTAGCAGTAAAGAAACATCTTATATTATCAATGCTGAAAACATTATTGCTGCTTAATATGTGTTTGCTGCATAATAAAATGAGCCCGATGCTTTCCTCCGGCAAAACCAGCACACAATGTGGGCTACTGTTACGATTTTGAGATGGCAACTGTGGAAAAAAAGAACTAAAAAGAACTCCATTGGCTGACTTGAATGGTCTGGAATCTGTTCACGGAGCCAAAATCAACAGGGCATTCAGTCAAGAGAGCACAGCATCACTGCGCTAAGGTACTTGCACACTGCCCTGCATTTCAACCACACTACCATGACAACACATTCATGCAGGAGATCAAACATAACTGGACGATCTCAGATGATCACCAAAGCAGAGGGCCACTAGAAAATAATGACAATTGTTTGTAAGTTTGGAAACATTACTATTTTTTTATGTATCTTAAGCTCATCAAGCCAGCATTTATTTGATTAAAAAACAGCTGTGCTTTTTAACCTGTGATCCTTTTTTCAGGATTCAGTGATGAATAAAAAGCTAAAAAAGAACAGCATTTATTCAAAATAGATATCTTTTAACAATATAAATCTTTACTATCCCCTTTTTATCAATTTAACATGAATAAAAAAGTGAATAAAAGTATTAATTTCTTTAAAAAAAAGAAAAGAAAAGAAAAAACATTACTGACCCCAAATTTTGAACAGTAATGTTTATTGTTTCTATTTGAAATAAATGCTGTTCTATTTTAACTTTCTATTCATCAAAGAATCCAGAAAAAACTGCTTGGCTGATGAAAATTCAGCTTTACATCACAGAAATAAATGATATTTTAAAGTATATTCACATAGAAAACCATTATTTTAAATTGTAATAATATTTCACAATATTACTGGGTTTTTGTCTATATTTTTGATCAAATAAATGCAGGACTGATGAGCATAAGATACTTCTTTCAAAAACATCAAAATAGTAATGTTTCCAAACCTTTTGACTGGTGTGTGTGTGCGTAATATATATATATATACACATTCCCCCTGAACTTGCGAAAAACAAGTGACAATCATTCCAAATATTTTGCCAGTGGTACACTATGAAAGTTTATCCCTGGTGTGTTGAAACAAATCAAAATACACTGAGACAGTTTCATTCTTTTTCAACACAAGCTATATTAAAAAAAAAGTGTTAAGCTCCCCTGTGCCATATGTGAGGTCACACAGCATTGTCAGAATAAGGATGTTCTCCAAGTGTGCTAGTGTTATTCCTCCGGTTGACAAGGTGATGTGGGAAATAAAACACTTCAACAAACCAACCTGAAAGACACCTATTACACTGGAAGCAGTTGAACTGTGGAAAACTGCACACCGACTAACAACACAGTGAGTAAGTATACTCTGTGATTGGAGACTAGTTCATAAAGGTCCCAGTAATAGCAGAGCAAGAAGAATGACAAATAAAACCTCAGCAAAGATTGGCATATATCTATGTCAATACCTCACTTAGATTGATCCCAGTGACAAAGTTTCAAAAACCAACATAGAATATTGTCATGGAGGATATTTTCTAACGGAAATAATCATTGCCATCATCATCACCATCATATTTGTCTTCAATCCCAGCATCATTAACTGCCATTAGCCCATTCAGAAGAAGACATTCTCTTTCTCCTCGCTTTTCAAAATGATCTTTTGGAAAGCTCAGACTTCAGAGCACTCATCCTCAACTGCAATTATGTGGAAAATTGTTATTGAGTCCAGCTTGACTCAATACCTCCACCTAGCTCTTCTTTCACAGAAGACATTAGACTGCGACGAAGCTTCAGGTGGAAGTCTTTGAAACCTAATGTCACCTTTCATGCTGGCATTAAACAAATACTCATACATTTTCAAGACATCTTTGGTTGCCGTAAGCACGCTCTGAACAAAAGCAGAAATCCTGGTGATGTATGTCATTTCGACTTGGGGATTCAAACCGCCAGACAACAACTTGCATGTAAATTTTTCAGCATGTACACTCAGACGTCAGGGAATGATGCAGTCCGTGAGTCAAGAGACAGAACATGATGATTCACTCACCTTCCTGGACTGCCTGAAAGGGGTTGTTGGGTTCAATATATTTTATGGAGTGGGTGATTTTCTCGCTCTGCAAAATGTCATCGTTGAGGCTGAGGTCAGAGATCGCCAACTGAAACACCTCATCATCCCGTGCTGCGTTCTCCTCAAAAATGGCACCTGCGGGCAAGTGCAGATAGTTATCTGGGTCTTGGTGGAGCGTACAAAGAAACTGTAGCAATTGCTAATTTGCATACTGAGGGCAATTCACTTGCTCGGCTCATCTTGCTCACAGGTCCATTATTTTACAAACATTTATCTGTTTGGCAGATGCTTTTATCCAAAGCCACTTAAAAGTACATTCAAGGTACTTTTTATCAGCGTGTGTGTTCTCTGGGATCGAGCACATGACCTTGACATTTCTAGCGCTATGCTCTACCAATTGAATTATAGGAACCCTTCCAACAGAAAGCTCAAGGCTAAAACAGGTCTGGTGATTGTTTTACTAAATATAAATAAGATAAACTGTATTTTTCTCAGAACCTTTTATGTTGCAAAATAATGAGCAATGAGCAAGCCTTTAACTTGAGATCAATAATGAATCAGGGCTGTAAACATTCCCCCTGTTGTTAGGATGACAAAAGGTTTAAAAGTTTTTTTTTTTTTTTTTTTGGTCTGTCTCAGTGGACTAACAGTGATCCTCAATGTCAAAATTATTGAGAATCAAATCCAATCAAATCAAAGCCAATAAAATCAAAGTAGGTGGGGTTAACTGTCCACATACTGTAAGTAGAGCATCAGTTTAACTTAAAAAAAAAAGAGTGAGGTAAGAGGTAAATCATTTAATAGAATCAAGAAATGATAAGAAAGTAAATGTGTACCTTGAAATGCAATGTAAGTCACTTTGGATAAAAGCGTCTGCCAAATGCATAAATAAATATTTAATACATGTCAACTGTTCTGCAATAAAAATGTTTAAAGACTGACAGTAACATCCAGTGATGCAAACTACTCGACATTTTTTCTCAAATATGTCCGTTTTGAATTGAAAATATGCATTTACGTGGTTCATGTAATTCCAAACCGAGTGTCACTAGACAAGAAACGTTTTCGACATATTATGCATACAAATAAAAGTACATGTGTGCATACAGTACTTTAATGCAAATTGATGCAAATATTATTTGTAAATAGTTCAAAATGATTATTTCCCAACTAAAATTAGACATAGAATTTCCTTCACTGTTCTGTTTCTTTATGTTTTATAAAAAATTGGTCTTGTGATAAACAAATAACAGAAATGTCAAAAAGTTGCATTTGTTTCATTCCTGGGTCCAAGAGGACTGTTTAAAATGATGTGTTGAAAAAATTGTATATGTTAATATGTTAGGTAATGTTTCAACTGCCTAACATAGGTAAGGTTATTTAATTTTGAATTAATTTATTTTTTAATAATACATAATATAACAATAATTCCGTCCCTTTCCAATGAAGATGTTTGCAGGACATTCAAAAATCTTAAGTACTGGTCCCTTCAGAAAAAAAAAAGAATAATAATAATTCTTTGGACCCACTTTATATTATGTGTCTTTAACTATGTACTAACATCTAAATTAATTATTTGATGCAATGATGTGTACATACATGTTTTTATGTTAAGTCCAGACCTTCTGCCGTCAGTCTACCCCTTCCCCTTAAACCTAACCACATCACCAAACCTTACCCATATCCCACCTCAATAGCATAAAAGTGTTTTGAAATACAACACGAACACAATAAGTACCAAACAATTAATTGTTTTTGACATACAGTAAGTACATACAGTAGTAGTTAAAGGTACCTAATAAAGCAGGACCAAAAATCCTTACTGTTGAGCCTGCATTTACATGCCAAGCATGTGCTTATAAAAGCAACTTACAATAAAGTTGTGAAACAAGTTGCATGCAGATTAATTCATTTTATGGCAGCTTAGTAAATTTATGTTTAAGCATGATATCTGGAAAGGTTTTTGTGAGAGATTGAAAGGCCTCATTTATGTGTGGCCAAAATGTACCCATCTTCTCTACCTGTGTTAGAGGAGCCCAATAGGATGGGCATGTAGACAGGCAGAATTTGCTTGATGTATCACTGCAATGTTCATCTTATTTAGCAGAAATAGGGGTGTCGCATCTGTTCATTCCAGTTGCCAGTGAGAGCAGCCCTGATCCACACTGCCTATACTAGCCTTCCAATTACCAGTTTTGGATGGCCATTGCCTCTGTAAATCACCACACCACCCTGAAAATCACTTCATGTCACCCTCTTCATTCAATGGACGGCCCTATTTTTCTTTTGCCCTTCGGAGCCGAATTTGGTCAGGATGATAACTAGCGGATGTGACAAAGTGGAAGTATTGGGCACTGGAGAGGCTGGAATTTGTTATTTCACCTGTGTCATGCACCTTTGAGTCCTGACTATTACACAGCCACAGATACGGCCTGTCCTGCACTTAAAGAGCTGGGTAAAAATATTGGAAGACCTCATCTTTAAAGGTGGTGATTTTTGTTGGTACCTAGACCCATGCAACTGGTAGTTAACCTGAAGTATCTGAGAACAAGCTGTGGATTTAATTATTGCTTTGTACATGAAGATATCTCTGTACAAAAATAACATCTCAAAAGATTATTTCACACTGTATATCGCATCCACCACAGCTCTCAAATGCATTCAATACACCTCATTTCAAAGTGTAAATTGCAATGCCAGTACATGCTTAAAACTTTTTTATTTTTTTATTTTTTTTATCATCCCCAAAGTCTTGGTCAACAAAATGGGCAGAAAAGTACCTAACACAGATTGCATAAGACAAGCATTGCTCATTTGGATTAGTTATAGTTTGGGTAAAGTAATTGAATAATACATTTACAGGATAACCAAATCCACTGGGTCAGTTTTGGCCAACCAAAACAATTATATGTTGTTGATATATAAGCTTTTTCTTTAATAAGAAATAGTTTTGCTGAAGGGTTTGGGTTTTCTGTTTTGGGTTTATTGGCAACACTACTGCAGAGTCTTCAACGGCAAATATGGAGGCTTAATTTCACTACATGGACAACAAATTCTAATAAATCCCCTCTTAAATAAGAGAATGGCTGATTTGGTTTATGTACCGCATGTTTGTAAGAGATTCAAGGGTTTGGACTTCAGTTCTTCATGACAACTGAATAGAAGCCGCCCTCCCCACCAGCCCCTCTTCCTTCTCTCTCCTGCTGTTGGAGTGCCAAAATCTTACTTTCCTCACGTTTGGTGAGACAATCAGAATGCACAGGGTGACCAGCGCATGCAAAGGGGGATTGGTTAAGAAGGCATGTATGGCCTGGGATAGCCAAGAATAAGCATTTGTCCTCTTGTCATTTATTTACTTCAGCATCCTTTATTAAGATTTCCCTCACGTTCCATACAAAGTTCAATCTTATAGATGGGAGGGGGAGAGCAACCCCCACACATTGGCTTACTTTGCCTTATGACAGACGCCTCCTGTATTTCCAACTTACCTGAAATCTGCTGTTTACACAATTATGCCTTGCTCATGAACAAGCTGCTAAGACCGAAATTAGATTAGTCTTGTTCATGCATATGAGTGCATTGGAACTATCGCCAGTCTGAACAAGAGAGACGTTATGATCACAAGTGGTCTACTCAATTGATATTCAGCCCGATTAGCAGGGCGCATTTTCAATGCTTATTTACAATTTACATTTTACACCGACCCTTACAACACAGTCCCTTCACTTCAATCTGGATGGCGCATTCATTATCATTTGCAACAAATAAAGGCTTTGAACAGCTCACTCCTTACCGATGTGAATGATGGAGTCGGCTCCCACCGAACTGCATTGCAATATCCCAAAAGAAAGGCATATTATCAGCAATTCCATCTCCGCTTCTCTCCAAAACCGCGCATCCACACGATCCTCAGATGTATGTTAATTCCCAATGAATGAGAAAAGTACGTTAAAGGATCACAAATACACCTGTGATTAACCAAAAAGTGTGGCGGCGCTTCAGGAAAGCGCTAGTGTGAGAAACACTGTGAGGGAATAAGGGGGAATCAGGAAGGAGAAATGCAGGTCGCCTGTTGGAGGGTAACGGTTGCTTCGGGATCCGGCGCGTTCTCTCCGCAGGTCTCGCTCTCGCGCGGCGCTCGCGGAGTCTGAGACACATCACAAACTCAAAACTGCGGAGGAGGGACACCCCCGCGCGCGCGCGCTCGCTAGTTAGCTTGTTCGCTCGTTCCAGAGAGCGAGCGAGCGCGCGCGCGAAGAGATGGAATCCGGCGCGAAGCTGGAGAAGACAAAGCTAAACATACATGCAGCTGCCTTAAGAGGACGTTACCGTTTTTGCGTTCCGTCTGTGCAATTTCATTTAATTGTTTGTCTCCGTAAAAAAAAGAAAAGAAAAACAAACAAAAAAAAACAGCATCATATTCACGTCGTTGACTGTTGCATCGCGTCTCGCCACCTTTAAGCGATTTTCGCAAAGCGTTTTCGAATTAAAACAGTTCAACTTTTAGGAACGAGACCCCTCTGCAAGAACGTGTTTGCGTAGATTTCCACCCGTGAAAACATGGGAAAAGCGAACTGTGGAAAGCCGGTGGTTCAAAGTCATCGAACGAAGAGGTAACTTTCTTTTGAGTGTTCAAGTGTGCTGTTGATTCATTCTCTATTTTGATAAATGATTTTAGTGTTTAATGAATCACAATTAGTAAACATACACGTAGCGGTCAATGAGGACGCTATTCACAGAGATTTCCATATGGGAGAAATTAATGTAGACATGTAGACATGGTCTCTCAATGATTCGTCGCGCACGAAGGAAACGATAACTTTCTTCTTTTGATTGTTAAAGCGTGCATTGGATTCATTCTTGCTTTTTTTTTTACTGGATGATGAAGTACAGATAGTCGCTGTGCAACGTCACGAAGAGGAATCGACTTTCCCGCGGCGCGAGACGGAGCGCCGCTGTCAGAAGTCCGTGGAAATTCTACACATGATAAGGCGCATTTCTCCCATTGAACATGGTTTCATTCAGACACGGTGTTTATTGTGAGGACGTGTTGCGGAGACGATATTGCCGGTGAAGACTGGAGCTGTGGGCTCGTGTACAATACTGCCATTTTCATGATATACCATTTCATAAGTATTTATTACACTACATATGATGGAATTTAAATGTATCACTGTATAGAAAGGTTTGTCAGGTTGTATGATTATTTACTGATTTTAGTCAAGCCAAAACAACATTTAATATGACATTATAGGTAACCGAAAGTGATGTGTACGAGATCCGGCAGAAATAGCTTCTTAAGGTAGCCTAATAATACCACGTTTCACTTTTTATAGTTTAAGACGGCACATTTTAACAAAATGCAGTGTGCTGTTTCATATAATTTTTCTGTTTTCTTTAAATTGTATTTTATTGTAAACTTTAATTTGTGGTTTCAATATAGATTTTTAAAAGGTTGATATCAAACGGACTTTAAGTAGTGTAAAAAGAACGAAAGAAGATTTGTGGAGAGCAGAAAGTGAATCGAAGAAAATGAACTTTAGAGAAACAAATGAAGACCACCGCTGGACTCACTTTATTCATCCACATCACTGAAGGCTTCATCAGAGAGGAAACATTATATTCTTTGTCTTACAATTAAAGGATATTTCTTGCGGTTGAATATGAGAACAGAAATGTCCCTTAATTGTTTGGTTAAGTATATGTGATGTCTTTCAGCACCACACGCCGGTGGACAGCTCCCGCAAGCTATGTCGGTCACGAACAGAATTACAATGGATCAATTATCAAGCTCTAAGCCCTGAACACTCTGCCTTTCATGTTCATATCTGTAGCAACATCCAGCACTGTAAATTTTAATTATACATTAACCTTTTTTTCCAAATCTAATTATTCTTTAAAAGGGTCTGGAAGCATCAAAATAAAAGGATTTCAATATTACAATGCCTTGATTCTTCTTCTTTTTTGTCGTAAGACTGTTGTGTTTCTGAAGGCAGGTATGTTGATCGCACTAAACTGTTCTGTCCATCGTCTTGCTGAATGTGATTAGATTCAGCGGAAATAAAATTATTAAAATCATGCTTTGCAGATCAGATATATATTACGGCAGTTCAGCGATTCAGGTCATTTGGCAGATCTATCTATCTATCTATCTATCTGTCTATCTATCTATCTATCTATCTATCTATCTATCTATCTATCTATCTATCTATCTATCTATCTATCTATCTATCTATCTATCTGTGACACCGCATGTAACCTGTGGTGTTAACGTGATTAATGACTAAGTATATGGGGCAAGAAGGCCTGTTATAGAGTTCCCTAACTATAATTACTACAGAGTGCAACTACTGTAATAGCATGCAGTGAAAAATCTAATGCATATGACAATCCAAAGATGATTAATGTGAATGCGTGTGCACATGATCCCACCCATTCATTTCCAAAAAATAAAACATAATTTTCAACAGTACAAATTTACACATTACTCTATGTGGAATATTGATTGCAAGAGACTGGACAGGATTCATTTACAGTTATACTGTTGGTCTGTCAACAAATTATAGTATAAATGATATTGTGATATAAATATATATATATATATATATATATATATATATATATATATATATATATATATATATATCAAAAGTTTGGTAACATTAGTATTTTTATGTAAACATTACTATTTTTCTCTCATGCTCATCAGGCCTGAATTTATTTGATAACAGTACTATTGTGAAATATTATTACAATTTCAAATACAATAATGGTTTTCTATTTTAATATACTTTAAAATATAATTTATTTCTGTGATGAAAAGCTAAATTGTCATCAGCCATTACTCCACTCTTCTGTGTCACATGATCCTTCAGAAATCATTATAATATATTGATTTGATACTCAGTTATTATTAATGTTGAGCTGCTTAATTTTATTTTTTTTTTTTTATTTTTTTTGGAACTTGTGATCCTTTTTCCAGGATTCATTGATGAATAAAACAGGAAAGTATTTTCAAAAAGGAAATATTTTCTAACAATATAAATCGTTACTATCACTTTTTATAAATTTAACACATCCTTGCTGAATAAAATTTCTTTAAAAAAAAAAAAGAAAAAAAAAATACTCACCACTAACCTTTGAACAGTACTGTTACAAAATATTTCTATTTTAAATAAATGCATTCATCAAAGAATCCTGAAAAAAAATATTAAGCCGCACCACTGTTTCCAACATTGATAATAAATCAGCATTTTAGAATAATTTCTTAAGGATCATGTGACACTGAAGACTGGAGTAATGGCTGATGAAAATTCAGTTTTGCATCACAGAAATAAAGGATCTTTTAAAGTGTATTCAAATAGAAATTTTAAATTGTAATTGTAATAATATTTCACAATATTACACAATAATATCGGTATTTTTGATCAAATAAATGCACCCAACATTCAGCTGAACCTTTCGACCCGCCTCAGCCATTGTAAGGTCGTGATTGAGAGCATGGCCCACAGTATTTCATTAGAAACATGACTACAATCTTAGCCTGTTCTACCTCTTCCACTGTTTTTCCTCCGTACCCTTCCACCACACAATTCTAACAGAAATGTATAGAAAATATGTTCTAGTTCAACCATTTTGCATTTAATGACTTATGCAAGGAACTAATGCCTAGATGTTTTGAGGGGTAAGACTACTCAACAGGGAACCAGTTTAATTTAGTTTGATCAACATGACATAACATAAGCAACTGATAATGTAAGAACCAGCAGACAATTGTACATAATCAATTGCATGAATTTGCAATTTGTTCAAAATAATGAGAAATTGCTTTTTTGATGTTAACAAGTGACTAGATGATGTGGAGGTTGAACAAGTAGTTTAGAGAATTTCAGTTGTCATCTGAGAAATGCACCAAAGCAAAGTATAATTGAGCCAAAGCTTCAGAGTCCATAGTTGTGAATCCACAGTGTCAGAAATAAATTGTTTTTCAGTGAAGTTTAAAACTAACCGAGTAAGCCTTCTTCCTTCTTGTCTATGCATTTATAAAGTGAACTGAGATACAGTTTCAACCATGAACACCACTGAAGTGTTAAATTAAACAGACATCGAGGGTGTTGTGGCTTCATATCTGGACCAAACAAATTACAGCTTGCTCACACGTTGTCATGGAATATCAGCACAGCAGCCACAAAGCCCAAAACCCTTTCTGTGATGCTGGGTGACAGTTCCTGGCACTGGTGAGTGATGAATGCACAATTACATTGGCATTTGAACCAAACTGATGGAGATGTTGCATGGCACGTTGAGCTCATATGAATGATTCTGTTCAGTTTAAAATATTATCTGAATGGGAGCCAATCAACAATGAGTATTTAGCACGCTTCAGTGAGCATACATGAGGTAGTGGGTATTGTTTAAATGTCCACCCTGAGGGAAACGTTGGCTCATGTGAACATAACAAAACTGGCTTGAGGATACATGATGCAGATACTGTATTGTCATGTACTGTATATCGAAGGCAGGACTGTGGAGTGGCATAGAAATTAGGAAACTAAAAACAAGGCCATTTTTAAAAAAACATAAATGTACATATGAAATATTTCTACAGAGATGCAGATGAAGCAAAACAGAAACATTTAAACTGCATCATGCTGAGATTTCATTGATGCTATCAAGTACTCTTGTGTAAAGGGTAATTAAACATACTTTTTTAAAAGCTCAATTTGCATTATGGTAATAAATTCACATCATTTTTATAATGGGCAAGATAGCTCACAATCTGGCACTCAAACACCCAACATTTTAGAGGGAAGGTGAGAAGATGCTGCTATTAGAGACACTCTACAAAACATCCATCAGTTAATATCTGGTGGCAAAATGAATAATGCGATGAATGCGATGATGGCAGGCCATATGACCGCATGCTTCCCAATTAGATTACTGGCTGCAGAGCCAGTTTCTACTTTTGTCAAGGGATCAGGGCCATTGTTATTCAGCTTTATGAAAGGAGGCAAAATGCGAAATCAGTTAATGAGGTTAGATGTTATTGTTCAGTAATGTCACAGTTAAAAATGTAATTTTACAAAAACCTGTCAAGTGTCACAGGCTCTACCACATCACTGGTCACACCCTGAACACCAGATCATCCAGCTTCACCCATCCGCTCCCAATCACTGGAATACTAACACAGCGCACCTGCACCAGCTCAGTATCTCACCCTTCATAAGCAAGATCCAGTGAATCTTACGATCATCACCACCTGCAAAACTGTTACCGCACAGCGAGGTTCATTGAAACTATCTGACTGCTTCCTCACCTGATATCCACGCCAGCTGCTATTATCATTCCTGCAAATAATCTTACCTTTGTGTCTCGCTTATACCAAGGGTTGCCATGTCATATCGCTTTCAGAAATATAATAATTATAATTATAATTTATTTATTTGCTGCTTGCAAAATTATTTTAATGAAACTCCTACTCTTCACTGTTATTTGAAAACAAAAAATACTTAAATCATGAAGTATTTAAACTTGTATTTATATAATTCATGCTAATAAATAAAAAACATTGTGTTCAGAGAGAACACATTCATGTTTCACAGATTAATAAGCAACATCTTTGAGAATGATAGTATGAAAAAAAAAAAAAAAAATGCTCAAAAGTAAAACATCTGTTATACCAATGCAGCTGTATTACTCTAATCTTGAATGATACGTTGTAGAAAGAAGGAGCATTGGAAAAGATATTGGCCTTTAACACAAAAACACTTCAAGATGTTACACTGCAAAATATACGTGACACAATCACTGATGTAACATGATTAATAACTTTAAGAAATTGCCATATAAATTGAATACATTTATAGTGGACACTGCCTGTAGTCAATGGCTTCTTACGCTCTAGCACACTAAAAGCTTCACAACAGTTTTACTTGTTCTTTTTCAGGCTGCTTTACTAATCATACGGCTTGCCAGACCCTTATAAATGATGCATTAAAATACTATGTAGTTTTAGTGTAGTACACTCTATTTTCTGCAGCTTGTGATTCACTGTGCTGCCGTGTTTTTTACCTTGACATACATCTCTCTCTCTCTCTCTCTCTCATATGCACACGCACACGCACACGCACACACACACACACACACACACACACACACACACACACACACACACACACACACACACACACACACACACACACACAGTCTCTTTTTTTCATGCCATCAACACCTTAATTGCATTACGCTTTATGCAATGTGGTTGTTCGATCATCCAAAGATGTTCCTGCCAAGTTTCGCTGGGTGGGAACGCAGGGAAGAATATTAAATGAGCTCCGAAATGACTCTAAAATAGCTGTGGCATATCAATGTGCTTTAACTGCAAGAGAGAACTTGTAAATTTGTTTGGTGCTTTGAAGAAGAGTGGGAGTGGATGGGTCTATTACTCAATACACATTGGGGGCTTATAAGAGATCCTGTTAGTGAAGCAAAAAGAGAATAACAAAAGAAAATACTTTTTTACACAGTGTAAGTTCCCTCTGGGCAAATACTGGATATCCCTGCAATGGCCGACTGTGTGATTTTTACATTCAGTATTCATTTATGCATGTAAAAATGGAATCACAATCACAAAATTCTTTAATTTGAATGCTTTTAAAGTGATTGTTCACCCAAAAATGAATGTGTTGTGTTATGCAGCGACAGCAGCAAACAGACAATAACCGCATTTCTACTGTCGGGACAAAAGCGAGTATGCTAAAGCGTGCCAGGGCCAGTCATGTTTCCACTGTCACTTCTGGGACATGATCAGCCTCGTCAGGGCTTCCTCTGGGACAATGGCCAAGGGTTGTTCTTCCATGTTCCATTCTGTCACACGTTTTCATTTTAACAGTAAAGCTCTGTTCTGCAGCACTTTGCTTGACAAAAAAGTTTGTTTAATTTCGTATGATTAAAAGATAAATTAAATTTATGAGGAGCTTTATTTGCACTTAAGACAATTTGGGAAAGAGATCTGAACCTAACATTTGATGATGAGGAATGGCATAGAGTTTTAACGGTCACAATGGCATCTAGGGATGCAAGAATATGTCTTATACAGTTTAAGATCGTGCACTGTTTGTTCTGGACTCCTTCCAGACTGTTTAGGCTTGGGTTAAAAGATACACCATATTGCTGGAGATGTAAGGCTGAAGATGGAGATTTAACTGATGCTTTTTGGGTTTTTGGGGGGGAGATTTCTGGAAAATTAACACATTTTGCTTTGGATACTCATGTTTCACTATGTCATCAATTGTTTATATTAGGTACTGGTTACAAACCAGTTTAATGATTGGCAGACAAATAATTCTTAGGAGCTGGAAGTGAGAGGTAGCCCCTTCCTTTCAAATATATATATTTGAAAATATGTCTTATAAACATACTGATAAACTAAATGTATACTATAAGAAATGGTCCATATATTTAAAATTATTTGGAAAAGGGGTAGTAATAATTATGTGTGAGACACATGTACAGATATATTGTGTTGTATTCTGAAAAGGTGTCTGAGAAATCAATAAAAACTGTTAATCTGAAAATCAAATTACTGTTTTATTTCTTCACTTGATTGCCAGACAAATATAAATACTCAACACAGAATTTCTGAAAATAAAATAAAAATAATAATAATTATTATTGTTAAATCATTGATTGTTAAATAATTGATTATCAAAATTGAATTACACCATTAAAATGGAATCCATAAAACTTCAAACAGAAAACAGAATTTGGTAAAAAATAAAACAGAATTTGAGAAGAAAAAATGTATTTCATAGAGCCCTAAACATGTCATTTATTTTCAAAATTTAAATAAATTATTGTTAAATTGTTACGTTTTGTGATTTCAATTAATTAGACATGCGTTTAGATGACTAAAATTTTATTTAACCATTAAAATGGAATTTGGGAAAAAATAAAACGGATTTCATAGGGCCCTAAATTACTGTGGATAGGGGCTATTATTATTTTTCCAACTCGTAACTGGGAGTACATCGATCTAGTACGAGTTCACGGGTGGGAAGTCACGAGTTTGACTGCCGTTCCAGTGCACTTTCACGGGTATAATGTTGGAAAAACACGGGTTACAGGTTGCCTGGAACGCGGCATTAACTCGTAACAAGCTGGCGTTCTTTTGGCCAATCACTGCCACAGATTGTGATTAAGATTATTTCAGTTTGCTCTTTTCATTTAAATATTATATTGATTTTCTTCTGTTGAGTGAATTCCCTTTGATCGTGTGTGTGTTTGTGTCCCTGTTTCAGTTGCTGAGAGCCGAAGGTGGTGGTGTTGGTGTCCGGGTGGTGGTGTCCCCTTCCTGCGTGCTGTGTTGTCTACCCCGTTTTCTTTGCTGTGTTCACTGTCGTGTTTTTCAGTGTTTGTGTGTTCACGCGGGTGACTTTTTCCTGGGAGTCCTCCCTGCCTTCATGACTCCCTTCTCCACTGGTAAGCCTCAGCAGCAATTATAATTTGTCCCTCTGTTCCCTTCCCTAAAGTATGAATGTGTTTTAAATTATTGAAATAAAGTTTGTTGTCCATTTTCAAAATTGAACCGTCTCTGGCTGAATTGTATGCGTACCTGTGTGTCCTTAAGTATCAGTAATATTGCAATTAGGGAATAAATAAAATCATTCTCTGGGTGAAAGTCCCAGGGTGGCGTAGTCGGTGTTTTTGGGGCAGGTTTCACCTAGACTATAACCTCCTCTGTTTTGTCTGCTCTCGTGCCGCCACACTTGCATCAGCTGACTCTCAGCTGATCCATGTCTACCTATAGGAATACAATGCCTATCACTGTATAATATAAGCTCTTTCAGTATTATCAGCAGCTATCGCGTTTCTCAGGAGCTAATTAAATGGCGAAATTCGGCAGGCAAACCACATCATCTCACAAGGAATCGTGCAATCGGGAATTTAGAGAGAGGAATTCATTCCCAACAAGGATTTCACCTCAGATTCTTTCAAGTTCGTGAACTTCAGCACAATATTCGCTGCATTGATCATACGCTGCCTGATTTGGAAGTGACCTCCATCACTGCATTATTCACACAGGACTCGATATGATTCACTCTCCATTCATCTCTGAAAGTCTTCACGAAGCTAAGCTAAGTTCCTTTTTAATGCTCATTGCTGGCAACATGCTTGTCGCTAATGCTATCTGTGTTGCTTGGGCTTATCTAAAAGTTTGAGATCCACTGCTCTAAAAGCTGTTAGTTGCTATTGGAAACATGGTTGTTTTAAGGTTATTTAGCCCAGTTGTTATTTGGAACATGGCTGTGTTTTAGGCTTATATCTGGTGCTGTCACATGCTGTGCTAAGCTTATTCAGGTATCAGCAAAATGCTTGTTGTTGTTTCAGCAACATTGCTATCAGACCTGAACTGGTTGCTGATGCAAATGTTATAGAATATGCTTATTACTTAGACTTCTAGAATTATTGCGCATACGACATGTTGTGGTGATCAAAGCTGATCAAAGTTAAAGTTAGCACATGCTTGTGGCTAAAGCTTATCTAGATTATTGGTACATATTGTGCACAATAAACATTAGGTATGTTCACCGCAGAGGGCTGTCATTCAACACTATCAACATTGTAGCTTGATGATCCCGTGAATGAGTGTGGAATCATGGGAGTCTTCATCTACACCTCCACAACCAATGGAATTCAGTACGACAGATCAGAAATCATTTTCATGAATGAGAAAGCACACTATACTTCATTGCTTAGCTGCGCACTGCATATGACTCAGAGCTACAGGGTGTATGCTTCCCCTGCCAAGCTACACTAGTTTTAATAAGTCCATGGTTATATTACATGCTTGTTGTATCAGATTTTGTTGCCGCTAGTCAGAGCTATTGCTATAGGGTGTATGCATCCCCTGCCAAACTACACTAGTTTTAGCAATAGTTCCGTGATTATACAACATGCTTGTTGTATCAGATTGATGCCACTAGGGGTGGAAGCTTCCCCCAATAGATCTCATAACTGTTAAATTGGTTACAGCAGCACGCTTTTTGCAATGTGTCCTCGCTTGCTCCAGCTTGGGGTGATGCTTCCCCCGTGAGATTGGATCTATAGCATTCAACATATGCCACTAACATCAGGATGTATTAACCATTCTATCAGCATCAGTCGTGTTGAAGGTAGTGTGTAAAAATAAAAATAAAAGCCATCCAGAAAATTCTCTGTCAGTTTGTGTTGGGGGATATTGGCATATGGTTTTGTTTTGGGGGGTTACTGCTGCTCTCCCTGCTCTTATCCATGCTAGGCTGTATGGATGCGCAGGGAGTTCTTGAACAGAACCATACCACCAATCCTAACTGTAAATCTTATTTGAAGATAATGGTCCTGAAAGAAATCCCAGTCAAGAGTAGAGAGACCCAAACAGCCACTTCTGAAGGTTTTCCCTCGGACCCTCATTGGCGATCGAAGATGGAGGTTCATGAAAGTGTGGTACAGTACTCATAAATAGCTGACTACTAGTAAAGATGCTGCCTTCTGCAATGCCTGCTGGCATTTCAGTCTCCCTTCTTCACGTGATTCAGCGTTTACATCTGAAGGATTCAGGCACTGGAAGAAAGCAACCTTTAGAGATCAGAATCACATACCAATACTAAAGACAGGAAAGACCATAAAAAATTGTCAGAAAGCTAATGTTCTCTATCTGCCTATTTAACTGCAGAATATGAAAAAAGGAAAATAAAGAGTACATTAAAACAATTGCAGAAACCCTGCTTCTCACAGCAATGCAAAACATAGCTCAGAGAGCAAATAATGAAAGTGAGGGTTAGAACAAAAGACATTTTCTCTATATTATGTAGTTACTTGCCAAGCATGATAACATAGTCAAGAAGAAAATGACTAGTCAAAGAAATGCAACATGACTTTGCCACAGCACACAAAATGAAATGATTGATTGCCTGGCTGAAATTGTGCAAACCTCAATAATTAGCGAAGTTACTCAAATTGAGGCCTTCAGCATTATGGTTGATGAGACCAAAGACATCAGTAAGAAGGAACAGATGTCCTTTGTAATAAGATACTATCATAATGGCTCTATATTAGGGTGGTCCTTATTTTTAAAGTATCCAATTGTCATGCTCTTAACCCTTCAAATTGTTCCTTTATATAAGAAAATACAGCATGCCAATTTTTATGGCAGTAACATAATAATTACTGGTAGCTCAATAGCTTTAAACTTTCGTAAAAAAAAAATCGTAAAATTTTTTTTGTTAAAACAGATCATTTGATTTGGTATTGTACCTGGCTAGTAAAATTCCAAAAAAATCTCCATAAAAGCATCTAATGCACCATATATTCCTAAATATGTATTTTAGATACATATCTCAGTTTACTTATTGTAGAAACTAAATCCAAATGAATCCATCCATGACCCGGTTTAGCAGATTTACCTTTCCTGGTGGAATCAATACATATTTCTATTGATGATCACCTTGGTTATTGTTTGGGTTTAGAACACATTTTTTGGTTTAAAAAATTACATTACGTTCCTTGAAATTGACCCGGAACTTTGGTCGAATCAAGCAGATTAATCAGGAGGCACAGGCAACCATGCAATGAAAGTAGTCAATGATCACGCCAAGAGAGGAGTAGCTCTGATTCAAGAATACAATGGCTATCTCACACACTCTGAAGAACAATTGCAGTTTCTCCTTCATGTGGTGGAAGATCACAGACGGATCTATCCAGACTGCAAAAAGTCAACACTGGCTGCTGAGCATCAGAAATGAGGGATTGTTGAAAACTTTGTGCTTTTTTGAGATTGTTGTCATTGTTGTCATGTCAGTGTTGCTCTGATTTCAATAAAATGTAGTTCATTTGCAGCAACTTTTAATATTACTTGCATATCACAATAACGCCGCACAGCTTAACATAGGCAATCTTCCACATGATTGAGCTACCTCTAAATATCATTTTTTTGTCAACATGTTTGCATATTTCTAATTTTGAAGTTAAAAGGAACAGTTTAAAAGGTTAAGACACTAACATTTTGCAAAAAAAAAAAAAATTGGACTTGATAAGGACCACCTTTTCTTACATTTGTAGCTGCTGAATGCCTGGATGCTGCAGCACTTTCTCAGAAAATCATACAGACAATTGCAGAAGTATGGCCTTGACTACAGAAACCATTTAGTAGGGCAAGCATATGATGGGGCATCTGTCATGAGTGGTAAAAACACAGGTGTGCCAGTACCTATTAAATCAGAGGCCCCATTAGCCTTATATATACACACTGTAATGCACACTGCTTAAATTTGGTATTGGTTGACAGTGTGAAATGCCTTCCTGAAGCCAGCTGTTTCTTTTCTCTGTTACAGAAGCTGTATGTTTGTACACCAAAGGTGGATAGAGGTGCAGAGAGACATGTATCAGGGGGTGCCAAGAGAATTACAAAGGTTGATAGAGACACAGTAGGCATGTAGGCATAATGCATGCGAAACAGTAAAGGATAGACTGCCGGCCATCATACATCTACTTAAACAAATCTCTGAAGACATAAATGCTGACAGAGCTGTTGAAGCAAGAGCTCTATTAGCGCAAATAGATCTCAAGTTTATTTGCCTCATTACACTTACGAAAAATGTTGGCGAGATCAAGCATCTGTCTGACATTTTACAGTCCTCACAACTGAATTTGGGCATAGCTGTTACCCTTGTTGATTCGCTTGACACACTGAATGGATGTCGAGAGGGCTCTGTCTTCAATGAAATTTGGGACAACACAATGACTCTTGGAGAGCAATGCGGTGTCAATGTTGTATCTTCAGGACGTCAGGTCACACAAGCTTTAGGATTGAAGGCTATTACATTTCCACACCAATAGATCAGCACAGATAAGGAATCATTTAGGACAGGTTCCTTCATTCCAATTGTTGATGTACTTCTCTCTGATATTAAGATAAGGTTTTCTAAAGAGAATTGTGTCATAATGGAAGGGATACAGGCCTTGAATCCTGGAAGTCCAACATTTGGTGTCCATTTGCTTCACATACAACTGTAGCACTGAAGATCTAGAATGAGAACCTCAACTTAAACGAGTTCTTGAAAGTAAGCAAACCAGCGGTGTGAAAATGTCATCCAGTTTAGTAGATCTCACTGTCTTCCTTGAGCCGTATAGGGAGGTTTTCCATGAGATGTTTAAACTTTGCAAAATTGCTCTTGCATTACATGTGAGCACTGCAGCATGTGAGCGAGGTTTTTCTGTGATGATCAAGACTATCTTGAGAAATACAATGAGTGATGAATAATTGAGCAATTTGGGGGTGTTAAGTGTAGAGTCAAGAAGTGTAAGGGCCATCGATTCTGATGATGTTGTGGATGTGTGGTTGCTAAAGGAAAGCAATAGGAGAATAAATCTGTTTTGATAAGACTGTGGCCTAATAAAACAGGAATATGGATTGGTTGTGAGTAGGCTAGAGGTGTTAAAATGTACATTGTCTATATATTAATTAGGGGTGGAACGGTACCTTTATTCTTAGTGAACCGAAACGGTACGGCGTCACGGTTCGGTGCATGAATATACACGGAGAACAGGGCTGGGTGATATATCGCATGACATTGTTAGGCGCATCTCGTCAGTAAAGCCGGTTCCTTGATTAGTAGTAAATCGCCATCACCTGCTTTCAGATGGAGCGGCATTTACAACACAGAGCCGTAGTTAACTGACAAGCTGAGCCATATCGCATTAATTATCGCAGGCGATACGTCCGATATTAATGCGATATGGCTCAGCTTATCAGACGCGGGCGCGATTGAACAGTGGAAACATAACATACTCCGTTATTTTGTTCATACAGGAGTCATAACATCATTCAAACTGCAAAGTGTTTACTTATATTTGTGTACACTCGCAATAAAACACAACATTGTGCTTTTGTTTTGTCAAACTGTAAACTCTTGTCAAACTGTAACCAACTGTCTCACAACCAAAATCACACACACACACATACAGTTTAAAGGCAAACTGTATTTTATCCAACCCCATTTAAAAACAGTCTGTGGGTGCCATCTTTTGGACATTCATCATATTGCATTGGTTTTCATTTGTTGTCCTCAAACAGAGGAATAATCTATTTATTTTCAAGGTACACATTCTACATTGATTAAAAAAGAAAATCAAATGTGTTTTTAATGGTAGTATTATTTTATACAGAAATAAATAATTTATAATTCAGATGAGAATAAAGTTAGTGTTAATTAAAATTTTAAGGAAAACAAATATATTGATCTGAAATATAGCAAATTAAATGTAAATTTATTCAGGTACAATTACCAAACATATCTCAAGGTCTTTTTGTCTTTTTATTAATTTAATTAATAAACTAATTATATAAAACTATTGTCAGTGCACTACAAATAAACTGGTTCTATGCCATTAATTTATTAATAAAACCTATTTAAAAATACAAGGCTTTTGTTTTGCTTTTCACTCCATTGTACCGAACTAGTACCGAACTGTGATGTCTGAACCGTGGTATGAACCGAACCGTGACTTCTGTGTACCGTTCCACCCCTAATATTAATGCATTTTGTTGTTTTTCTTTATTAATTTTAGACATGCCCTATGCTATATTTGTGTACAACAAAGGTATGTGGCAAATAATTGGCCTGTAGACACACATTACACTGAATTTCTTTTTCTTTTTTTTGGTCTGTCACCCCAAGATTTGCTGTGGCCTCCCTTATTAAAATTTTCCTCTGGCCACCCTTATTAAAATTTTCTGGGGGCGCCACTATCTCAAATTGTTATCCCCCGTTGAAAAAGAAGTTAAACTTTGCAGTATGGAAATACCTGGATATAGAAAAATAGTTCCGCTGTAGCTCCTTTCACACAGCGCGTTGATCCCAGTAAAATACCATAAATTGCCAGAGTGCATTATTTGTGAATGCAAACACGTCCCGGTATTGAGTCCGGCATCGATTCCGGAATGGGGACCTAGTAACATTGCCGGGACCCGTCCCGGAATTTGCCCTGTGTGAACAAAAGACAGGATCAATGCCGTAAAGGGCTGTGCCGTAGTGATGATACTGAAGGTGAGATCGTTCGCCAGTTTAGTGAAATGGTACGTGATGCGCTAATTTATGAGCGAATCAGGAAAAAAAAGAAACAAGCGTGGTGGAGAAATCGCAGATCATATGCAAACTTAAAGGAGAACTCCGGTCAATTTTAACATTGAGCTCATTTTTTTGTACATTTGGAGTGCTGTCAATACAGAGAACAACGACAAAAACCGGTGTTGCCTACACCGAGTTATTCTATTTTTAAAATTCGCACCCTGTTGACTTCAATGGGGCAAGTACTAAACCTGCTTTTAGCCTCTTAACATCCTTGATGTGTCATTACAAGTGCACAGAAAATGTGAGTGATTCCTTCAGAGTGAATACGAGTGAATCTGACTGCAGTAGATGTGAAAGATATGTATAAAAATGATGTTATTTAAGCCAGCGCAAATACCTGTGTTTACATCCTGTTTTTCGGTTGAAGTCCAAAGTAATCGATTGCCGAGTTCACGCGCGTGATCATAGGTAACTAAACTATGCACGCACAGATTCTGGATAATCACTGGCAGTGTGAATGAACCAAAATCAAACGATCATTAGTGTATCATCAGTGTATTTTAAGCTGCACCCTTCCTTGCACTCCTGGTTGGTCTCCATTATGTTTAGTGTGTTTTGCTTCTGCCTGTTCGACTGCATAGTAGAATATTATTATTAAACTTTGTGTTTTGTAACTTAATTCTTCGTCTTCGTCTGCCTTCCTGCAAACACCCGTGACAGAAGCAATCCTAAACGGCAAGTGATGAAGCCAAGAAGAATCTTTGATGGAGTGGCATCAACACACTCTTGTCCCAATTAATTCTATATCCAGCAAATGTTTTATATATATAAAATATAAAAAAAAAATGTAATTTATTATCAGTATGGTTTTATCGCCTTTAAATGGCCCCTATTATGTTTTTTTGAAAATGACCTTTCATGTAGTGTGCAACATAGATGTAAGTGAATTCTGCAAAGTTTTAAATATGAAAGTTCACCATATAAAAAGTTATTGTCTCTCAAAAGTAAGTCGACTCTGCGTCAATTAAATGAATTGTTTTTCAAACGAGTCATAAGCCATTTCATTGTGACGTCAAGACGAAACATTAGCATATTGCCCGCCCACTTATTGTGCGCGCAGACACCAGTGAAAAATTGGACGCATTCAAATACTTCAGCTGATTAGCATCATGTCGAGAAGACGCTGTGTTCTACAATGCGAAGCTAAAGCCAGTTTTTTTTTCACTGCCAAGGGACGAGCATGTGAAGACTGAGTGGTTAAAGTTCTTATTTACAACAATACCACAGCAGTATAGCCCAAACCTTGTGCAGTGTTCCCGTCATTTTACTGACGATTGCTTCTCCAACATAAATGCTTTCAACAGTGGATTCGCAAGCCTGTTGTTACTGAAGGATGGGTCAGTACCCAGTTTATTTGGATCAGCTTCTTCCTCCTCCGAATCACAACCTGTAAGTATAGGTTAATAATTGTTGCTGTTATGTTTTCTGTAGCATGCTCAATACGTATTTTGTTGTGTGTGTTGTGTACGCTTCGCGCAGCTTCTAGGTCTCCGGCTAACCAGCTAACAGCAATGTGTTCGCTCTCAATTGTTTAGAAATATGTCAAATGTTTGTCGTTGTTATTACTTGGAGTTGTGATAAAGAATAGAGCAATACTATGGTGTACTACTGCAGTGATTGGGTGTTTACCACCGAGCTGTGAACTAGCGACTATGGTCGCTAACATAAACATAGGCTAAATCAACTTATTCCCTCTCTGAGTTTTAATTTTTTTACAACAAAGCGGGGCATCATCATTATTATAACACAATGTAAGTGATGCAAGCACTGTATATTGTACTATGTGTTAACCGGTATAAGTAATTTCTCTGTAAACACGGCTAGTAACATTCAACTGTGACACTGACGTTGGATACGATCTGTGCACCAGCACACCAAAGGCCTACAATGTTTTTTCAACTTATATGTTGCTTTTGAAATTTTTACCAAAGTGATGGTTTTTTTTTATTCTTTTTTTTTTTTGTTGACTGCTAATTTTGTTTCAGAGTATATCACATCAGACCAGTCAAAATATAGGAATACATTTTGTTGTGGCTTGTCAGACTGACTGTCCACAAACTGTTTCTGTGATGACACAAACAGATGAATTTCCAAAAAAATCTGTCACCACCCGACTGTCCTCTACTACACTGAAAGAGACATGTTTGGATTAAAGGTATACCTTTCATAAATGTTGTAGTTATTTTCATTTTTGGTTTTAATAGCACTTTATAAAGCTCATTTTTGTACTACCAAAAACTTAACGTAGTTGTATGTTCCTTTTTTAAGGCTCACAGGCATCGGTTGCTTGCCTTGTGTGACTGTTGGCACAACAACCACATCAACCTCCTGTGATATACCGTTCTCATCAACACCTGTAAAGTCTGGTTTCAGACCACCCAAAATACCTCATCTGGTGTTGGAAGAGGAGGGGGAAGAGTCAGATATACAAATTCCGACAGGAACCTCACGACTCAACTTTTAACCCCACTGACACAATAGTTTCCCAGGAATCTGAAATGTCGTAAGTAATACACATCTATAAGTTCATTATGTTACTAAGAGGTGTTATCTGAAAACCTTACAAACAAATAATAATTTTTATGCATACATATATGCATACACAAAATGCATCGTCTTTGAAACCTGATTGCGTTCTCCACATGTCCAATTTGCAATTCCAAATCTGATATGGAGCTACACCGGATGGGCACTTATGTTGCATTCAGACAGCTTTGCCCCAAGTGTATGTATAACAGGAAATGGCAGAGCCAGCCCATAGTTGGAAGTACACCAATGCGCAACCTCCTGTTATCAGCTGGAACATATTTTACTGGGGGATCATTCATCCAACTACAAAAGGTAGGCATGTAATCAATAATACAACAATGTAATATAAATGTGTTTTTTTTTTTTTAAATCATAGATTTTCAAGGCCATGGAATTAAAAATGTACCAGTACTACACATCAGGAGACATTGCAGGACTTTTTTGGAACCAGCAATTGTGCACAAGTGGAGAAGTGAACAGCGAAACATTATACAGAAGTTACAACAGGGAGGAAAGATTGTAGATATGCATGCAGATTCCCCTGGTAAGCCATAGGTTTGTCATAAATTAGTAATTAATTATTTTGTTAACCGATTGTTTTTGTGTGAACAATATATCATTAAATGTTTAACCATAATTATGTTTCTATTCATTTGTTTTATGTAGGACATTCTGCCAAATATGGCAGCTATACGCGTATGCTCATGCACAGTAATACTATTGTTGACCTCCAGCTTGTTCAAGTATGTAACCTTATTACAATACCGTACACGATTGACTGGACAAATTAAATTAAACCATTATTTGTATTAAAAATTGATGTTATGATGCTTACCTATAGCAATGAGGTTGGTGGTAGCTACCACATGGAGAAGGAAGGCCTAAAGAGATGTCTGTACCTGCTGGAGTCAAACGATTTAGAAGTGGATTACATTTTCACTGACAGTCATCCACAGATCCAGAAGTATCTCAGGGAGCGCAACATAACTCAGTTCTATGATGTGTGGCACTTCGAGAAAGGTTAGTGTTTGACTTTCTAACCATATAGTTATTTTACTATTGAAGTGACCTTTCATTTCACTTATTGTTTACTTTCTGTATATCAGGTTTGTCTAAGAAATTAGACAACTCCGATTCTGCATGTTCCATCGGCCTGAAGTGCCATAAACTACATTGACACTTACCATTGAGAAACGTCCTGCTCCAGTCGTGTTTGGGATTGGCTTTCTGGTTCTTCAGCATCTCTGGACGTTTCATCTTCGGACTCTGGCTCGAATTGATAAGGCAAAATTGATGCAATATACAATTGTCAACACCTGATAAGACATAATCCATTAATGGTGATGGGCATTCTGTTTCCGACAATCTCTGCACGTATACCAATCACAACTGACTGGGTCATCTAACCACTCACCACAGATTAGCGTCACGCAAAGGAGGGGTTTGGAAAAATGAGTCGTTGAACGAATCATTTGGGAGTCGTTGAGCAAATCAGGTAAATATAAATGCATATTATAAGAAAATGAATGTGTTTTTTGTCCTTGCATGCATATAAAACTGTTGTTGGGGACTCCCAAAACAAAAAAAGGAACATTTCAAATGCCATAATTCGGGCCCTTTAATGTCATAATGGGCTCTAATGGCCTCAGCTAAAGGCCCAATCGCTAAAGGACATAAAAGTGGTGACAGCGAGGAACCCTGTCTTGTACCTCTATGTAAATCTAATGGCCTCGGCTAAAGGCCCAATCGCTAAAGCAAATAAAAGTGGTGACAGCGAGCAACCCTGTCTTGTACCTCTATGTAAATCAAAACGAGAGGATATTGTTTGATTTGTAAGAATTCTTGCACACAGACTAGAGTAAACTTCACTGGATACAGAATGCCAAACTTCACACCGGGTTTATCCCGAAGGATCTGTCTTACTCTGGCAAAGGCCGTCCGACGTTTGACCTCAGCCAAAGGGTAGTCACTGAAGATCTAATTGGGCAACCATTCAGGTTAGCTTTCTTTGTGATGACACTTTGCGCATGATGTTTCCAATGATATGGCCATGATGCACTCGAGGGATGAACTGACGCGGCGGGTCACTGTCCTCAGGCAGGAGTGAAGATCACGGTGCGCTCGGTCCAGAACAGGAAGCTCATCTAGTCCAAGCAACTCCATAAGCAGCTTAGCAACAAATTCTCTAGCGCCTTGACCGCTTTCCATTCCTTCTCGGACTCCCGATTCTTATTATTTTGCCTCTTAGAACGGCCTTCCAGATCGATGCATTTCTCCATTAATTCTGATCCCTACTCGGACAGACTTTAAACTTGAGCTTGTAGTTTCGTAACAGCATCAGATGAGGCCGTAGCGGTCTGCTAATGGTGTTTGAGAGTTGTACGGTGTGATTAACTGCATTGCATCGAACTTGGCATAAATTTTCCTCTCTAGCATCGCCATCTCTCCTTTCAAGCTCTCTTTAAAAAAAGTTTTTACCTTGCCCAAATTCACTCGTCAAGATTCAATTGCAAGCAGCACCAGGTCATTACTCATTGTTGAGTTGGCCTCTTCCAGCGAGCCCACGGTCTCGGACAAACTTTGCAACACTGTAAAGGCTTTGAGATCACTAGCGAGCTTTATGTTGTCTTGTTTTAATTAAATTTGAGTGAAAGTCAGCAATGTAAAAAAAAAGCATCCCCCATAAAGCAACACTGTTAAAATGCAAAATATAAAATTATGTACATATGTATAATAACAAATACCTGCAGAGGGCGCCAACGTCCTGGTGTTGTTGTTGTCCCACTTTACAGCAGATCAAATCCTTGTTTAATATTGGCTAAACGACATTTAACTCAAATGTTGACTTTAAAATTTGGCCACTTCTTTATGATAGAAATGCTACAGCCACAGTAATATGTTGAGAAGCAAACTCAGAGCAAGGGTTTGCATATAAGAAACATACTGATGTATCTCATGTGTTGGCGTAGGTTTATACGCGATTTATGTTACAAATCCGATGAAATGACGCATCATTGTGTTCCAAGATGAATGTTATAAGCAACCCAAACTCACAGCATACGCAGAGATGGTGTTTGAGATGTGCTCCACGCATGGAACTCAACCTGCTTGCAATCACATCATTCTCTATAGGGCACAGCTGATTGGTTCCTTTCTGCTCAGCCTTAAAATACTTAGTCAGCATTAGCTGTAGCAGTTGCAGTGAGCTTTCAGAAACCCTCCACCTTCCCCAGCTCCACCTTTATAGATCTGCTACAGTCTTGCTCACAGCAGCGTGTTGTGTATTGGCAGTAGCAAGTCCCTTACTTGCTCTGCAGCAGCAGCATAGCAGTGAAACATAAGAAGAAAAGTTAAGCAGAATGTTCACTCTGCTCCTTGTCATACAGAGGGAAAAACATAAAAGGATCATAGAAATAATAATAAAAAACATTTTGAAGCCCTTAAGTTTTGTGGGATGAACAGAGGTTGTTATTGAATGATGTAAACGTATTTCTGTTCTTTCCACAAGGCTACCATATGGCTTAAGAATTGTTGTAACTGGTTTGGAATGACATGAGGGTGAATAAATGATGACAGAATTCATTTTAATTATTTAATTTGCTCCATTACCAAAACACTTTGCCTTGCAGGTCAAGGTTAATGTTATTTCCTTTTGTGCATGTGCATATGATTACATGCGTAAGTGCATGTGCGCATGTGCATTCATCATTTCGTTTAGTCCAATGTGTGTGTGATACACAGCTCACCCTAGCAACACATCTCAGTTCTGATTAAAGAGATGAAGCAGAAAGCAGCTCTGTTCACTCTGCCAAGCTTCACATTGCTGCTAATTGATAAGAGCTAGGAAGAAAAGAGTGATGGCTGAATTAATCTCTCTCTCTTGCTTTCTATCTACCTCTCTTACCCACTCTCTTCTGTTTTCTTGGCAGATAATACTGCAGCAGCTAAGAGTAAAGCTCCTGTAGAGAAGAAACTGTCTTTCTCTGTAGAGCACATATTCATTACCATATAACAAAAGCTACAGGTGCCCTCAAATATTTCTCGGCACAATTTCAAAGAGCCCATTAATGGGTACCAGTGCATTTTAGGACCGGTTCAGAATGCTGTTCTAGACCTTGTAATTAGTGCATAACTAAGCCTACGTAATGAACAAATAAAGCATACAGAGGATCTCAGAAGATGAAAGACAACGGCAATACAACACCAGTATTGTGAGCCTACAGCAGTGTTCTGCAGATGCAATTAAATTATTTATTTTAAATCAATAATAAGAATTGAGAAACCTATTTTTCTCTTTGCCATGAGGAGAGGGTCATATTTCCCCTCTAGGCATTCTTCCCAATAGACAGTTTTATATTGCATATATTGAGATTTGTGTATGCACAAGGAGTCTGACAACAGCCAGGATGATCTGATCTCACCATCATCGAGTCCATCTGTGATTACATGAAGAAACAGGTTTCTTCAAGCATCTTGGAGACGTTCCCGCAGTTCTTCTGGATTTAGTTTGTCTCAGTTTTTTCTGTTTCTTCATGTAATCACAGACGGACTCGATGATGGTGAGATCAGATCATACCAGCTGTTGTCAGACTCCATGTGCATACACAAATCTCACTGGATTATTACAATTAATGGCAAAAAGAATGTTTGGAAATGCAAACTGATATTTCCTACTGACACACTACAGCAAAAGATATAAATATCTGACTTAAAACCTTTTTTTTTTGGTTGGGGGGAGGGGGATATTAACATGCCTAAGACTTTTGCACAGTATGTATATATATAAAACCATATATTGGGAAGACTGTCAATAGATTACAATTTAATTGTGATTAATCACACCCTTTTTGTGCAGTTAATCACGATTAATTGTGCACTTATTGTGAAATTAAGCATACACCATTTATCTTCATAACTCAATCCTTTTGTCATCATATGCTACTATATATCCAGCGATGTAAACCATCAGAATGAAGTTTGATTCTCTCAATACTGTACTTCTCGCCAGCTTTAAAAAAAAAAAAAAAATTATTTATTTAAATTTAGGACACTTCGAGACTCCAAAAGGCCACCAAATAGCATATGAGTATAATTTATAAATGTATGTGTAAAGCTGGAAGCTTACGCTGCTATTTTGAACCAATAATCAGAACAAAAGGCAGTTGAAGGATGACGTGTATAATTCAAATATTTATCTGACTCCAATATAATTAATCTGACTCCATTAAAGTTGTTGTTATTTTTTAACCTCATTCTTTAAAGGTAAAGCTCTTAGAACTGATAGGAAAATGTAGGATTTAACCTGAACGTTTAGATAACGAAAGTTATAATCACTTTAGCTTTCAACATAATCAGTGATAAAAGATTCTCAAAGCCTTTAAAGCAGGCAAAGTTATTTATTAAGCTACATGTTTAAATATACAGACAGTAGAATGGAACAACATATTGTATAGAAAACATCATTGTAACAAATAATGCACTGTTGTGCAGAAGAGGCTGTAAAAGCCTTTCTTGTAGTATGAGGTTTCGCACCGGTGTGTGGGAGTGGCGGGGTTAAAGCCTTTCTCCCAGATCAACAGTTACCTTTCCTATTTATACCTGAGGAAAGCATTGTTAAACATGAGTGGAATACCAACACCGAAACCGACCGACAGGAAACCAAAAGATGAGGCAAATGGGTAGTGATCAAGAGGGGGAGAAGAACATTAACATATTCTCCTCAATGCATGTTTAACCAATAGTACTGTATTTTAGGATACTTTAATATCTCTATTAAGTTCACCACCATTCATTTCAGTTTATAAGCTTTCAGATGAGACCAAACATGACATACTAGAACACACTAGTAAATAAACAGAATGTAGTTGAAAGCATATATCCTGTGAAGCAAATGGTACAGATGTGTCATTGAGGTGCAAATGACTCTGTCTTTCCCAACAGAACCATCCTGTGCCTGGAGTGTCCCAACAGTCCTCAATCAGCATATTGATGAAATCCCTTGCACTAGATAGGCATTAGCATACTGTGGTGATGAAGGCCATTGTGCCACGTTTAATTCACATGTATACCTTTAAAAGGCTTTTTGAAGTACTAGGGCAGTAAAGAGTTCTGCCCATATTTGCTCAGATATGCACACCAAAGCACAGATTAATAAATAAATAAAAAACATTACAGAAAATAATTATTCAGAATTAAAGTATGGTATAGTATGTGTACAGTGCAATAGCAAAGATCTTGTTTACATTTTAGAAAAGTCAAGTTGCGATCAGTTCAACAACACGTGTCTCCAGTTTCCCAGGAGTCTCCAGTATTTCACTACCATCTCCCGCTGTAACAATGATCCACTGGAGGCGAGTATTACTGAACCCAAGTTTAGTTTCTTTATTAACATAACCGTGAACTAAATACAAAATAAACATGAAGTTGACCTGACATAAACTTGATAAAAAAAACAGCAGGTTGCACTGACAAAGTTTAAAATTTAGTTTAAATTATACACTCCTCATAACTGCATTAATTTAATCCTGCCCGCTGCCTATAAAATAATGCTTATAAAATGCTTATAAAAACTAAAGTAGCCTATGGAACATGGAAAGATCGCAAGAAAAGCTTGACGTGTTTGACTAACTAACTAAACATTATTTCAGGCTATTTTCTATTTGTTAAGATATTGATATGAACTGCTGGTGTCAAGTAGCCTAGAAATCTAGATGCACCCTAGCGGCAGCAAAATGTATTTTGCAGCCAGGGTAGTCTAGCAACTCTCCATTGACTTTCGAGCTGCAAAAACCTAAATTGGGTCAGGCCAATCACATCGTGTATAGAGTAGGCGGGGCGGGCTTAACATAATGACGACAGAGTTGCGACGGTTCCCTGCTACTTGAAAACAAAGAATGGCGGCTGCTGCTGGAGAACAGTCTTTCGAATTGGCTTTGGCCGCGACTCTGTCTGGAGGACTTGGAGTTTTTCTTTGAGAAAAGAGCAAAGAACGGCACTTAAGTCATTCTTAAAAAAAGGAAGATGTGTTCGTAGTTTTGCCGGCCAGATTCAAAAGTTGTCTATCATCTATCATCTAACGTTAGCTCCGCTGTTAGGAAAACGCTCTGGTTGGTTGAAGCGCTGTCCTATTGCGTGCAGAGGGAATTTGAAAGACAGCCGTTTATCCCGCCCCTCGGATTGAGCCGTGTCTATGGTGAGTTGCCAGACCTAATATCTTGATGTAGGTCTGGCTTGCCAGGCTAGGTGTCAAGTATAATGCTTCCTTCGTTGCAAGCCGGTGCGCTCTCTAAACTGTCTGGTGGATTCTTTGAAATGACATAATCACATTATTAAACATTTAGAAAATCGATTTTTGAAATTTGTGAATCGATTCAAATCGGCGGAAGATAGAATCACGATTCATATGTGAATCGATTTTTTTTCATCCCTATTTAATACAACAAGACTATAATGACTAACAAGAAACACCTGTGAACAATAAGGATGACCAACCATTCATAACATGACACATAAGACAAGGGAAGCACAAGACATGATCAAATGAGGGCAAGGAAGTCACATGACTGGAAATTTCTAAATAAAAGACATGAAACATAAACGTGAACCAAAACCCAAAACCAAATGTGATACCCGCCCCCCTCCCGTTTTGTTATTTCTCCCGGGAAACTCCCTTAATTTGTGGTCCAAACCTCCTTATAGGAATAATCTCATATTATATCATATAATATCTCATATATCAAGGTTGTTCAGTTGCCAGATATGAAACAACTCCTACTCACACAATCTACACATCATGCAAATTTTAACTCATTTGTGAGCTCAGCCTGACAACCTACAACCCAGTTGCGCTGTTGATATCTGCGCATGTAGTAAACGCGGGAAGTTGAATCAACCATCTCTGATAGAAATGGGAGGAGAAGAAAAAGAAATGTAATTTAACAACAGCTGGACGGATTATTTTCATATCTTGAAGCCATATCGACAACGCCCACGCCTTTTTCAAAGTGTGTCGCACTGATTTTAATAGGCTATCGGACGCTGTGGGAAAAACGACCTTACTCAGCACATTAAATCACAACGGCACAATCGCGCAGCAGAGGCACAGAAGGGTGCACCGGCACTACTTAGCATTCCTTATAGCAATGCCTCCTCAGAGAGGACTTGCAGCAGGGTCAGAAAGATTTTAACAAAAAATCATATAAGCATGAATAATAGCACACTTTGTGCTCTCTTGTGCTGCAAAATCAACTATACAAACCCTGCATACAAGTAGGCTACACTCCCTCCAGGGGTACTTAGAGCAGCAAAGTCCGCTACTTACAATTACAATTCTGCGTGCAAGAAACATAAGCCATACTCATGCAACACATAAACACTGTAAACACACAATGCTAAGGCTAAAATCTAAAATGTAATTTTGCAGCGCATTTCTGTATTTGGTTGCATTGTGAGTATTTGCAGCATGTTTTGTCATACTGATGAAGATGCTTTCTTAATTTGCTGGTGTTTTTTTCTATTTGCATGTGTTTTCTTCAGTTTCAGCGTGTTGAGCTCTCTCAGCCACCGTAGATTTATGCGTGATCTTAAAATGATCTAATCGCAAACAGAGTATCGAAGATCATCTAACTGCGTGCTTCAGTAATTTAATAAATTATTTTAACACGCTATGGGTTTCATGCCAAATGAAAGAAAAATGTTAGCTTTGTGTTCAGTTGCTGCAGTGTGCCACACTGATTTAATGAGAGCGGTCATCTGTAGGTTGAGAGGCATAAAAATACCCATCATCTTGTCTATTTTCAAAGGATCCATTAAATATCAGAAGAAGAATACCACAGAGGCTCTGACATTCTTCTCAGTTCTCACCCATTAAAAGAATACTAGACAAATCTCTCTTCTATATGTGTCTGCTGAGCAATAGCATTTAGACTGACTGCTGATAAGACCATACTTCATATTATATTAAATAGCATCTGATGTGTTTACGAAGTTCTCTGGCTGTGAAATCCATGCAGATGCTATTTACACTAATTCGATATGTCCATAAAGGATGATCCATTGGCATTTTGTATAATTCTATGATCCAATTATGCATAATTTCCTACAAGGGACTGAAGAGTGGAACTGACTCCTTGTCTAAGGCATGTTAAGATGACTGAGTTTACAAAAGTTTAGACCCTCATCTGTTGCAATAACTAAAAATATGTTCTGTGGTTTATAATCACATTCAGGGATTTGAGGTATCTGAGGTGCAGTGATTTACATATCCACTTACAGATGGTCCACTACAACAGATTTTCAATATGAGTGAAGCTTCTCCATGTAAAACAATGGGGTTTCTATGCAGTTGCTAGGGTGTTTTAGGTGGCTGCTTACTGCCCCAAGCTTATTTGATACTTTGCTCTAGTTAAGGCACCTTTAATATTAATTCAATAATAATTTAAAAACTTTGCACGGGCTGAAACCTGACGTGAGATTTGGCCGTAGCCACCGCTCTCGTCCATATTGATAAATGGCAAGTTTTTGTATGGAAACGACCGTAAGCCCAGATTTCTGTTCGTTTAGTAAATGAGGGCCAATGAACAAACATTGATCTAGGCGTTACATTTGGATACAAGGATAGTAATACCTGAAATCAGATAAAATATCGACATTATCCAACAAACTTGTTTTAATGAATATCTGTTTTAGATGAATAGATGTTTTAATCAATATCTAGAAATGCAAAACATTTTTTGTAAGGGTTAGGGGAAAGTTTAGGTAATAGAAAAAGAGGTCAACGTAGCCATACAGAAATTTGTAGTTAAGCATTTACATATTTGGCAGATGCATCCAAAGTCACTTACATTGCATATACACAGTTTATCTGTTCATGCATCTCTTGGAAGTCAAACCCATGACCATGGCGTTGCTAGCACAATGCTCTACTGTTTGTGTTGCAGGGATGTTCCATAGAAACCACAAAATGAATCATGGTTACTACAGTCCCGTTTAGGGCTGCACAATATATCAAATTTATCGAAATATCACAAATGTACATATCGTGATGTACATATCACCATATGCATATCGCAGCGGCTTGCGATATCTGAATGATTTTAAGGCTACTTCAAAAAGTTTTAGGTAGATGCATGTATCAGAGAATAGACTAGGATCCTGACTGTTTAACAAGCCGTGAAAGAGAACTGAATTGGGGATTGCACGGTGTCCGATAGGCGGATTTCTGTGCGCACATTTCTGGTGTGTCAGACAGCACTTTAGTTGTTTTCCGCAGCTTTTTTTCACTGAAAAAAAGAAAGTTGTACAGGAACAACATTAGTCTGAGTAAAATATGACAGAATGTTCATTTTTGAGTGAACTTGCCAATACTTTCAATAACCTTCAAATTCCCACAAGAGAGAGAGAAATTTTTTCACATTGATGTGTCTTTCAATTTGTGGCAAATATAGACTAAAAGAGAATTATAAAGTGACTCCAACATTTCAAAGATAAGATACTTCCTCAAATATTTTCATCCTCTTGATTTGTTCAACAGGTCAGGCTAACTGTTAGACCATATTTACAGCCAGCCCAGCAGGGGACGAGATTTCTCTCTTAAACCCAGAGGAAAGCCTGTGGATTGAGGCTGGTTGCTTAAGCTTTGATCTAGATGCTCAGAGAAGCAGATACACACAGAGCCAAGAGCCATAGAGCACACAAATCCCACTTTATTAAACATGCAGCATACAAAATCATTTTCATGTGCAATCCCAAACAGAAAGAATCAACCATTAGTGACACCTACCTGAATTGCTTTGGACTTCAGACTGAACAAGCAGAATCTTCCAAGAACAACAAAGTCTCCAGAGCAGTACTTGAAATCATGCAACAGAACAGTACAGTACATTAGTTCACGTCAAAATACAAGTAGCTACATACTAAAAGTGCATCACAAAAGCCAAATGAAATATTACAGTCTTCATACTGTACATACTTTTAGGTTTTAGCTTTGTTATTCCTTTTTTTTTTTCCTTCCCCAAAGACACATATTAAGGTCCTCAAAATCCTGTAAAGGTAAACGGATGAAAGGGGATGAGAGCCTTCCAAAATGCTCACAGCTGCTCAGTTCTGATATGCAGATTTTATCTCTTGATACTTGGCTCAAACAGAACCGAAATGCAGACCATTATCGCAAGAAAACCCTTGTCATTGCAGGGCCACAGAAAAAGGATATGCTTTCAAGCTATAGCTTTGTGAAGAACAGACATAATTTTGAGTTGTTATTTGATGAAAATATTGCCATTTACCATAGCTCTCAAAGCTTATCCCTGCTTGTACACATTTAAAACTGGTGCTGGTAATATTGAGCATCTTATTGCTTGCATAAAGACCAATCCAAGACAACTATTTCTTTAACACCAATTGTATTGAGTTGTTGTCTTCCAAGGTACCACCCAATGCCATGAGGAAATGCCAGTTTACAAATTTATATTCATGCTGCCAAAACATCACTCTGATACCATTTTCAATATATTGTGTATCATTTTGCACTTTTCCATACATTGAAAGTGAACACTGGTGGTTGTGGACAGGTATCACATACCAGTGCTTAATGCTCACATGTGTGTTATGTCACCATAAATTCTACTGTGCTGAGTACACAGTGACCATGTAATTCATACAACCTAAAATGTTTGCGCATTAGAGAAATATGCTGCCTAGCTGAGAGGCTAGTATGGTTAAGTGCTCAGAAATATTGACAGAAATTACATAAAAGTAGGCTGTATAATAACACAGATGCTTGTCAGTACATTCAGCCATGCAATTTAATCATATTTCAAAGGAAGTGAAGTAAGTTATGAAATTACATATAAAAATGTACATTAGTCCTACTTAAGTGGATCGAAAAAACACTGTAAAGTCAACTAATTGCATTTAATATAAATTAAAACCATAATACATATTAATTTAATTGCAAATTAGATGCAATTAATTGAAAGAAGAAAAAAAAAACAGTACATTCAGTTCACACTTAAGTATGTTCTTTTGAAGTATATTATTTCTGTAATAAGGGCTCTTTTTAAAAGTATGTACTTCTTTTTCCCAAGGGAGATATGTCACTGGTTGAAATACTGTAGTTGGTATTTTTTAATGACCTTTTTTGGTGCATTTGTGAAGCAAGTAGCCTAATTAAAATACTGTCTGTAACTATAAGATCTCAATGTTGTCCTCATTGCCCTTGACCATATTTATTCTTATTTCTGAGCAAATGTACTGTATCTCTAATTTTGGCCAAAATGTTGGGCAGTTTCTCGTTTTATAGAATATCAACTTCTGAAGTTAACAAAAAAAAAAAAAAAAAACATTCTGACTACTGATTACTGAATAATTATGCATAATTTACTAATAATATTATTATTGACACAAAAGTAGATCACTTTCTGTTAAGATAAAAGTCAAAACGTGTATTTTTTACCAGCCATGAAATATAGATTAATCCTTATTAAAGTTACTCAAATACAAACAGATGTGCGCCAATTAATCATATAATGCCATGCAAACAAAATAACAAACGGGAACATAAGAACAAGGAAACAGGAAAAAAAGATGAGTGAATTAAATGCCCTTGAAAACTAAAAAAAAAAAAAGATTCAACTGAACCTAATTGTGACATAATTCCTCCTATCGCGAAGGTGCATCCATGCGCCATAAAGTCCAAATGAGGAAGGGAGGGTGAAGGCTCTGGAGGTAGATAAGGAGCCGACGAAGGAAGAAAAACCAGGGTGGCAGTGATGGTGGGAAAATCTAAGAAGGCGAGGATAGGAGCATCCCCGCGGGGACCAAAGACCGAGGTGGAGTCTGAGGGAAGTTAGAGCCAGATGGAGCCGAAGGAGTAGAGAGACAGAGTGGATCGGACAGCTCGTAAGTCTGTGGCGCAGGCTGGGTGACGTCTGACCAAGACAGAGCCGGAGAGACGAGATAGCCTGGTGGAGCCGCAAAGATGATGGTTTTTGGTTGAGCTACAGGCGGGAGGAGTCATGGTGGAGCCGATAGATCGACAGGCCGAGGTAGAGTGACGGGATCAGCTGCTGGAGACGGAGCCGGGGGCTCTACTTGCCTGGGTGACCCTGGAGACCTGAAGATTTGACACAGAGTATAGGTGTAGGTTCAGGGTTAGTACGTAGTTATTACCCAGTTATTGTAATAACTATAATAAGTGCATAGTATGTACATGGGGAACAGGACTTTCAAATAAAGTGCTACCATATATATGTTTTTTGTTTTGTTTTGTGCATATTGTTTTGTTCTGTATTTTGTTATTTAACTTTTGTGTATTAGGACCCCCTTGAAAACGAGATGATGTATCTCAAGTGGCTTATCCTAAAGAATAAAATGTGTTAGAAATATATATATATTAGTCCAAAGATTTTTTTAGACTTATAAAACAGCTGCAGCATTGTATTCATTTTCATTCATTCGTATTCATTTATAAAACACAAGATCACATACACCAACCATTAAATGTACACTGTTTAGTTTAAGTATTTTATTAGCTAAAAGCAATGTCTTTATTCATAATTATGTCCTCAAAATTACCTCTACCAATGATCTAACTTATCCTCATAAGCGAAGAATTTCTTATCTTTTTTTAAATTGGATGGGTAAGTCCAACGGGTAAGTCCAAGGAGGCTTCCATGTTGTTCCGCCATTTTGAAAAACTATAATAGCAGAGAGGGACAAAAAGCACTAGCCTACCTCAACGTGTTTCCACAACGTGTTTTAATTCAGAACCAGCGTCACGTGACTGAAACCAGCTGAAACGGACAAGGAGATCAGTGAGAGGCGCTTGTCACTGCCCCGGCAAATTTGAAAGGCTGCACTGCACGGTACTTCATAATGCAGGATCATACTTAAGCCGAGCCACAGGAGAAGGAATCCTTGTCGCCAAAAAAGCAAAAAAATTAATTTAAAAGGAAACGTGACTGGCGAATTAAAAAACCTAGGGTAAATATCGGGATAGCTTTTCCAAGGTGGAAAGAGCTAATGAAGGAGAAAGACTTTAAAAGGGATGCTGAAGTTGCCTGCTTTCTTCTCGACAGGCAAGTCAATGTTACTGTCTAAACTACAAGCTTTTTTTCATTGCTTGGTTGTGTAATTCATTGTATAGGCAGCATAGCAGTAGAACATGTATAGTTAAACTCGATGAAGTGCTATTGGAAGACATGCTGTCATAGCTTCTTGGTACATAAAGGCTATCGTAGTTGCAACACACATTTGAAAAAGTGAGGCGCTAGAGAGCATTATTCGTTTGAATGCAAAATACAATTTCACCGCTATAGATGGGATAAATTCCTACACAGTGTACCTTTAAAGCAGAAATGCTTTAAATGTTTTGAATGACAAGATAATCAAAGAGCAAGACATTGTTCAGCTCCTGTGCCAAACAAGCACTGTACGTCCAGGGATATTTTTTTCCAAAGAATGCCACTGTTTAGCTAAGCCTGGGTTTGATGTGTGGTCAGGATTCGAAGATTTGCAGTCTTCTATAAGATTTCCAGAAACCTCACACAAGCCCTTTGTGAGAAAATAATAGTAGCCTGCATTATTTCAGTTTATGCTTTTATGTTTAACCTAATTAAAATTTTCATTTGGCCTTTAATGAGCCTAAATTCCAAGCAACAAATCCAAAAAACTTTATATGACTTGAACTTGCACTGTTGGCAAATTGCCACTTATTTTATCCTGCTCAATGGGATTTGGGCAATATGAGATGTGTGCAGTCGCCTTAAGCCTCATTCAAGACATGTTGTATCAATATCAATTTATAAGATTAAAGTATAGTAATCTAGGATCATTTTTTTCAAGTGTCCATGTCTTCATGAACATGGTGCATTTAAGGATGAGCTAATCCTAGATCAACAGCCTATTCAGTTGTATTAAGATGATAACATTACATAAGTACACCATGTTTGTGTTTTGGTTCCTTCTATTCTGATTGGAATAGAACACACTGCACACACTGGACACACTGCACCATGAATTGTGGTTGTTTTCAATCCACTGTGCCAGTAGTTTATTTTCATTATTTCCTTATTATTTCATCAGTTTGTCTTCTTGCATTTACATTTATGCATTTCACTCACACTATTTTTTAGCCAGTTATAGGTTAAAATGGGGTAAGTTTAATCTTACCCTTCTTTAATTTGTTCTAGCTGTCACAAAAATACAATTCTCAACTAATTTAATTGATATGCTCTTTTTAACCTTGACTTTTTATCTTAACAGAAAGTTATCTGCTTTTGTGTCAATGGATAATATGTATTATAATGTTGTATTTTGTGTCCTATTTAGGGATTTGTGGAAAGTTAGAATATAATTCTGGAGTGAAAAGTTAGACCCATATTAGCTTTGACCAGCTCACAATTGGGGCAAAAGGCCCCATTGGCATCTTGTTGCTGGTGTTTTTATAATTTCATATGATGAATATTACAATTCATGTAGTTATTACTATTCCATGAATTAGATTTCAAATTTCATTATCTTTTTTATTCATCACTAAGATGTCAGTTGACTGTATAATCTAAAGTCATAGTTTACGACTTATGGCTTCCCTTTCATTTAAAATGTATTTTTATATCATTCAAATAATTAATTACATGGTGTAATTTAGATGAATTGTATAAATGAATGACTGGAATTCTGTTGAATAATTCCAACTAATTGTCAAAATATTTTTGTTTAAATAGAACATTTGATTTAGTATTTATATGAATGACACAATTTTATGTTCTTTTATGTTAACTAATGAAGAAACAAACTAAATATTATTAGATGTATTTTATATAATTCTGCAAAGATCATATGACAGTTAAGATAAGTTTACCCACAACTCCACAGGTTGAAAAGGAAATTCAGCCATGTTCAAAGAATAATATACAGATTACTTATGGCAGCTTTTTCCCTCTTCTTTTATCCCAAAGAGAGATTTGTATGTGCTGTCTCTATTCAGAATTATAATCAATACCATTTAGTGGCATTGACTAAGAGACATGAGTAATTAGGATCCATGTGCAGAGTTTATTCAATTCACAAAACCATAGACCAATGATCGCACACATTCATGGTCAAAACCAACTCAGTCAGTCAGGCTGACGCACACTTCAGAATACATTGCAGTAATACATCCCAGAAATTAATAAATAGCAGATAAGACAGTATATTTATAGGGTGATGAATAGAGACATATTTTAAAGTATCTTCTGTTTTGCTCCAGGTTTGGAATGGGGTGAGTAAATGATGACACAATTTTCATTTGCAGTGAACTATTACTTTTATTCTGTTATTATAGGTAATCTACGTATCAAATTGCAGACAAAGGGGGAGAGTCAAGGGAAGTTTTTAAATCACACATTTCAGCTTACATACATATATTCTGCACCACAGGGTTGTAAGCTGGCGCTCGATCGGCCCAAAGTCTGGCATCCGACCAGCGCGGAAGGTCTTAACGTGTTACTGTCTTTTCTCGAGGCAAAGTATTTTTTGATTAAATGTAATACATTTGAATATGTATTTTCTCGTTATTTCATCTGACTCCATAAATGAAAAGGTTTTAATGATATCTGTGTATCATTAAATGTGAGCGAATGTTTGACTATTCCTTTTAACTCTTTAGAGTAATCAAATGTAACAATTTATTATGTCAGGTAAATGTATCATGCCAATTTCATAATCAATTCAAAGATAATTAATACAAAACATCAAAAGCTCTAGATTAAAGAGAAGAGATGCAAACCCGACATTAAAATACATGATGCTAAGAATTTTGCTCACTCTTAGCATCATGGGCCAACTTGAGTTACAAAAAGGCCCCGAATCCCCTGGGGAGGGGGGGTAGGAGACCATTTGCCTAGAGACCACCTTCCTTTGGGTGCCAGTTATCCCTAAACTCTTAAAAACCGTATTAACTTTTGTTTTACTTATTTGGAAATGAGACATTTGTACCAGTCACACTGTGACATTTTAAATGATACCAAACATGAAAAATACTCTGTGATAATCATTCACATTAAACTATACATTTTCTTGGGTGAATTCAGGTGATCTGAGCATGAGAGAGAGGGGGTGAGGGAAGAGGGAATGAAATGTAGATTAGGATGTTTCGGAGGTGAGACTTTCGTCTCGATAGTGCACGAGGGCTAGATCAAATTTTAATTTCCAGAGAGGTCCTTTGTCCTCTCAGGGTCTGGTCGCTCTTCAACTAGATTGTCCGGCATTTTGTAATTTCTCAATTCTTACAGGGTGCAGCTGTGGAGTTCTGGGCCGGGTTTCCCGATAACGATGTATCTTAGCTCTTAAGAGCGCTTTCTACGTGCAAGATTACGAACGCTCGCAGCAATTCCACGAGCGTTTCCCAAAAATGCACTTAACATGAACGCGCGAGAACGCGCTCTACGTGCTACTTAAGAGTCGCTGTCCATTCGCGAAGTGCTGAAATATAACCTTATATGGAATCGTATTCTGAACGTTTAACCTAATAATTGTCATCTGTTGTGGATTAGCAATCAAGACAAGTATATATAAAGCACCTACAGGCGGAGGCACTGACAAAATTGCTGAAAAAAAACAAAAAAAAACAAAAAAAAAAAACACGAAAAGATACCTTTCAAAAAGATGAAATTAATGTCCTTTTAGAGGAGATAGAGCGAAACAAATATGTAATTTTTAACAGATTTAAAGGATTTCTTTTATATATTTATTTATTTATTCATTCGTTTAATTTTGATTAAAATTATTAGATTAAATTATTTCTATTTTTTTCTGACCTTTTTAATTATTTAATTTATACATTAATTTAACCAACAACAAAAAAGAGTAATAAAGTGTACAATAAAGTACAATCAAAACCTTATATTATAATCACATACATTTGAATAAAGTTAAAGGTGTAATCTGCCGTTTGTCCTGCAGGTGTCCTCATAAATCTGTCTTCTTACGATGCACTTGGGGATGTACGATTACTCCAGAGCACTCGTAGATCTACGAAGATTTTCAAGTGCTACTTAAGCTACGATGCTTTTGGGAAACAGACCGTAATATTAAGATCAGTCGTACGATCGTTTTTACGATCAACTTAGGCTTACGATGCTTTTGGGAAACGCAGCCCTGGACTATTAGAAAAGCACACTCTGAGAGATTCGCACAAACACAAAAAGTGTTCTCAAATGAATGCTCAAGCTTTAGTCACAAGTTCTTTTTAATACTTTTCATTGGTTTAGTTTTTGCAAAACCCACAGAAAGACGTGAAGGCTGACCAATAGTAATAATTTATGGAAAAAAGAAAATACGAAATATGGAGATAGTCTATAGAGATCCCTATAGAAAAGCCAGGTTAAGACAGATATGAAGCAACAAATTATAGGCCAATAGCACCAACATTAAATGTAAAATAATGGAAAGATTGATTACAAATAGGCTTACATATGTGATAGAAAGTCAGGGTCTGTTTTCACCTCATCAAAGTGACTTCTGCAAAGGTATAGCAACAAAGGATTCAATGCTATGTTTGGAATCAGGGATAAGAAATGCACAAATAATTAAAGAGGTTATAATAGCAATTCCCTTTTGTGGGGTCCCAGCTGACGTTTGTTGCTGACGTTTGGTGCTGCGTCATCTCATGATGTGTGCCGGTGTAAGTGGAAGCTATAAAGGCGGGGCTACATCTGTATACTTTCCCTCCGATCGCTCTGCTCCCGGGAGTTCTAGAAAGAATACGCCAGAACGGGGATCGCCTCCTTCTGGTAGCCCCGTTCCAAATGGAGTGTGGTTTTGGATTTGTCAGATATCCTAGACGGTCTTCCATGGGAGATTCCAGTCAAGAGGGACCTACTATCACCGGGGGCACAATATTTCATCCCTGGCTGGAGATTTTAGGTCTGGTCAGTTCCTCCACCAAGGTGGCAGAGACCATTCTTAACTCTTAACACGAGAAAACTATGTATTTTAAAGTAGAGAGTATTCACTTTATGGTGCAGACAGCACAGTTTAAACCCAGTTAACTGCCCAGTGGCTTCAGTGCTGGAGTTTCTGCAAACGACTTTAAAATTTATACGATGTTTAATAGGGAGCCAATGCAGTGTTGACAGAACAGGGCTAATATGGTCATACTTCCTGGTTCTGGTAAGAACTCGAGCTTCTGCGTTTTGGACCAGCTGTAGTTTGTTTATTAAGCGTGCAGGGCAACCACCCAGTAGAGCATTACATTAATCTAGCCTTGAGGTCATGAACGCATGAACTAATTGTTCCGCATTTGTCAATGAGAGCATATGGCGTAATTTAGATATATTTTTAAGATGGAAAAATGTGGTGTTACAGATACTAGACACGTGACTTTCAAATGAGAGATTGGCATCAAAGAGCACACCCAGGTTCCTTCTAAAGGAACTAATAATAATTTGGATCAGTATTCTAAAGTGAAAAACATGATAACAACCTAATATTGACTGAAGTCACTGTAAGATTTTAAGGCTTTTGTAAGGTTTTGGATAGTAATGAATCAAGTGTTACTACATCTTTCTAAAGGAACTACTAATTATTTGGATCAATATTCTAAAGTGAAGATCATGGGAACACACTAGTAATTACTAAAGTGTTACCAAATCCATTGGAAGGAATTACTATTCAAAATCTTACAAAAATCTCAAAAGCTTACAATGACTTCAGTCAATATTAGGTAGTTATCATGTTTTTCACTTTAGAATACTGATCCAAATAATTAGTAGTTCCTTTAAAATGATGTAGTAATACTTGAGTCATTACTAGTGGGTTACCATTACCTTTTATTATAAATTATGCATTATTCATGTTAATTATGAACCTGTAGATAGTAGTTCTCTGGGAGGTATGAAAAAAATAGTAGTTCTTGATTAGCTAATAGTGAACTACTACATTCATCTGAGCGCTATTACTTACTAATTTGTTAATCAGAGTTTCTTGTTAGTTAATAGTAGTTACTAGAATGTTAATAATTCGTTACTCATTTGTTCCAGTGTAATTATTCATTAATGAAGGAACAGTATTCTAAAGTGTTACCGGGGTTTTTGTATATCAGTAGCTAAAACACAGGTAATTTGTTTTACAAAAAAAGAGTAATGTTCATTAATTTATCACTATATGGACAGCTTCTGAAACAGGTGTCAGTAGTAAAATGTCTTGGAGTGTATTTGGATACAAGATTGACTTTTAATACACATGAAGAAAAACTGCTGACCAAGTGCAAAAAAGCATTGAACATCATAAGATGTTTAGTAGGATGTGAATGGGGTGTGAGTCGCAGCTCTCTTTTTTAAGAGCATTTATTATTATATGTTGTCTATTTAAGAACATTTATTTGGCTATTAGATAAGCAATAGATTATGGAAGTATGGTATATGGTTCGGCAAGCAAGTCTATGCTGAAAAAAATAGAGGTGGTGCAGACGCAGGCTTTGAGATTATGTTGTGGACCATTTAGAACTTCCCCCAGAGCTGCCATGCAAGTAGAAATGGGTAAACGCAAACAACTGAAAATGTATATTGGGTGTCCTTGAATAGACACAATAATGAACATCCCACTAAGGCAATATTCTCAGAATGTTGGGAACATGAAGTAATAATACAAATAATGGATGGGAAACAGAAGAAATGGCGAAATCTATTGGTTTAAACCATACAAAATATAGTAATACAGTACAAATGTCAGTAATGCCACCTTAGATGTTTATAATGCCTATAATAGACCTTCATTTTATAGAAGAAGTGAAGAAACAGAATTATGATCCAATAAAAATATGAGTTAATCAATATATTGATAGGTACAATGGCGGCAACGTGGTGTTGCATCTTGGCAGGTGCTGCGACTCCACTGTTTCTATAACTAGTTGGCTGTTTTCTTTGCTATAATGCTTACTTGTCAGAGGCCGTATACAATTTTATAAGTAGAGCTAAACATTGCAATCATGAGAAAATCGAGTCTAGGTTTTGTGGTGTGTTTTTTACACTACTACTCTTTTCCACTATTGCACTACAGGTATGCGCTGTGTCCAGAACTCTTCACGCAGATCAGCTATGCTTCAGAAACTCAAGCAACTATCATGTTGATCAGGGGAAAAAAACTGTCTACATTTTGATCCTCTCCCGGTACAGTATCTATCCGTGCAGGAAGTTTTCATAAAACACAGCCATTATGCAATTTATTCATCTGTTTTGGATCATGGACGCGCTGTGATATGCAAAAAGACCGCTAGACAGGGGGGAACCATTACCACCACTCGAAAGACTCATGTCTTTTTGCTTATCTTGCTACTGCTCTCCAGGGATGTTCAACTAAATCCAGGACCGGTTTACCCAGGAATACAGCAGGACTCTGGAGTTGAGCCTCATTTGGCAACCACCATGGTGGCGTCTCACGAGTTGAGTGCCTGGGGATTTCCTGTAGATCTACATGGCCTCCCAAACAATTAAGTGAGTCTAATTAACAGCATACACAATGCTCCAGGGTATGACATCTCTACACTGCTTTCTGGTGCTTTTACAAGATCTAACGAGGCATCAACGTATAATGCAAACGCTTAGTTGTGTCAAAAACCTGCAGGAAGAAAGCAGACGCCATGTAGGATGTTTCAGACTTTTAACCATGCGAAGGTCCTATGGGACCCAAAAGTGAAACCGAGAGGACTTTTTGGTGGGCATTTGAATATCAAAAGTATTGTTTCAAAGAGCGAACAGTTGTCTAATTTATTATCCAACTCAAATTTGGACTTCCTTTGTATCTCTGAAATGTGGTTGCAACAATCATCATCTATTGAATTAGAATAATGAAGTAGAATTTGTGGGGTTGAAAATGATTCTATCTCCTCAAATGTCATTTAATGTTTTATGTGTATAGACCCCCTTCAGCAAACAATAAAATCTAGCATCAACTAACAGGAATTTTAAAAGAATGTAATCATAACAAAGAAATAGTTCTTATGGGTGATTTTAATTTGAACTGGGAAGATAAGTTAAAGTGGAAAAAAATGGAAAACTAATGCAGATAAATTCCATCTAAATCAGTTAAAGTGCCAGTAAGAATTGCTAAATCTTCAAAGACACAGTTTGATTTAATATTTACTAACAAACTCGAAAGGATAATCAAGAGTTATAATTTGATCACTGGGTTATCTGATCATAATTTAACTTTGGTTGCACGGAAACTAACAGAAAACAGATTCAAAAATAATACAGTAACTTCTACAAATATTTTTCATTGTATACCTAAAGAAAAGTTAGTAGCATTTGATGAGGAAATAGCTGATTTAAAGTGGAACGATATATTATATTCTAAGGATATAGATTATGGTTGTAATACATTTTTTAATATAATTAATTCTGTAAGAAATAAATTTACTGTTAGAGTTTAGAAAAAATTCAAGCATAAAAATAATTTACCATGGTTCAATGAGAATATATGGAAGCTGATGAAGAATAGGGATTCAGCATTAAAGAAAGTTATTAAGTCTGGAAGAGACATTGATAGGCTCTGTTATAAATGTCTGCAATATTTTTAGATTTCTGTAATAGCGTGGATATTGTCTCGGTTACGTATGTAACCCACGTTCCCTGAAGGAGACGTATTCGGACGTACCGTACTGATTGGAATCTTGCTTAGGGAGCCTGTCATCTTCGAGTATTGATAAAACAAGCCAAAGCACATTGCGTGCGAGATTTGCATCTTGCACCCCACCCCACATCGCGGGTATAAATATGGAAGTGGATGCATGCACCATTTGTCTTTTGCTGAGGAGCCGAGCGGAGCCCGGAGTCAGCGGTGGTCCAGCAATAGTGAAGACTACGTCTCTGTTCCCTCCTTCAGGGAACGAGGGTTACATACGAAACTGAGACGTTCCCTTTCAGTTTGGTCACGTTCGACGTGATCCAGAAGAGGATCGTGATTCTGCATCCATAAACGCACGGGTGAAATGGCATCTTGAAAAAGACGCAGACACACCTGTGTTACTCTTTCAGGAAATAGTACTCTTCACCAGTGCCGGAGCACACAGGAGAATGACCACGGCAACACTGACAGGGGATGGTGCAGCCTGCACCAGTGAAGCACTCATTTCTTCGCCCTCTAACCAACCGTCAACATACAAACACAAAGGATGCTGTTAAAACAGCAGTTGAGAGCTCAGAAGCTCGCAATCACCGCTGCACTCGTGCTGTAGAAACACCAGCACCGGGAGAGACTTCCAGAAAACTCCAGAAAAATACACCAACACTCTTCAGAGACATCGACATGAAGACCGATCGGCTCCGAAGCGAAAGACAAATAGTGTGTGCTTCCGTATTTATACCTGTGCTGCGGAGCGTGAGATGCAATTCTCGCACACTAATGTGCATTGGTTCGTTTTTATCAATACTCGAAGATGACAGGCTCCCTAAGCGAGATCCCAAAGGGAACCTCATATTTATCAAATAGAGAACAATTTGTAAAAATTAAAGCGGTTAAGTCCTGTAATTTACATTATAAAATGGGTGTACCCCAAGGATCAGTGTTAGGTCGCTTATTATTTAGTCTGTATATTAATGATCTCCCGCAACAGTGTGAAGGGATACAAGTACAAATGTATGCTGATGATACTGTCATTTTTACACATGCGAGAATAGCAGAGTTAGCAGCTGAGAAGTTAAAAGCTGCTATGGATAGGATTACACAGTGGCTGAAGCAATCGTGTCTTAGCCTGAACATTGGTATAACAAATGTTCTAATCACCTAATGTTGATATTTTTATTAATGGTGAAAAGATAGAAATAGTTAATAAGTTCAATTATCTTGGCGTAATATTGGACTTAAATCTTAGTTTTTAAAAAAACATGTAAAGAAAATAGTGAGGAATTATAAATATAACTAAATAGCAAATTTTAGACAAATGTCTCTCTGTTGATGTAGCTAAGACTTGTATGCAAGCTATACAATTCTTTCTGATATGTCCTACTGTCTGACATGTTGGGGTCAAGCTGGTGAAACTGTGATTAAACCCTTAAAATTCCTATATAAACTGACAAATATAAAAAGAAATAGATGAAAAACCAAACCATTTTCATCATTGTAGGGTCTTAGAGAAACATAATTTTGACAATTTTAGACTTTTTTTAAAATTTGTGTATGGTTTATAAAATTATAAATGGCTTGGCTCTTTCTGTACCATTTTCATTTCAACATTTTCTCTGTAAACACTGACATTGTTGCAGTTTAATTGATTCCTTAGTTGTTGTTGTTTTTTTGGCCCTGATAGTATGTGTGTGTGAATGTATGTTGTTGTTTTTTTGTAGGTATTGTCTGTGCTATTTCATAGTGTTGACCTGCCAGGGGACTGCGGATGAAAATTAGCCTTTGGCTAAATCTGGTACAATGCATGAAATGGAAACATTTATGTCAAAAATTGTACATGTTCCCTAAATAAATAAATGAATAAATATTGACCAGAAATATGGTGATATGACACAGTTATTTAGATTGTTCAAATGATTCAGAATCTTAGAAAACAGGAATAGCAGTAGTTATATAACAACATGATATAGTTATTTAAAAAATAACTATTTACAGCAGAGTTGGTAGCTATTGTCATGGCACCCCAGTGGGAAGAACATATAAAAAAAAGCAGTAATATGCTCAGATTCATTGCCAGAATTAAAAAGGATTAAATTGGACCAATATAGCTGCAGAGGAGATCTTATTCCTGAAATAATGCAGTGCATATAGAATTAATAATCAGGGCACTGCTATTTCATTTATTTGGGCTCCAGTGTATGTTGGAGTAGAAGGACAAGAGATCATTGAACATGAATAATATAGAAATTGATATAAAAAGCAGTAAAACAGTAAAACAATAAAATAATGGCAAAACTTTTGTGATAAAGAGAAGACGGGATGACATCTGCAAATTTTTTTTTTTTTTCCTAAGCATTGACACTCCACACTCCAGATCAGTAGGTGGCAGTAATGCACCATAAGCTGGTTTGCAAACCATTAATAAACACGAAGAAGAAATATGGAAAGAAGAAAATACTAAATGTGAGTTTTAGTAATGGAAAGTTCAGATAATTTTACTGACTTGAATATCTGAGTCTCAATTTTGATGAACATTAATGGAACAAATATTTTTTCAAGTAATTTCATTCATTTGGTTCACTTCAGCAGAATATAATTGAAACATTGCATGTTAATAGCCAAATTCCCAACACATCAACTTACGCAAACATTGATCACATTTAGGATAAGAAAAAACTTTAATGCAGAACTTTAACAAAACTTTAACTTTAACTTTAAAACTTTAAGGCCAAATTATGAGAAACAGAAATGATTAATTAATTGATTAGCTGGGTCTTCAGCCTATGCAGTATGTTAATTCACCTCACCTCCTGATCCGATTGTTTTTTTTGTCACAACAAATCCCCATATGCTGAAGCTACGCAGTCTGTACCAGAAACAGAAACAGAAATGATTAGTTCACCCCCCAAGTCTTCGAGTCCAAGTCATTGGTTCATCATGTCACATAGGCTGAAGCAGTACATTCTGTACAGGAAACCAAAGTGATTAGTTCACCTCTGGAGTCTTCGGGTCTTTCGTTCATCACGAGTTATGGAAAAGAACCATTATTACAGAAATTCACAAATGTATAAATTGGAAGAAATTTGAGACCAGAAACGCATCACGTAACTGTAAGCTAGTAAAAAACAAACTATGCACTTGTTTTTAAGGAAGGTTGGGAATTATTAACTAATTTCTGTATCCAATACAGATGTCACGTGACAAAAGAATGAACAACTCAGACTCGAAGACTAGAGAGGTGAAATACTCATTTCTGTTTCCAGTACAGACTGCATAGCCTTAGCCTATGGGGCTGTTATATTCTCACAATATTCACATGGGCAGGCACTTGTTGTAAGCATGGCATTTTGGCATTATCATTCTCAAAGTGTCATTGACACAGCTCGAGTTCCCTTAAAGGGAACATGTCAGGTTACGAATGAAACCCTTGTTCCCTTGAGAAGGGAACAAGAGGCTGCGTTGCCCTGCCATATATCCTTCATCCCTGTGATGAATTTGCTTCGGCTAATTGAAGCTAACGGCGGTCATTTCGGATGTGCTTTTATGTTTTCCAGTTTGTGATGTCACTCGGCCGTGATGTTCAGTCTCGCCATTGGATTAGTTGACACACGTGCTCATGCAGAGGTGTTCCCAAAGTGTTATCGACACAGCATCTTGTTCCCTTCTCAGGGAACAAGGGTTACAGTCATAACCTGAGTCATTTTCTCACACAGGTTTTTGGATGTATGGTTTGAAATTAACAAAAAAGCTTAGAGCACATTTAAAAAAAAAAAAAAAAAAAAAATTATAAACAGTATTTATAGTTACCCGTTGTCTACTATATTATGAAATTCTGATTTTAAACAACCCCAGGAGAACGGCCTCTGACATTATCTCAAAGGATAGTTAATGTTTATGGACACCACGCTGTCAGTTTGAAGTGAGAGCATGAGCACTCTTGTTACCGTGGTGACTAGACATTACCCATGCACCCTGTAGAGATGAGAGGAGAGACAAAGAAAGAGAATAAGAGTGTAGAGATTGTTGTGGAAAATCTTGATGCCTCTCAGCTCAGTCAATTACTGCATCAGCAGTACTTCTTACCTAAAGTACATCTTACAGTTTATATGTAGTTTTGTTTGACCTTATATAAACACACACAGGTTTACAGGGTTGCTTTCAAATTATTTTCAGGTAAGCCAAACCTGAAAAACAACGTATTGGATCAGGTGCTCTGAAACTCTCTCAACCTTTGGCCAGGACTTTTTGAATTCCAATAATAATACTATAGATGATGAGGCATTTTGTCACACTTTACTTACAATTTACTATTGAATATTTCCCAGTGTATATTTTTATCTGACATTTAATGTCTCTATAGACACATATTTTGACCATTATTGCCCAGGAAAAAAGATACGATTCATTGGACACATCTAAAATATACTGCAAGTCACACTATATCAACCTGTTCTCACTCCCAATGTGTCAAAAACAAGCATGACCAAGTGTGATGTGTTAATGTTTTTATGTCATCAAAAATACTGAAAAAAACAGTAATATTGTAAATTTTATTATAATGTCCCTAAAGGGACATGGTGGTGGGAAAAAATTGGGATGGGAGAAAAAATATTTTTCAAATCTTTTGCATTCCCCTGAGAAACTTTGCGTTTCCTCGAAAAGATAGGTTATTTGCGCTCCCTGAAGAGGGAACAAGATGTTGCGTCGAGATGACGCTTTGGGAATGCTCTGCGTGATTGCGTCGTGAAGCACTTGTGAAATCAGTCCAATGGTGTATAGTCATGGCAGGAAGCTATAAAGCGCACCCAGACCAAACATTGTCAACTTCTGATAGGTCGAAGCAAGTCGATCACAGACACGCCGGGAGTATGGCAGGGTGACGCAACGTCTCGTTCCCTCATAACCGAGGCGTTCCCTTCCAAAGGAACTCGCGTTGTGTCGAGATAACGCTTTGGGAACGTCTATACCAACGCCACCATAGTGACCAGTGCCTGTCTTGTGTGATATCAGGCAAGCACAACAAAGACAGAATCACCTGGGTGAAGCCCAACACTAGGTTGTAAACCCGATGAGTGTGTGCGGAAAGGAACAGCCTGCAGTATCACACACCTCTTGTAGGGATACCCCTAATACAAGGCTCCGTACTTTTCTTTTTTAACATATTTTAAAATGTAATTTATTTCTGTGATGGCAAAGTTTTTTCTGCATCATTACTCCAGTCTTCAGTCACATGATCCTTCAGAAATCATTCTAATGTGCTGATTTACTGCTCAAGAAATATTTATTTGTATTATCAATGCTGAAATCAGTTCATATTTTATATTATTCATGGTTTTGAGGAAACGGTAACAGATTTTTTTTTAGGATTCTTTGAGGATTAGAAAGTTCAGAAGAACAGCATCAGTATTGGGGTAATGCATTACAAGTAATTTGAGTTACGTAATCAGATTACTTCTTTCAAGTAACTAGTAAAGTAATGCATTTTATATGGATAACAAAATATCAGAGTTACTTTTCAATAAGTAACGCAAGTTACTTTGTGTTTCCATTTATTGACTGACATAAAGACTCAATGGACTGAAAAAATGTTTGAAAATGTATTTCTTTACTGTCACTTTTGATTAAAAAAAAACAACAACAACAAAAAACACTTACCCCAAACTTTAAAATGGTAGTGTCAGGGTTATGGTTAGTTAATTTGTGTTTTAGTTAGGTTTTCCCTGTTCCTGCTTTGCCTGTGTTCTCAATAGCTATGTTTCCATCCAACTATTTTTATGTGCATTTTCGGATATCGCATCTGTAGGAAACTCAGAATCGAAGACCAGGAGACGTTGGGATCGTGTTCAAACAGAAGTTATTCTTTTATTGAGAACTTCGCTGTGCATTGCTGCAGTCATCCAACAATCTAACTAACGTAACTTTACATGGTATATCTTATAGGCATTCAGTGGGCAGTCCTTAGAGGTGCTGACAGTCCTTAAAAGTCTTGACCTTATACACTGCCTTATAGATGACCACTAAATCTAATCATCTAAAGACAATAGAGGCAATTACCCCCAACTGGAGATAATGGTACCCCCCAAAATTGTATAAACAACACATGGTCACGAGAACTAAGTCTATGTAAACATTCACACATAGTTCAACTCTCAGTAGGAAGATCAAAGCCTAACAAAACCCCTTCAAAGGAAACTATATTGAATCTAATCAGTAAATGGATGCCATCATGTTCACCTTGAATGCCTAATACAGTGTAGTTCACCTTAGTTTTGTATGTGATGTTATGTAAGGAGGTAGGATCAGCAGATCTTAAACATATTCTTAAATTTGTAATCATACACATCAAAACTGCTGAATGGAAACGCCAAGATGCACATACATTCTAAAAATGCGCATAAAAAAAACGTATGTGCTCGTTTGAGTTGGATACATTTTTTTATCTAATAAGAAAACATGCTCATAAAAACAATTGAAACACATTTACTGAACAAATTCCTTGATGCGCATCTAAAAAAATCATGTGACATTGCATGATGGGACGGCATAGCTGGACTAACCAGCAGAATGATCTTTTAGCACAGCATCTGAAATTATGTTTAGGTTGTTCTGAAATGCCTGAGCAAAGTCTGTCGTCACAGTGGTTCTGTATAATTCCCTCTCTTACGACTGCATTCCCCAACAGCAGCATCTGCCTCCGAAAACAAGATAACAAGTTTATTGTGTTTTGTCTGGGCACTCTGAGATGCTAGAAATTCATCATATTCAATAATATATACACTGGCTTCTAATTTTCTTAGCGAAATTTAGTGCCATTTTACCGGGTGTTACGAACTTCTCTGAGACACGAGGGTAGAGGATCCAAATGAAGCTTTATTTAAAGGGGTTATCCAGAATCGCAATCCATCAAGCACAGGAAGACAGTCCAAAAAAAAAATAAAAAAATAAAAAAATAAACAAGCAGGGGTCAGAGGCACAAAAGTAATCCACGGGACAGGCAAGAAATCCAAAAAACCAAGAGGCAAGAAATCCAAAAAACAAGAGGCAAGAAAACCAGGGAAAATGCTCAGAAGTGCAGTGTAACAACATACAAAACTTCACAGTGAGTGATGGGGTGAACCAGGCTTATATGGGGTGAACTAAACAAGAAGATGAGATACAGGTGAATGTGATAATGAGTGCTGATGAGTCCAGGCAGAGAATGATGGGAGATGTAGTCTGTGAGTGAACATGAGAGTCTGGTGTGGAGTGCCCTCTGGTGGCTCTCAGGGGCAATACAGCTGGTGACCGTTACACCGGGAAGTGACAATTATGTTCTCTGTTCAAATGTTTTGTGCGATATTCCAATTTTGCACAAAAGTTAAATTCGTAACTTTGGATGGAAACATAGCTATTCATTGTTAGTTTGATAGGTTTCTTATCAAGTTACACACCTGTTCTATTTTATGTTGATTAGATAACTGTGTATATAAGCCCTTAGTTTTCCCAGTTTTGTGTTCATCATCATTAATGTTTATGCGTAGTTGCATTAATGTTTATATGCGCAGTCACATCTTATTCAAAAGAAAAATCCAAACTTTAGCATGTCACAGAACAAGAGAGCCAATGGAATTTCACATCATAGTTGATGTAACACTTCTTCAGGTAGCAATTTGTGTGTGTGAATGTGTGCATGATTTTAGTGTCATGGCGGATGCCGTTTTGGATCTGTGCCTCACACGAAGCAATCGTTTATCCCCGGTAGACTTGGAATATTTGGAAGTTTTTAATTATTGCTTTTCTTTTTACTTCTCTCTGCCTGTTATATCCTGTGTTTGATATTGACAGATGATTAGGGTTTGGGGTTAGGTTAGGTGCTCAAAATGTCTAAACACACAGTATAATGCAAATAAAATTATTGTGGTTGTTCAAATTTAAAGTTATACCCCAACATATACAGTGGCTATGTCATAATGACAAAATTATACCCCAAAATTTAATTAGTTTATTTACGCCAAAGGTTTCTCATTAAAGGCAATGGCATTACTAGTTCATCATTATTGCAACATTTAGGGATACATTTAGAATCTTAATAGTGATGTACAAGGTAAGCCACTTGACTATGCTTCAGTTTTTGACGCCTAGATGAGAACGGTTTGAATGTATGTGAAAGAATGTGAAAGAAATGTTGATGTTATATAAAAAATTAAATGTGCTTTTTTGTATATATTTTTAATAAACAGTTTCAAGATTCACACTGAAGTAAAATAGCACTCTTTTGCTGGCCAGCACACAAAACATTGCTTAGCAATACAATGTTACTGCAGCCACAGAAAACCTCTCATGCAAATCATTCACTGTTTATCTGAGAGGTGCTAGAGCATGTTTCTCAGACTAAAAGGTGAAAGCCTTCCAGAGCTCAGATTTTTTCCAAATAACATGCATAACACATTTGAAGCACTGAAAAAATGCACTGAAACTGTTTATTAAAAACCCTGACAGGCACTAAAATCGTTATTGAATAGAAATGTGAAATTTTAAACATGAACATGTTCACAGTAATGTTGTCTACAGAACCATGTCATGCTTGATCTGAATCCATGAACATACATAAGCCATACAAATCTACATTTATAGTTCTTCACCGCTTATAAATATATTTATTCTTAATGTATCCACATTATATGCATTAAAGCTGTTAAGACATTACATATCTAATATGTGTCTGAAAAAAATAATAATTAGTTCACTGCTTAAAACAGCATTACTATCAACCCTCCTGAAGTTTAGTAGCTTGGGATTGGTCTTTCTAGGTCAAATGACCTTCATGACCTTCATGACATTCAATGGTCTAAAAAGGGGAATAAGATGATCACTTCTAGATTATTTTATTTATTATTAATATTCATAATAATTATATTTTCCTTCTCCTTGAATATAAGGTGTGGGTAACTGTGGGTTTAAATCATTTGAACTGCATGGCATTAATTTGCTTTATGTTATTGTTTTGTTTCATTTTTTACAGTGAGCTTAAACCGCTTGACCTTTTACAGCAGAGTTAGTTCACAAACAACTGACAGTCATGACCTAAATACGATTTACATTTACAATAATACATTTTAAAATTCAGCAGTAGTAAATTACTTTTCGGGCCATTAGTCGCGTGCGCACTCAAGCTCCGTGGATGATCCGGTTCTTGGCTCATTTCAGACTTGATAACTGGAGACAACATAACTGGAGACTCACTCTGACCGGATCATTGAATCAGTGAGTTGTTGACTCGCGAACAGCTGCAATCGGATCAGTCCAATTCGCAAATAAATTGGTCTGTGTTAGATCTCAAAATAATAATACTCCAGCAAAGTACAGATAATTGAAAAATGTACTTAAAGGGATAGTTCACCCAAAATTGAAAATTAGCCCATGATTTACTCACCCTGAAGTCATCCTACAGTAGGTGTATATGACATTCTTCTTTCAGACGAATACAATCGGAGTTATTCTAAAAAATGTCCTGGCTCTTCCAAGCTTTATAATGGGAGTGAACACGCATAACGTAATAACGGCAATTGACGCCTCTCGCGGTTCAAACAAACAGGGCTGGGCAACCGCGTTCGTCATTACGTTGTGCATTAAGTTCAAGGGTTACTCTTTTGGCGTTTTTTTAGATGTTTTTCTTACACGAACACATCGCTTCACTTCAGAAGGCCTTTATTAACCCCTGAAGATGCGTGGGGCACTTTAATCATGAATAGATGTGCTTTGATGGACTTACACCCATTCACTCCCATAACTCTGAATGCATTCGTTTGAAACAATAATGTCATATACACATAGGATGGCTTCAGGGTGAGTAAATCATGGGCTAATTTTCATGTTTGTGTGAACTATCCCTTTAAGTACAGAAACAAGGTGAAAATACTGTTACTGTCCACCACTGGTGCTAAAGTACAGCCAACACAAGACAAAGAACAGACTAAACTGAGGGCAATAAAACAGCAAACTCTTGATCAAAACAAAGAACAGGTGGATGAAATCAATGAAACAATGAATAACCATGACAACCAATGGGAGATACAGGAAATAATGACAAGCTAAAAGTTAATAAAAACAAAACTAGAACTAAAATTGTTGTTGTATTATGCTTTGAATTGTCTCACAGAGTACTATGGGGCGGCGTTTGTAAAGCGGCTCACGCTGAAAATAACAGCAACATTTTGTCACATTTAGATTCAAACAATGTTTAAAAAACTTTTTGGCACATTTACAACAATATTTGTCAACTTAGAGATATTTTAAATAGTTAAATCTAGATATTAACATTTAACATTGAGGTGTAACATTTAATATTTAGATTTAACTATTTAAAATATCTCTAAGTTGACAAATATTGTTGTAAATGTGCTATAAAGTGACCGTCAAAAATTCATACCAGTTTTTTAAACATTGTTTGAAGCTAAATGTGACAAAATGTTGCTGTTATTTTCAGCGTGAGCCGCTTTACAAACGCCGCCCCATAGAGTACCCACTGCTTCATCTTACAAACCTAACTCTCCTGTGAAATTTGAACCACTGACATCAATATTTAGTTCAATCTCTTCTTTATTCTCCATGATCTCAGATGCATTTCTGTGACATTAACGTTATATGCTGCAAAACAGTGCACATCATTATTGCTTGTTATTCTCCAAATTAGAGAAAGTAGACATTACTTTTGTATAAAACCATGCTGATCTAATGAGTCAATAAAAATATTATTCTGTCTATAGAGTACTGAGTGTTTCTATTTTCAATAGTGTATGCTTTTACTTGAATGTTGAGTTCTTGCAGAACTCTTTATTATTTCCAATATCCACCACCCCCACAATATTGCTACCTCATAGAACTCAAGCTATAAAAAAAGTATTAAAAAGCATTTTTTTTAAATCTTTTCTATTCTCATGCTTGTATTATCTTCTGGGCATAATGTTTAGTACTTTTTTGTATCTGTCTGTTACATGCTGCGCTCCGGAGTCACTGTATTTTGAGATTAGCCTATAGTTTGACATTCCACATGCAGCTGGACATTATTAGTGCATCACTCAATGAAAACTTAATAAGCATTGCTCATATCTCTGCTAACAGCAATAAAACATTCAGCTGTGAGCTATTGGAGTTGGCACGTCAAAATCAAGAATTTGAATCTAGCTTGAAGAGATATCATCAGAAATGCATTATGCATGGTCATTGTCCCTCAATTAATGTCTTTAGAAGATGCAAGTTTGTGCAAAAATTGCATGTGCTAATCAGCGCTGTAAGAAAATAACCTATTAGCACAGTATGAGCAATGTACATGTCGAGCTCTGATGCAGATAATGTGTCATTGATTGGATTGCTGACTGACATTAGCTAGAGGTTATGTGTCAGTTTAATTAAATATCATCAGTTAGAAGACCAACTGTTGTGTGTTATAGCTGTCATAACGTAACAGCTTTTTACTTCACACTTTTTGGACTAAATTCAACAATCTCAGGCTGATGCAAAGTTGTTGGGAAGGAAAATACAACAATGATATGCTTTGTTATTCTACGTTGGTTTCTAATAGCAGGGAATAAAAAATCTTAATTTGCATACTTAGATTTTTAATAAGCTTCAGTGCTTAATATCTTGATTTGAAAGGGTTTGCATAAGATGATCTGATTTGCATAATAATGTAACTTTTCTCCATTTTTCAGACTTGCTCACATTTTGTTTCACTTATTGACTCCTGAACTAAACTGCTTCTAGATGAAAAACTGTCAAGAAATGTCTGGGACATATTTCACAATCAAAAGAAAAAAAATTCGGGAACACTTTACAATAAGGTCCCATTACTTAACGTTAGTTAATGCAATACATTTGTTACAGTATTTATTAATCTTTGTGAATCCTACATTACTTTTTGATTTTAATTTTTAGAAGTATTTTCCATTGTTAGTTCGTTAACTAATGTTAAAAATCGGAACCTTATTGTAAATTCTACTTTGCATGAGATACGTTATGGTTTTTAGATTGCCTGAAGCCAAGTGTAATGCAAAAAATTTCTCAATATAAGTATTTTATGGATAAAAATGGATTTTAATTACAAACATGATTGTTTGAAAACAATGTGTAATTAATTAAAAAAAAACAGTGTATTTTACAGGCTTGACAACAGTTTCAGTTTAAGAAGTTTAAGGTAGTATTTTGGACTGTGTATTAAAATGAAATTACTTTTTGTTTGTTCATCAGTGCATCTGACATTTTGAGATTCAGTAATCCAGTCCTCTCTTTGCTGAGTGCGATGGTAATAAGTAATTTTCAGTCTCTATGTCTGTGTCATTTGGGGTTGATTAGATGTAATCTATATGCAGTAATGGCCTTCCAATCTGCTGTTCTGAATTTGTTGTATGTAAATCTTAGCGCGCTACACGCATACTTCGCTGATCTGGCCTTTTTTCCTTACCCTAAAATTTACATAGGGAGACAACAAGGATTTACCTTCCCTTCACATCAAGGCAACAGCAAACACAATAAATGAGTGAATGTTAAATATCACCTTTATTCCTGGTATTATGCACTTTGTATATGGATAGTATCTGGATATTCTTTAGCTGGATTTCATTTACTCCTTACATCCCAATGCATCCTCCAGTGTCATCGGATTAAGATCCAAACCCGCATATCTGCAAAATAAAAAAGAACAACACATTACATCAGAGGTTGAAAACTGCTTAATTTAAAGACTTTTAACAATATTCAAAGATAATTAAAAAATGTTTTCCATCAGTTTGACAGCTAAAAATAAGTTATTGTTTCACTGCTTCAGAAGCATTCTCACAAGTAAAGAATTCTAATAGGGATTAGATGTGGGAGGAAATGGGAGAAAATCACGTTTTGCCCCAGCAAAAATAAACTATTAGAGTGGAAATTTGAGGAGAGAAACAAAAGATTCCTAATCTGGTCCAGTGGAATCATCTATGGGATCTGTTTTATTAAATGGCATGACAAGATCGAACACTTCAACAGAATGTCAAAATGCATCAACCCAGTTTGACAAAGAAATGTATAATGATTGTTTGTATCTCTTAATGTTGTATGAAGATAACGAAAAGTCATTTGGATTCACACCTTTACATCATGGTTGATTACCGTAAACAGAACGTACCGTTAAAGCCGGCTGTAAGGGAAGTCTCTTTTCTAAAAGGAAATGATACATGGATTGATATCCTGCTGTTTTCTGAGGCTTGCTCCTACTAACTATTTTATTGCAGGTTTTATTCTTATTTTTGGTTGTTCTTTAATAGCATTTAAAGACATTGATGTTCTGTATTCATCTGACGTTCTTGACCACATACAAAAAGGGGTGGGGGGGGAGAGAGCCCAGTGCATTCATCAATAAAAGAAGCTAAATGCATTCATATTTATTCTTCTGCTGAAAAAGGCCTGGCCTTCAGCGTTCTCAAGGCTAGTGTATGAAACAGACAGACAGCACCCACAGCAACCTTGTGCATCAGGAAGCTAATTAAAGATTTGTTTGCTTATTTTCACACAATGTAGATTTTATTTCAGTTATGACAGATTTAATTATTTCAGTTACTAGTTATGAAATTCTCAAGCATTTGTTTGGATAAAACTTTGTGTGGTGCAACATTAGTTCCCTTTCGTAGTCACTCCGAGTTACGTCGGATGACGACGAATGGGGTTAAAAGCCTGTCATCTTCGAGTATATAAAATGAGCCAATGGCAATGAAATGCCATGGGTCTGCGGAATTTGCATAGCGTAAGTCCGCCCCATGTCATGGGTATATAAGGAAGTACGCTGGCAACATGCAGATATGTTTTCGCTTCGGAGCCAAGAGTTTTCTTCACTCCTACAAGCCATTCTGTATCATCTTCACTCTACGAGACGAGCGGCTCTTCAGTGTGTTTGTGTGACGGCGTGTTCCAGCGAGATCGCATTGCCTGCTACTGATCTGTGCAGTGATCTGCCGACAGTGTGTGTGTTTCTCCCTGGGCGCTTCAGCACTCTGCTGAGCTTTTTTCTCTCTCTAAAAGAGCTGCACGCGGCACGTCTTTTTCAAGACGGCTCGCCCGTGTATTTTCTGGATGTGGGCGCGTGACTCATCTGTCTAACGGTCACGAGCGCTGTTTCGCGTGTTGGGCTTAATCACGCTCGGCAGCGCTCGTGGATGAGTCATGTTTTCATTGCGGGAACATGACCATCACGATGTTTATAGATCGAGACTCAATGATCTCTGTGTGAGAGTCCCCTCTGCCACACCCCAATCTATCTCTTCCTCGAGAGGGGATACTTTGGCTGGTGGCCAGGGTGATCTGAGGGTTATGGTGTGGCATAATTCCGACGAGCTTTCCTCGGGCCACGCCCCCCTCCACATCGCAAACAGTGGGGCTTCCGTGTGTGCCTGGTTCCTCTCGGGGACCCAGTGTTTTCATTCGGGACTCCAGCAGATGGTGTCATGTCACTCACAGCATCACAAGGCGGGCTTGATTCCTCTGGAAATGAGGATTCGACTGTGTTGCCTTCCTCGGGAGTGTCAGCGTTAGTCGAGTCAGATCCAGAGCTGATGGCCATGCTTTCCCGGGCAGCTGAAAGCATCGGTTGGAGTGGCGCCGCCCTCCCCCCGAGCGCTGTAGGCTTACAATTGGTTTCTGGGCGCATGTTGCTCTACAGCACTCGCTCCCAGTGCCTTTCTCCCGGACGTGCATCAGGACGCCTCCGGCTCGCGAGAGTCCCCGTGACTTATCGCGGCCCATGGGCGTCCTCCGCCTTCGCTGCACTCGATCGCGTGGCGTTCATGGGCTGTATATTCTCTGTCACTATCGTGGCACAGGCATGCAGTGCTGTGTGTCTCCTTTGCCTTCGAGGCAGTGCTGACTCGGGAGTTCTGTCAGACCAGGCCGCCGTGGAACGCTGGTCCTTCCCTGGCCAACACTGACAGAACGCGGAAACTCGACCACGCCCCCACTCAGGGACGCTATGCCTCCCATGTCCGGGCTGGTCGATCTGCCACGCACACTACTGACCTCGCTCTACGGGCGACATCGGTACCTGCGTGATCCTGGGCCAGGTGATGTCCACAGGTGTGGTCCAGGAATGGGCTCAGCCAGGTTGATGTGAGGGGGTCTGAGAATTCATTTTCTCGGCTCCCCCATGTCCCAGGCTGGGCTCCTCGGCGGTGTGGTTGAGGACTGTACCCTACAGTCTTCGACCCCCCCCAGAAGCAGACTGAGGCCTTCTGCACCGGCGGTCATCCGTCCGTGCGGTCTCCTTAGTCTGCTTCCCGCCGAGGCCGCCTCCCTGTGGCCACTCCCCTCGGGCCTTCACTAGCCCCGAGCAGGAGAGGGTTGCAGGAGGGTGGCACCGCCCGTCTCCGCCCCTTAGCCGGCCAGACGGCAGGCTAAGCAGCACTCTCGAGACGGGCAGCTTGGAGTTAGGGCTCAGTTCTTCTCAGGAGTTGGTAGCAGGGCCACTCCGTCCCCCGGTGGAGGGCCGGGGTAGAATCTCTTGTTTCAAGAACTGATGCCCCTTCCTCCGAGCCCCAAGAGGCTGTGGATGACAGTGCGCGCCGCTCACGAGCCTCGCCACTCTCGTCCTCCTCTGTCGCCAGACCCCTGCCAGAGCACGCCCCCGTGGAACGCTGGTCCTTCCCTGGCCTCCTCTGGCAGGACGAGGTTAATGACCGTGCCCCCACACCGGGCCGCTATGCCACCCATGTCCGGGCCGGTCATTGCGCTTCGCTGCACCACCAGGGTACGTTTGTGGTTCGCTTGACCCCGCTGGTACAGCTTTTAGGAGTCTGCCCAGACTGTCCCGTTGGGTCGCGAGAACCATCAGGCTCGGCTATGCGATTCAGTTCGTGCGGTCTCCTCCCCGCTTCAGGGGAGTCCGCTTCACTATGGTCAGTGGCTATGCCCCTGTCATGAGAGCGGAGGTCGCCAGCCTACTGGCGAAGGGTGCGATCGAGACTGTCCCTCCAGCCGAAATGAAGTCCGGCTTCTACAGCCCCTACTTCATTGTACCGAAGAAATCCGGTGGGTTACGACCGATCCTCGACTTGCGCGTCTTGAACCGCTCCCTTCACAGGATGCCATTCAAGATGCTCAAGGCCAAACGCATTTTCGATTGCGTGCGGCCACAGGATTGGTTTGCAGCGATCTACCTGAAGGACGCCTACTTCCATGTCTCCATTCTTCCTCGACACATACCGTTCCTACGGTTTGCTTTTGAGGGGCAGGCATACCAGTATGCGGTTCTCCCCTTCGGGCTAGCCCTGTCTCCTCGCATCTTCACGAAGGTCGTCGAGGCAGCCCTTGTTCCTCTACGGGAACACGGGGTTCGCATCCTGAACTATCTCGACGACTGGCTGATCCTAGCTCACTCTCGAGACCAGGTTTGCGAACACAGGGACTTAGTGCTCCGGCACCTAGCTCGTCTGGGCCTTCGGGTCAACTGGGAGAAGAGCAAACTCTGCCCCGTGCAGAGGATCTCTTTTCTCGGTATGGAAATCGACTCGGTCGCCATATACGCGCAGCTTACGAGCGAGCGCGCGCAGTCACTGCTGACTTGCCTTCGTCAGTTCGAGGGCAAGAGTGCGGTTCCACTGAAACTATTTCAGAGCCTCCTGGGGCATATGGCATCCGCAGCCGCAGTAACGCCGCTCGGATTGATTCATATGAGACCGCTTCAGCTTTGGCTTCGCGATCGAGTCCCGAGGTGGGCATGGCGTCACGGCACGCTCCGAGTTCCAGTGTCTCCGACCTGCCGTCAGACCTTCACCCCGTGGTCGAACCTCAATTTTCTTCGTTTCCAGGCATGTTGTGGTATCAACAGATGCCTCCACCACGGGTTGGGGCGCCATGTGCAATGGACATGCTGCCGCGGGCTCCTGGACAGGAACCCAGCGCCTTTGGCATGTCAATTGCCTCGAGTTGTTGGCTGTACGTCTTGCCCTGCACCGCTTCAGTGCGTTGCTCAGGGGTCAACACGTACTAGTCCGATCAGACAATACCGCGACTGTAGCGTACATCAACCGCCAAGGTGGTCTGCGCTCCCGCCGTATGTCACAACTCGCCCGCCACCTCCTCATATGGAGTCAGAAGCATCTGAGGTCGCTTCAAGCCATTTATATCCCGGGAGACCTGAACCAGGCGGCCGACGAGCTGTCTCGGCTTCGGCCTCTCGCTGGAGAATGGAGACTCCATCCCAAGACAGTTCGGCTGATTTGGGACCAGTTTGGGGACGCACAGGTAGACCTGTTTGCCTCCCACGACTCGTCCCACTGCGACCTGTTTTATTCCCTGACCGAGGGCACGCTCTGCACGGATGCACTGGCGCACAGTTGGCCGCGGGGCCTCCGCAAGTATGTGTTTCCCCCAGTGAGCCTTCTTGCGCAGACTTTGCGCAAGATCAGGGAGGACGAGGAGCAGGTAATTTTGGTTGCCCCGTATTGGCACAACCGCACCTGGTTCCCAGAACTAGTACTCCTCGCGACAGCACCTCCCTGGCCAATTCCTCTGAGGAAAGACCTGCTTTCTCAGGGACGGGGCACCTTATGGCACCCTCGTCCCGATCTTTGGAACCTCCACGTGTGGCTCCTGGACGGGACGAGGCAGGTTTGAGTACCCTACCATCACTTCCGCTAGAGCATCGTCCACGAGACATGCCTATGCGTTGAAGTGGAACCTCTTCGTCAACTGGTGTTCTTCTAAACATCTAGAACCCACGTAATCAGTGTCGTGCTTTCCTTCCTGCAAGAAGGGTTGGAGCGAAGGCTGTCTCCCTCCACCCTGAAAGTGTATGTTGCCGCCATTGCCGCACATCACGACGCAGTTGATGGTAAGTCTCTGGGAAAGCACGACCTGATCATCAGGTTCCTGAGGGGAGCGAGGAGACTGAATCCTCCTCGTCCTCCCCTCGTACCCTCTTGGGACTTCTCAGTGGTTTTAACTGCCCTGCAGAGTGCTCCCTTTGAGCCTCTGCAATCAGTGGAGCTTAACCCTCTGGGGTCTGAGCTGTTTTCTGGGCCCTGGAGGTGTTCTGACATGCTCTGACATTTGTGGTTATTTCTGTTACTTGTGACATTTTCATGGCTAAAGTCTAATTACACTGTATTCAGCACAAACTCTGCTACAATAATATATCAGCCGCATGTATGTAAAAGTTTGTAGTTTTGAGATAATGACATTTATGCATGGTTTGTGAAAATACAAAAAAAAATTCTCACTGAAATAAGGCCATGAAACCAATACTGATTATTTCTTCACAAGAATTTTGAAATTGTATGACGTAGCCTAGAATATTTGCTCCAAAACTATGTGAAAATCACCCTGACTGCTCATTCAGAGAAGACAATATATTGATTTAAAATTTGTACGACGTGTTTTGTGTGAGAAAGCTTTATGCGGGAGGTCATTAATATGTAAGCTTTTCACACCTGAGAAAGACAAAGACACTCCCCTAACGGCCCTATTAGGAACTATCAGGCCCTATCATTCTGAGCAACCTTTCACAAAGAATGAGGAGATTTAAAAAAGAATGGCTTTTTGATTGTTTGGATTTATTTACAACACAACATAATCCAAAGATACACAACAAATGACAAAAAAACACTTAATGAAAACAATGATCCAAAGACAGAGACCTTTCTGCCATTCCTAAAAACATTGTACATACCTTTAATTTCCAAGGTGTTTGATTTTCACTTTACCATGTTCATATACAGAGACTCATGTGAATGTTGAAGTCTGCAGGACTCAGTGGCATCTGGGCCCTGAAAGAAAAAAAAAGTGAACATACTGATATCAAGAGAAAGGCCTGCACGATTTTGGGAATAAATTTTAGATTTTTCTGGTTAAAATTGCTTTTTAAAATTCACAGAATACACACACACACACACACAAATGTTTCCAACAATATATAATATAATGAACACCAGGTTTGTTGTGCCTTGTAGGCATAGGCTATGCGCAGTGCTGCATAAAATAATAATAACAATAACCTATAGCAGCCTATAAATCTTCCAAAAGATTTCAGTAACAACTAAGCTAGAGAAAAATATATTGATTATCATGTTACTTCAAATGTTTCCATTCGTTATGATGATATGAAATGAGATAATAGTAAAAACATGAAGCCATTTGGTGCGTTTTGCTTTTCAAACGCGATCGCTATCCAAAATATCAAACATTCAAACGCGATCAAGCTCAAATATAAAACATTATGGTTACCATATACATATCTACGTTTGAGCAGATATCCACAAACACAGTAACAGTAAACACGGGTCTAAATATTATAATATTCACCATATATCTAGCAACAGTTCAACTGCAATGTGAAATTTATGCAACAATAACAAACTAATATGTAAGAATTTCTTACCTTACATCTTTCTTGTCTTCAAATCGCGTTCTTCTTCTTCTGAGGTAAATCCAATGTAAGCTCACGGCACGTAATGAGCGCGATCGCGTTCCATGTGGAGATTTGCATGTGAATCTCTTTTGCGCTCGTGGGCGTGGTCAAATTAAAAATAATTAGGAAGCGTTTGAGAAGCTGGACATCTTGTTGGTTTTATACAAATTACTTAAACAGAGAATATTTGTTTTCAGTTTGAATCCGATCATTTAAAAGTACACACTTAAATGTTTATAAAGGTATATGGCTCATAAATGTGTGACAAGTATTCGCTGAGTTTGGTTTCAGTTTATAGACGTGCTGAAGAAAAAAAAGTTCACCGCGACGGGGAGGCAGAAAGCACACCCTGTTTATTTTCTTTATTTTACAAAAGCACAATGGTTTGATTTGATTGTAAGTGGACACATACAAAAGTAGAAATATCACGTATTATTTTTTTATATTTCTTTTTTCTGTATGACCATAAATGACGGAGTAATTTAAGTTTATTGTGCTACAATGTGAAAAAAATCCAGCAAAACGCGCGGGCGCGTTTGTCGACCCCAGAGGGTTAAGTTCCTGTCAATGAAGACAGCGCTCCTGGTTGCATTGGTCTCCATCAAGAGGGTAGGGGACCTGCAGGCATTTTCGGTTGACGAAGCGTGCCTGGAATTCGGACCGGCTAACTCTCACGTGATCCTGAGACCCCGGCCTGGATATGTGCCCAAGGTTCCCACCACTCCCTTTCGAGACCAGGTGGTGAACCTGCAAGCGCTGCCCTTGGAGGAGGCAGACCCAGCCTTGGCACTGCTCTGTCCAGTATGCACCCTCCGTGCTTACGTAGACAGAACGCAGTGTTTCAGGACCTCAGATCAGCTCTTTGTCTGTCATGGTGGGAAGCTGAAGGGAAAGGCTCTCTCCAAGCAAAGGTTGTCTCACTGGATTGTGGACGCCATTGCTTTGGCTTACCAGCAGCAAGGTCGACCGTGCCCCCTTGGTGTGACGGCTCACTCCACTCGGAGTGTGGCATCCTCTTGGGCTCTAGCGCATGACGCCTCGCTAACAGACATCTGCAGAGCTGCAGGCTGGGCGACACCTAACACATTCGCGAGATTCTACAATCTCCGAGTGGAGCCAGTTTCTTCTCATGTACTCGCAACTAGCCGGTACTAGATTCTGCTCAGGTGTCTTCGCTTGCTCGCCATTCCTCTCCATGGATGGGATACGTGCGATATTCTCCTCAGGTGAGCCTAATAAGCCCTGAGTCTCCTCCAGCACTGACGACGTCAACGCCAGAGTTATGCCACCGGCAGCTTTCGCGCTTGGCTAGGTGCCTCCATGTGCATGTGTCTTTCCCTTGGCAAGCCACCTTGCCACCCCTGGGGTTGAAATATTCCACCTGCAGCTGGACACCCCAGTGATACTCCATATGCAGCCTCCCGGGGTCATATGTGTTTTCCAAGTCCCCCCCTTCGGGCTGGGCATAATTGCATATTTCCTCTGAGATATGCTTCCCAGTGTACCTTGGTATCCCTGTGTTAAGTAGGACTCCTTCGTCCATGCTAGTCTCACGACAGGGAGCTCAGACTTACACAGGGCACGAGACGTTATCGCCATTTTCCCTGAAGACAAAACTTAAAAATGACACAGTTCATTTTAAATGTAAAAAAAGTAAAAAAAATAAAAATAAAAATAAATAAAAAAAAAGGCATTTTGTAAAATGGTACACTAACAAAATATTAATCTTATAACTAACAGATGTGATCTAAAGGGCTAATGGTCATCAATACTCTCATTTTGATTTCCCTATACCAGGCTCATTGGAAAAACGTACCTATGGTGATAATTCTGCAAAATGGTATTATGTTGCTTGTTGTGTCGCTAAAGGCATGTTTATTTATCTACGAAAAGGATGAACATGAATGCGGCAACATTTGATGGTTGTTGTATGTATCGTGGCAGCTTGGAAATGAAATTGCTGGTGAGTGACGCAGACGCTAAAAGGTCAATGTACCCTTCCACTTCTGTAGTCGTGAACGAAAACTATAGCATATATAATTTTTCAGTTCCCAAATAGCCCAAATAGCAAATTCCTTGACAGCATTTCTATGACTCTCCAAAACAGAAAAAAAAAAGAAAGATATATATATGTGTGTGTGTGTGTATATATATATATATATATATATATATATATATATATAATTGGAGAGATTGACTTGGTGGTCAGAAGAGAGAAAGATGCCAACACTCCCTCAGACATTGTATAGAAACACTCACACAGCATCATTAACCAGTTTTCTGTCATTTAATGCCTTTTTTAAATGAACATATATACAAACAATGTTATTAACTGTGGAATTGCATCATCACGGTCTGTGAAAAGGGTCCATGCTCTTTCGTGCTTGAAAATTAAATATCAACAATCCTAAACCTAACCGAAAATGTTAACAAAAGCAAAATGTGAGATAAAAACACATCTGCTGAAGCAACCATGCCATTTAAGCTTGCTTGTACAAGTCTTTGAGCAATGCTGTACCAGGTGAGGTACCGAGCAAGTTTACTGTGTCAGAAAACCCAGAAAGCAATAGCCGTCATTTCACCATAGGTTAACTATAGACCTGATATAGTCCGGCTATGTGTAACCCACTTCTAACCAAAATAACTCTGAATTTGGTTACATGTCATTTTTGCCAAAATAACTTACGAGATGTATGATATTCCATCATGTAAGCAAAGTTAACAGTGATTACAAGGTGTTTGGTTTCATTTCGTTGACGTTATCTAATTGATGACTAGTCTAATCTTGGGCGTCTATTATTGTTTATTGTTATTATTGTCTATTATTGTATTGTTAGACATCTATTAAATTTTTCACTGACAGCCCAAATTTTGCCTCGTTTTAGCCTAGACGTCATAGCTATTAGAAGTCTTTTAAACGCAAAATTGCTTGCTGGGAAGCCGTACATATGGAGCTGGTTATGTGATTTAAACATCCAAATTTCTTTACAGATCACACACTATTAATATATAATATACATAATACATAATATAGGATTGTGCAAAGAACCGTGCAACAATAAGTCTTTATTAAAGCTACACTATGTAACTTTTTAAGTTGATTCTTAGCAAAAAACACTTTGTTCTATCAAAAGTATATGTGCTCATTCATGTGTAATTACTTCCACCAACTAATAAAGTATTCTCGTAAGCGTAAAATCTGCCATTTATAATACATACGAGCAAGTCGCTCAAATGGCGGCAGCCATGTTGCGCCTCCATCTTGAAAATACATTCACCAAAGAGGGACATACCTGGAAATTCAAGCTTCGCCTTTCACGTTTTACACTCAGTGACACCGTGACGAAGGCGAGGGGGAGATTACTCGCGACTGCCGGCAGATTTGAAAGATTGCTGAAGATGGAGGATCACGCCTATTTTCGAGGACATGTAGCAGAGTCGCCAAGGAAGCGAAAGAGAGAATTAAAACGTCAACATGACAGGCAAATCAGCAAGACCAAAGTCAATATTGGAGTAACTTTTCCCAGATGGAAAGAGCTCATGAGGAGCAAAGATTTTAAAACGGACGCCGAAGTTGCCTGCTTTCTTCTCGACAGGTAATTCAGCCTATTTGTGTAAATTTGAAGTTTTATAGTTGCTTGTCTAACCATAGCATGGTTGTGCATAACGCCAGAACGACCTCTAGTATAACTTGCGTTACTTTTCCTTGCGTCAATGGTGGAAAAGTATTGTTTACCTTGTAACATAAATCTGTGCCTCGACGGATCACAGGTGATGAATAGTTTTAAAGGCGCAATTTTTGCGAAGTCGAACTGGAAGCCATGTTAATCTTGGAATAATTTCGGCCACCGTAGGAGTTAAAACGCCCTCGGAATTGAAAGGAACAGAAACTAATATTCACTGGGCAGTCATATACAATTTCACCGCTAGATGGGGGAAAATATCACACAGTGTAGCTTTAATCAACGATCTCCCCATGTAACAATACTTTGTATGAAAAGGAATAAAGATTGGGGGTGCTTTACTGCCACTAGTGTTATTTTCAGCTGGAAACTGTTGAGGTATACTTTTCCAATGAGCCTTTGTTGCTATGTGGTTTTTATTGCATTATTTTAAGAAAAAAGGCCACAGTTAAAAAGGCAAAGTATGTACAATTCAGTGCACTCTCTCTTACTTCAGCCAAATAAAAATGGGATTTCACTTCCAGGACATTTGGAACATGTCCCATCCATTCTAAAATATGGATGTGTACTACAATCACAGTTCAACAAAAAGCCTGTTTGGTTCCAAATATTATACATACTAAATATACTCACAATGACTAGTGTACTGCATAACACAGCAATTAGAACTCAGGATCATACTGTATTTACACTTGTCAAACTCCTAAGGTGTTGAAAGTGATTGAGTGCAAATGATTGTTTTTTAAGGTTGAGCTCTTGTTTTGTGAAATACATTTCTAATGAGTTAAGGTAAAGTGACATGTGAAGGCCAAGTATGGTAACCCATACTCTGAATTTGTCCTCTGAATTTAACCCATCCAAGTTAGTACACACACTCATTGGGAGCAGTGAATAGTGAACACACACACACACACTGCAAACCGTGGACACACAAACCCTGAGCAGTGGGCAGCCATTTTGCTGTGGAGCCCGGTGAGCGATGCACACCCTAATACAGTTTATTTTATTCGCTTTGGTACTATTATCAAAAGCGAGACATACATTTTCAAGACTCATAATACTTATATCGGTAACACTTTATAATAACTGCACACTATTAATCATTAATTAAGCATTAGTAAACAGTTAATTCATCATTTATAAAGCATTAATAGACATTAATAAGCAGTTTATAAATACAACTATAAATGCTTAATTCTTGATTTAAAAGCATATCTATAATGTGTTTAATAATTGTATTGTAATAATTATTAATGATCAATTTATCATTTCTAAATAAAGTATAGCATTATTTACAAACCAGTTATTTAGGAGTTGCCAGTGATTCATAAGATCACTTAGAAAATGTAAGTAAATGTAGTAAATTCAGGTAGTTATAAAGCATTTAGTAGTGGTCAGTTAACTATTTTTGTGAGCTCATCTAAAGTGAGGACTATTTATGCCTTGTAAAGCATTTATAAAGGAGATTTAAAGGTTATCTTCTAAACAGAAAAAACAAACAAACACAACACAGTGATACAGAACATAGAAATATTAACAGCCTTTAAATCTCCTTTGTAAATGCTTTACAAGGCATAACTAGTCCTCACTTTAGATGAGCTCTCAAAAATAGTTAACTAACAACTATTAAATGTTTTATAACTACTTGAATTAACCCTGAATTACAGTAGAAATACATGTTAATAAACCATTTATTAACACACTAAGTAACTATCACTATATGTCTGAATAATAATGTATTTAAACAGTTTATTAATCATTTACTTACACTTTCTAAGTGATCTTATGAACCACTGACAACTCCTAAATAACTGGTGTGTAAATAATGTAATACTTCATTTAGGAATGATACATTTATCATTAATAAAGTATGAAAATACAATTATTAAACACATTATAGATATGCTTTTAAATCAAGTATAAAGCATTTATAGCTGTATTTATAAACTGCTTATTAATGTCTATTAATGCTTTATAAATGATGAATTAATTGTTTTCTAATGCTTAACTAATGATTAATAGTGTGCAGTTATTATAAAGTGTTACCCTAATATCTTTTTTCAAACATTTCAGCATGTTTTCAATTTTGTTAGTACAATACACAAAATCACAAAGTATCATTTTCACAACACAAAATAATTGTTTCATCTATATGTTTCATTCACAGTAACTGCCTTTCATAATGCAAAATGACAATACCTAGAATATCAAAATCGACTGCTGGTGATAGATCCTTTTCCTATTTAGCACCAACATTTTGAAAACAGTCTTCCTAACATTGTCCGGGAAGCAGACCCACTCTGTCAGCTTAAATCTAGACAAAAAACACATCTCTTTGACCTAGCATACACATAGAACATTATCAATTTCTATAATTCAATGTTAGGCTGCATAGATTAGGTCAGCCGGAACCGGGAACACTTACCATTAATCATGATGTACTCGTTACATCATAAGAAGAATGGCCTCTACGCTATTAGTCTCTCTGTATATCCTGAGGTTTACCGCAGTCCGCAGAATCCAGGCCGTATCCAGATCTGATGAAGGACCTGCACCTGGACACGATAACCACGCAGCCCTGAAGTGTCAACTAGTCTCTCCCATGTGAAGGCCTCCTTCCCTTCCCTTTACCTCTGTACAGATAAAACGTTGTCAAAATAATTCTGGTTCGCATGAACACACGGATGCGATAAAAACATTTCTGTATTATGAATTTTTAAGGCCAGACAGATAGTTTGTTGAGATTTGTAGAGAAAGTCAAGTCAAGTCAAGTCATCTTCATTTATATAGCGCTTTTAACAACGTAGATTGTTTCAAAGCAGCTTCACAGAGATAAGCGTATAATTTAAGGTAACAGAGATTGTTTTGGCTTTATAGCAGAGTTAAGTTATTTTCCATCTAAAGTTAGTTTTGATTGATTTGCTTCCGTCGCAACGATCATTTGTTATTAAATTAGGGGCCGCTAAGACGACACCATTCCCTCTACACAGACTTTAAACGCGAACCTGTGAGAAACGCTGATGGCGTTCACATGCGCATTTAGAATGGGTTCTATAGTTATGTGCGTTTGAAAATACGCAGGTTTGGAATTCCCTACAAGCCAAGCCTAAACAAAGTACTTGTCTTTCCTTATAAATTTTGATAAAGAATTTTATTTTATTTTGTTGCTTTGGGGTAGGAACGCGAAACGAATTTCCCGACAACGCCTTATCTGTAGAGTGGTAGAGGGATCCTCCATAGGGAGAGACTAGTTGGCACTTCAGCACTGCGTTGTCATCGGTCCAGGCGAAGGTCCTTCGTCAGATCTGGATACGGCCTGGATCCGGCAGGCTGCAGGAAAACCTCGGGATAAACACAGACACTAAAATTAGCGTAGATGCCATTCTTCTCATGATGTAACGAGTACATCAGGATTTATGGGAAGTGTTCCCGGTTCCGGCTGACCTAATCTATGCAGCCTAACATTAAATTATAGAAGTCTATAATGTATTATGTGAATGCTAGGTCAAAGAGATGTGTCTTTAATCTGGCTTTGAACTGACAGAGTGTGTCTGCTTCCCGGACAATGGTAGGAAGACTGTTCCAGAGTTTTGGTGCTAAATAGGAGAAGGATCTACCGCCAGCAGTCGATTTTGATATTCTAGGTATTATCAACTGGCCGGAATTTTGAGATCGCAATAGACGTGACGGACTATAATGCGTTAAGAGCTCGCTCAAGTACTGCGGAGCTAAACCATTTAGTGCTTTGTAAGTAATCAGCAATATTTTAAAATTTATGCGATGTTTAATAGGGAGCCAATGCAGTTTTGACAGAACCGGGCTAATATGGTCATACTTCCTGGTTCTGGTAAGAACTCGAGCTGCTGCGTTTTGAACCAGCTGTAGTTTGTTTATTAAACGTGCAGGGCAACCACCCAGTAGAGCATTGCAATAATCTAGCCTTGAGGTCATGAACGCATGAACTAATTGTTCCGCATTTGTCAATGAGAGCATATGGCGTAATTTAGATATATTTTTAAGATGGAAAAATGCAGTTTTACAGATACTAGACACGTGACTTTCAAATGAAAGATTGGTATCAAAGAGCACACCCAGGTTCCTAACCGACGACGAAGACTTAACAGAGCAGCCATCAAGTGTTAGACAGTATTCTAGGTTATTACGTGAGGAAGTTTTTTGTCCAATAATTAGAAACTCTGTTTTTTCAGAATTTAGAAGTAGGAAATTACGAGTCATCCAATTTTTTATATCTGCTATGCATTCCGTTAATTTTATGAATTGATAAGTTTCGTTAGGTTTTGAAGAAATATACAGCTGAGTATCATCAGCATAACAGTGAAAGCTAATTCCATGTTTCCTAATGATATCTCCTAATGGTAGCATGTACAGAGTGAACAGCAGCGGTCCTAGTACTGAGCCTTGTGGTACGCCATACTGAACTTGTGATCGATGAGACATCTCATCATTTACTGCTACAAACTGATAACGGTCAGATAAGTATGATTTAAACCATGCTAGTGCATTTCCCGTAATGCCAACATAATGTTCTAATCTATTTAAAAGAACGTTGTGGTCAATGGTGTCAAACACAGCACTAAGATCGAGTAACACTAATAGCGAGATACAACCACGATCGGATGATAAGAGCAAATCATTTGTGACTCTAACGAGAGCTGTCTCGGTACTATGGTACGGTCTAAATCCGGACTGGAAATCCTCGCAGATATCATTTCTTTCAAGAAAGGAACACAGTTGTGAGGATACTGCCTTTTCTAATATCTTTGACAGAAAAGGTAGATTCGAGATCGGCCTGTAATTGACTAATTCTGTAGGATCAAGTTGTGTTTTTTTAACAAGCGGTTTAATCATAGCCAGCTTAAAGTTTTTTGGTACGTATCCTAGAGACAAAGATGAATTAATGATATTAAGAAGAGGATCTAGGACCTCTGGAAGCATCTCTTTCAGTAGCTTAGTTGGTATAGGGTCTAACATACATGTTGTCGATTTAGATGATTTAATGAGTTTAGTAAATTCTTCCTCTCCTATAGCAACGAATGAATAAAATTTTTCCTCAGGGAGGCTACAATGCACTGCCTGATGCGATACTGTAGTAGACGGTTGCATAGTTATAATTTTGTCCCTGATATTATCAATCTTATAAGTGAAGAAGTTCATAAAATCATTACTGCTGTGTTGCTTGGAAACTTCTGGGCTTGAAGCTTTATTTTTCGTTAGTTTAGCCACCGTTTCAAATAAATACCTAGGATTATGTTTATTTTCTTCTAATAGGGTTGAAAAATAAGCAGATCTAGCAGCTTTTAAAGCCTCTCTGTAAGCAATCGAGCTCTCCTTCCATGAAATGCGAAATACCTCTAGTTTTGTTTTCTTCCAGTTGCGCTCCATTTTTCTGGCTGCTCTCTTAAGGGCCTGAGTGTGCTCGTTGTACCACGGCGTTGGACTATTTTCTTTAATCTTCGTTAAGCGCAACGGAGCAACTGTGTCTAAAGTGCTGGAAAAGAGAGAGTTAAAAGTTTCTGTTGCAATATCGAGTTCTTCTAAGCTATCTGGGATGCTGAGATGATGAAACTGATCAGGAAGATTATTAATAAAGCAATCTTTAGTAGCAGAAGTAATAGGTCTAACATATTTGAAACACGGAGTCGGCTTTGCAGCTTTGGCTAAATGAAGTTTACACGAGACTAGATAATGATCTGAGATGTCATCGCTCTGCTGCAGAATTTCAACAGCATCCACATCTATTCCATGTGATAATATTAGATCTAGAGTATGATTACGACGATGAGTAGGTCCTGACACGTGTTGTCTAACTCCAATTGAATTTACAATGTCTTTAAATGCCAATCCCAATGCATCTTTTTCATTATCGATGTGTATATTAAAATCACCAACAATTAGTACTTTATCTGCAGTCAATATTAATTCTGATAGAAAGTCCGCAAATTCTTTGATAAAGTCTGTATGGTGCCCTGGTGGCCTGTATACAGTACCCAGCACAAATCTCAAACGTGATTTATCGTTTACACTATATATTTTTACATTAAGCACCAATGCTTCAAAAGAATTATATTTGAAACTTGATTTCTTAGTGGTTTTGAAACTATTACTATAAATTACAGCAACACCACCCCCTTTGCGTTTCAGACGAGGCTCATGTTTATAACAGTAATCTTGCGGGGTTGATTCATTTAAAGTAATGTAATCGTTTGGTTTTAGCCAGGTTTCTGTCAAACACAGCAAATCTAGGTTATTATCTGAAATCATATCGTTAACAACGAGTGCTTTTGAAGTAAGCGATCGAATATTCAGCAACCCAAGCTTTAGCATTTGCTCATCTGTATTATAGCTGTTTTTTATTTGTTGAACATCAATTAAATTTTTAACCTTAGATGGGTTAAAACTTTTTTTGGATTTCCAAATTCGGGGAACAGACACAGTCTCTATATGATGATAGCTAGGTGAAAGAGGCTCTATGTGATAGGATTTATCTGACCTGGGTGACGCGAGGCCGCTAGCAGACGGTCGGTTTAGCCAGTCTGTCTGCTTCCTGACCTGAGCCCCAGATTGTCATGTTTGAGCTCTAAGACTATGAGCCATATTACTAGAGAGAAGAGCAGCACCATCCCAGGAGGGATGAATACCATCTCTTTTCAACAGGTCAGGTTTGCCCCAAAAACTTTTCCAATTGTCTATGAATTCTATATTATGTTGCGGACACCACCGAGACAGCCAACCGTTAAGCGAACACAATCTACTAACTATCTCATCACTCCTGCGAACAGGAAGATAGTTTGTTGAGATTTGTAGAGAAAGACTACACGCCTGCGCACATATATATTGAAATGCGCATATCTATAGACTAAACACGTAATATGCATGTGCACGTCAGCGTTTTCACATATTTGTGTTTTTGAAGTTTGCGCGGATAACTTTTTTTTTTTTCAAAGTTTGCGTTCTCGAGCCACCAGGCACTGTTGTCGTGCAAATGAGCAGGTCGGAGCGCATTAAGGGTTTTCTGGTAGAACAGTGTCGTGTAAGCGGCCCCTAAGATAATAACTAATGATCTTTGCAACGGAAGTGAATCAGTCAAAACTAACTTTAGCAGGACAATAACTTTATTCTAGAGCTGCTGTAAAGCCAAAACAATCTGTTACTTGAATTTCCTATTATCACTGTTAAGCTACTTTGATCTGGGAGAAAGATTGCAATTTGTGAACATTAAGCAGGATAGAGTGCAAGGGAGAGGAAACAGTCAATGACTTTATAGTAACACCAGATTGATCAGAGATAGTGTAATAGTCTGATGCATTTTTCATTCTAATTAAAGCTCTTTTGTATTGTGTATTACTACTGTATATCTGATGTTCTTCATGTGAATGTACCCAAATCCCAAAATATTCAATAATGGGGAGCCAAATTAGAAAGCTTAAAAATCTGTGTGTGTGGCCTGGTAAACCCTACATTATGGGGACAAAATGTCCCCACAAAGATGGCAGTATCCTTATCCTTATCCTTGTGGGGAAATGTTTTGGTCCCAATGAGGAAAACAGCTTATAAATCATACTAAGTGATGTTTTTTTTTTTTAAATGTAAAAATACAGAAGGTTTTCTGTGATGGGTAGGTTTAGGAGTAGGGTTAGTGTAAGGGGACAGAATTTACAGTTTGTGCAGTATAAAAATCATTACACCAATGGAGAGTCCCCACAAAGATAGAGAAACCGAGGGTGTGTGTGTGTGTGTGTGTGTGTGTGTGTGTGTGTGTGTGTGTGTGTGTGTGTGTGTGTGTGTGTGTGTGTGTGTGTGTGTGTGAAGGGCTCACAAACAAACAACTGCCAGTAATTACTCTTGTGTGAGCTGTAAACAGACATGAGCTGTGGAATGTGCGATTAAAACCCTCTTTAGAGCAGCTAGGCAATTATGAGTTATGAGTGCTGTAGGTTTGAATGGATCAATAGCCAAGCACTTGATGTGACTTGATGCAGAACAGCCACGATCAGATTAAGACCTAAAATGTCTGAATGCCACACCAGAAAAGGCCTTGTGTTTTTCACAAACTGCAGTGGATCAGTAACCTGCGGGGCTGTTACGCCTCGTAATTTAAGACTAGGCTGTAGATTCTTTCTTCTGTTTTTTTATTTGGGTTTGTGTTTTTGTAAAGATAAAACTGTAGAGTGGGATTGGTTTCTATCCCACAAGCTTCTAGAAGAAGATGCTATACATTTATTTAAAACTTCAGTCTTACACTGCAGGAAAGCATTGGAAAAGCAAACATGTACGAAAAGAATTTATGACCAAGTTATATTCATCCCTGCATTTGTTTATCCTGCCTTAAAGCCAGACTGAACTTCTGTGAATAAGAGACCTTGGACTGGGCACTGAATTGAGTACCGTGTACCACGGAGCCAAACACTCAGGCTCCTGGCATACACTGGCATAGTGTTTTTACATTATGCAAAGAATTTCAGCTAGGTCGGAAAAACAACATACAATGTCAAACACTTGAAGTTGAGGGCTTTGCATGTTGTTCCTATACAACCCTTGGGAAACAGCCATCCTAAATAATGCATTGACTTATAGGAAACTGCACTACTTAGAGCTCAAGGGGGTTCAAGACCCCCTCAACACATCCAAACTTTGTGGTTTTGAGAGAGAATAGCTACACTTTTTCCACTCTCTCAGACATGAAAAACATTGATAAAAAGTGATTGCATGGTTATATAAAGTCTTTGAAGAGTCTAAAATAAATAAGTAAATAAAGATTTAAACATAACGCTGATGCCAGAATAGAAACATTGCAAGTGTGCCTTTATATGAGCCTGGCACTTTGAAAGGGTGAAATGAATATATTAATAAATAATGTGATTGATTTTTTTTTTTCTTTTTCTTTTTATGTATTCACAAGGTGGCCAGACATGAAGGCTTTGAAGGTGTCTATTTTTGCTCCATGTTTCAGTCCAGAAATGAATTAGATATGACTGTCAGATATTCTAGCAGCTTTATTTGTGCAGTCCAATCAGCCTGCAACTGCATCTGCTGAAGAAATTAAATCATACATGCAGAATATTTAATGCATGTGATTCATTTGTTGTCATCTCAGTCGTTGAAGAGTCAGTTTAGCTTTGACCTTGACAAGTTATTTTCACATGCTTGTAATTATACACTTAGCTGTATTGATATAATGAAGATGCACCAAAGACCCTGAGAGTCAAACATGTCTGAAGTGGCAGATTTGGAGCCATAAGTGGATAATTATAAATCGTGTTGCATAATTATTGACTGATTTGTACCTGTTTCTCTCAAAAAGTATAATCTGTTTTCAAAGAACTGTAAATATGTAATGTTTTATAATACTCTTCATTATTAAACATTACACAACATGTCTAATTTTGATCAGCTGAGCAGTGTTCCAATAACAGAACAGCACTGGGATTTACACTGTTTGCATCACTTCGATTGTCCGTGTTTGCTCCAGACAGACTGTCTGTGTATTGGTGAAGGGGATTTTTCCAACATATGCTCATTCGAAAAACGTGCCTCTACCTACATTTTCACAGAACTCTTAAAACGTACCTGTACATACAATTCACTGCAGTTACTTATTTATGTGTGGTTCCTTGCACAGGTGGTCAGGACCCACCCCCCTTAAATATCATTAAAAACCATGCTGTGTATTGTAAATAATAAAATAATATATACTTTAAAAAATTGTGTACATAGTAAAACAATACAAATGATTTAAGTTCAGAAACATTTTGTGTCCCCCCTCCCTTGCCTCACAGTGCATTGGTCCATGGCCTGCTTTCCGCCTTTACTTGACTTACACACACAAGTCCGGTGGGAGAGAACAAGTTCATCAGTAGTTGTGGAACTCCAGTAAGTCGGCTGTCAAGGCTATCTTATTCACTTTAATCATTTGATAAATTGATTATTTTCTCTTTAATACAGATGATGCTGTGTCATTAATAAATAAGTCATGACAAAGAAAATGATGATATCCGATCTATTTTTCCATATTTTCCCATAGAGTCCGCTATGTCAGCGATTATAATGTGACCTAGCTTGTTTGGTAGCTTGTTAGATAGTAACTACACTACAACTAACACAGCGATAAGCCTATGTGTGAACTGATAATATTGTAGATCTACCGTTGTCATGGGATTTGCTCAATATGATGCAAGATCAGAGGCAGATCAGTGGGCTTGTCGGTCCCAGACGAAACCTAAAATACTATGTGGAGGACACAAGATAATTTAATAATTTAAACCAATCTCAAATCTTCCTTTCATAGGCAAGATCATTGAAAAAGTTGTCTTCAATCAACATTCAAATGTCTTGTTTTCAAATTCTTACGCTCAAATGACAATTCATGACAATTCTTTGACAATTTCAATCTGGTTTCCGACCGCATCACAGCACAGAGATAATAAAGATAAATGCTCATAAAGATAATAAATGATATTTGCTTAAATACTCGACCTCAGTGCTGCATTTGACACTGTCGATCACAACATACTTCTTGACAGGCTGGAAAATGCTCATAAAGATAATAAATGCTCATAAAGATAATTAACTACTTAATTTGTAAACTACTTAGAACACTATCCAAGGCTGCATCGAAAGGTAACTTTGCGTCTGCTGCCATGTTGGATCCATAGATATAAACAAACTGCTTCGGTGTGTCGCATAGACGTCGTCATCGTCTTGCTGCTCCCTCCCCGTTCTGTGATTAGTCCCCTTTTTGAGGGGAAAATCTGGTCCATGGTGTCCAGGCTGCCTAGCAGCGTGTATAAAATTGCACTGCGCGCAAGGCAGCATGGGGAAACCCAGGCTAGACTTCTGTAATATTTATCACAGGTTTGTTTGGAATAAACAAAGCAATGTCTGAATACCTCTGATGGACATATTGTGCTAATAATTATTTAGGAAATAAAATTAGCATATATATGGGATTATTAGGAGAAATTGATTTGAAGCACAATATCATTTTTTTTTTTTTTACCAGAATGTTAATTTGCACAATTGCTCATATTGAGTATATTTATGGTTCGGACTGATGCTCATGAGCCCACATGTGCAGCTGCATTGCATCCTTTTGCACTGACTCAGACTACCACACAATAGTTTATGTGGTATTACATCACCTAAGTGTGGACTCAGATATATGGACCACAAAAGCTGAGGACATTCGGTACAGCGCCTTAGAGAATTTGGGTGCTTTCACACTAGAGTGTTGATGGTGACCTAAGTAAATTGCCTTTGTAGAGCAATTTGCATTCTTTGCATCTCTTGTAATGCAATCACGGCAGACTCAGTCAAGGGCCATTCTGTGGGTAAATATACAGAGGTAAATCTAAAGGGACAAATGCTTTAATAGCACAGTGGATTGTTTCCTATGGTAAACAATGGCTGCAAGTACTCACAGAGGTACTCATTTTGATGACACAAACACATATAAATGACTAGATTGCTCATGATATCATAAAATGTGAAGCCAGAATTCCCTCACATTCAATTGAATTAATAGGAAATCATATGATTTTAATAAGAAAACATTGCCTAATGAGTCAGTGTTTATGTAGCTGAAGTCTGCCTGTACATTCTTACAATGCAAACGTCCAAAACATTTAAACGGTTATTTGTTTATAGTCTGCTGTTTCCCCTGAAGTTGAAGTTACATTCATCTTCATTACAGTAGTGAATATCAGTTCAGCTGATGGATGAGACACCTCAACATTTGTATTACAAATGTCAAAATGATTCTTCTGAAATCTGAATACAGATTTATGCTTTGTAAGGCATGCACATACAACTTAATTCGCCATGTTCAGTTATTCACTCTGCTTATGTAATTATTTTGTGCTATATAATATATACTTGTATTATTACTTGTGTTATATAATTATTTGTATAACTGTAAATTCATGCTACTAAAAAGCCATACAAGTTTAGCTGACCTGTGGCTTTTTAAAGGTTTCCAAGATCTCCAAGAATCTAAAGTGGATGTTGGTCAACAAAAAAGAGAGAAATGAGAGAATGATCCAAAGAAATAACGCTGAATGCATATTTATTTAAAGACATGAAGCTTTATTTCCATGGTAAACCTTTTTAATATAATATAGTGCAGTTTAGTAAAAGGGGATTGAATGTATTGTAATATTTAAAGGAGAACTCGGCAACTCTAGCGAACTCTAGTCACTTCTTCGCTGATTTTTCCTTTTGTTGTCGCATGTTTTCCCCACGAGCTCCCCCTACAGCTGTGGGGGGGCGTATATTTCACAACACGGTCGTAAAAAACTCACTTGCGGCGGCCTCCTCCCCCTCTCTACCACTGCTCATGTGCGTTTGTTTTGATCGGAACAAGCCAACTGTATCGTGTGGAGCTATGTCTGACTACCGAGGTGGGTAATCTGGTAATACATCATACATGCGTGTGTGTTTATGTCGAATTGCCGTAAAGCAATTCGTGTTTCGCGCTCGTTCTCGTTCTCGTTCTCGCTTCTCACGAGACTTCCAATTTCTATCTTGCCGGGACGGTAGTCCCCAAGTTGCAAGGTTGGTTTTCTGCCTGGGAACGCTGGGGGGAGCGGGGAAAGTCACCAATATCACCAGAACAGGTTGTTTAACCATCCAAATGAATTCTAGACAGTTTTATTAAGTTAAAAAAGTTACCAAGTTCTCCTTTAATGCATATTTGAATCAATTTCTGCTAATATATGTTAATGCTTAATATTTCCTGCATAATTACATACAACGAAATCTATTTTGTGTTGTTCAGTAACCAGCAGTGTCAGCAGTGTGTTAGTAGACACACCCATCTTAACGATTTCTATATATCACTTATCCTGCCCGAAAAGACTATAAACATTACAGATAACATTCGAAGTATCAATTCATGTACATTCATTTATCTTAAAAACTATTCATGTGCGACTGATACGCTGCAAATCGGGTGATTTTAGTTCAATGTTTTGGCTGTAAGTCAATGATGCCCTCTGTCGTAGGGAAATGTAAGATGGCCGCTCGAACTCTTCCGGTTGCTTTCCCGCCTGTTGGCAGTTTAGAACACAATGAGCAATCCAGTCATTTATATAGATCAGTGGCTCAGACCCTAAAGTACAATGTGAAAATAGTCTTGTGAGGGCAAGGGAAGATGATGGAATTGAACTTGTGGTGCAAGCAATCGAACCCAGAATGAAGTCTGAGCCTTAAATAGTAAGAGTATTAAAAATGAATAAATCAGTCTGATTATGTACTTAACAAGTCTGATTATTTAGTAAAATGGCATGGTATTATGAGATTATAAACTGAGAAATTAAATGGATTATTTACCTTTTATTTTATTTTTTTTATTCTGTAGAACCATGTCCCAATGAAAACAAAATGGTAACCACTTACAGTATTTTTCATTGACATATTGTAAAAAAAAAAAAGTTAATGGACATGTTATACCCACTTGCCAGTTTTAACTAAAGAAGTAAACAGATCTGGCTCCGGTTGCATCATTTTTGCCTCAGCACTTCTATCACCATCCCAGATCTAGATTTATAACCAAAACGAGTCTGTAAGTGTCCCGTGGCCACAGAGTACTGCTGTCAGCATGCCACAAGGTGTATCTGAAGCTAATTACACCATAAATGCAGCAGCACGGCTGTCTTACGTTGGACTGGTCTCCACTGTGCATGCAAAAGCTGTCCTTGATTTCCAGAAAGGAAGCAACATAGCCCAGCAGACACCATGACAATGACAGCAGGACCTCACACCTCTTGATCTACCACTACTCTCAACAGGCCTGTATTGTGACACATTCATTCCTTTTTATTTGTATTTTCCAAATAATGAATTTTTCACCCAAAAATGAATACATTTTTTTCTTGAAATTACTGCAAAGGTATCATAAAAATACATGAAGAACAAATGCTACTATGCAGGTTTTAAATACATGTAATTAGGAATGAAAAGCACCAATTATAAAATAAACAAAAAATATTAAATATTACATCTAGACAAAATATATTGCATTTATTTATCAAAATAAATTGAAAAGGCAGCACAGGTTCACCGTCTTCAGAGCTTTGAAATTCTTTGAAAATGAAATAGCTTGGATATATTACTCAATATATTTTTCAAAGACAACGAAAAGGGGCTTTTGATGACTGAATTTTCTACAGTCAATGTGAAATTTGGCATGGAGCACTGAAACATTAATAATAAAATACTCTTTTTTTTCACATTGTAGAAACCAATCAACCTGTCCTTAAACAACACTGCGGAACCCTGGTAAGTACCTGGATGGGAGACCTCCTAGGAAATTGAAGAATTGATGGGAACGCTCTGCATGATTGCATCATGAAGCACGTGTGAAATCAATCTAATGGTGTGTCGGTAGGCGGGTGACGTCATAACCAGGAAGCTGTCAAGTGCACCAAACAATGTCAGCTTTTGATATACAAGTTGAGCACAGATACACCAGAAGTATGGCAGGGCGTCTCGTTCCCTTTTCAGGGAACCAAGGTTACAGTCGTAACCGAGACATTCCGTTTCAAGGGAACTCGCGCTGCGTTGATAATTGATGCTGTGGGAACATTAATATCCACGCCGCTGTACTGACCAGTGCCTGTCTTGTGTGACATCAGGCGAGCACAACTAAGACAGAAGCAACTGGGACCCAGGGGTGAAGCCCAAATCTAGGTTGTAAAACCTGAAGAATGTGTGCGGAGAGGATCAGACACCGCATCACACACATCTTGCAGGGATACCCTATTACAAGGCTTACAAAGCCACCATACTCCTCCTGATCCGACACACCACGGAGGAAACACAAATGGGTTTCTCCCCAAAGACACCACCCAAAGGTGTGTGGTGAGCAGCTAAGGCCACCACATCAACCTTTAGAGTGGAGGGGGATAAACCTGCGGAGAATCCATCCTGCAGAAATTCCACCACTGAACCAAGTTAACTGGATCCAGCTAATGATTTCCGCTAGTTTCCTTGTGCAGGGAGCTCTGGAGTGAGCGTGATCTCAACAACCTTAGTTGAGAGACCTGAGTCTATGAGTTGGTACCCATCAAAGGCCAAACCCACACTTCCATAGCTCTGCTCTCCAGAACTCCTGGGAGTAGAACGATCAGGGGAACCGTGTACAGACGCAGCCTCTGCCACGTCTGCTCCTCGATATGTGCTCCACCACCTCAGGGTGGAGTCTCCATTTCCCGGGCCTCAGCCCCTGCCTTGACAGGATGTCTGCTCCCTGAATCTGGATGTAGAGCTGAGCCATCATCACCAGGCAATTAAGTGCTAAGAGAGATGATGACCCCTCTACAGACCTTGACCTGAGTGACCGTCCATTATCACTCCCCAGCCTGTGAGGAAAGCATCCGTCGTAAGTGTTACGCGCCGACAATGAGCAACCAGCACAGGACCCTGGGACAAGAACCAAAGCTTCTTACACATAACCAAAGTACAACGCACCTGCTCGTAAGCTTGATCCTATGGAACGGGAAACCCCTTGGTCTTGAGCCAACACTGCAAAGGTCTCATGTACAGCAGAACATCGATGTAATAAAAATATGGGGTGACGAGACTAGGCCAAAAGGAAGAATCCAATACTGGTGTGCTTTGCCCTGAGGAACTTCCTGAGTTGAGGAAGGATGGAAAATGGAAGTATGCGTCCTAAAGGTCTATAGTGACAAATCAGTCCTCGGATCTGTTTGTGCCACGATTCGACACGGCATGCATATCTAGAGTAGGACGCAACCCCCCATCCTTCTCAGGATTGATAAAATACCGGCTTTAAACCTGGACTCTCTGTCCGGGGAGGAACATGTTCTATGGCCCCCTTCCCGGGCAAAGCTTTTACCTCCTGTTCCATAACCAAAGCCTGCTAGGGGCCTACCACTGTGGACAGGACCCCCCTGTGTGCAGGACCCATTGAGATATATTTGGAAGTAGTTTCCACTATTCTTTATTGCAGACCAGCGATCTACGCGTTGCCTCGGCAAATGCAAGATCCGAGCCACTAGATTCTTTATTGCAGTCTGCAGACCCGTAATCAACTTGTCGCCTCGGCAGACGAGAGATCCGAGCAACTAGAATCTTTGTTGTATTCTGCAGACCTGTGTCGCCTCGGCAGACTCGAGATCCGAGCCACTACATTCTTTATTGCAGACCCCTTGATCTATGCATTGCCTCGGCAGATGCGAGATCTGAGCCACAAGAATCTTTATTGTAATCTGCAGACCTGTGTCGCCTCAGCAGACTCGAGATCTGAGCCACTAGATACTTTATTGCAGACTCCTAATCCACGCACTGCCTCGGCAAACGTGAGATATGAGCCACTTGCATAAGAATTTTTTTGTTGGTGAGTGTTATGTTTCATGTTCATGTTCATGTTCATTTTCAAGTCTTCAAGCCTGCATTTATTTTGGTAACGTGTATTTGAATAAAGCTGCACATAAATTCTCACTGCAATTCACCTCAGTGGACTTTGTTACACTGATCCCCTACATATACTGATTGGCTCAATCTTTTGTCTCCTCTCCACCAATAAGCTGGTGTGTGATGTGTGCTCTGGCACAATAAGGCTGCCGTCACATCATCCCGGTGGATGCTGCACATTGGTGGTGGTCGAGGAGATTCGTTCGATATGTAAAGTGTTAAATGTAACAAATTGTTATTATTATGTAGTAGTAGTCATTTAAAAGACACTTCCCTACTTTATTAGCTATTATGTATGTATTATTATGTTATTATTTATGCAATGTCCATGTTTTTTTTTAGCTCCACTATGTTTTCAGGTGGGTGTCATGTACATGACTTTTCCTAGTGACCGCCTCAGCAGCTGTGTTTATTACTATGTGTTTATTACTACTTATTTTTGCGTCTATTTTTTTACCATACATCACTTGGGACTTGTCACATAGGGTAGCTAGGTGTTCTACAACCTCCAATGACAGAGCACACTGTAAGTCTGTTGTTGATATTACTATCAAATTAGTTCTTTGAAATATTGACCAAATCTCTAATGCTTTTTTAAGGTTGGGAGAAGCACTTTGAAACTCTGTGAAGAAATGACTCGTTTCATGTCATCAGCTCAAGTCCGAGTTAAATTCAAAGCCAGTTAGAAAGTATTCTGATAACAGTAAACACAAGTCTTGAACGTGTCGCTCCGGTTTCTGTTTTCTGGTTCCTTCTCCCATATCAATCAACCAGACTTAAATCACATATTCATGCTGCATGAAAACAGTCATTAAAAAAAATAGTCACTTTTCTGTGCTTTAACTCTACAGAGAATACCGAAGACTAAATTAATCAGATGTTTGGCAAGATTTGCCGCAGGCAATGCGTTTGACTTGCAGACTGGAATCTGAATGTTCATGTGTGAGACCTGTGAAAATTAGTTGATTTGAGGGGTGAAGTCATTCTAAAGCACCCTACACACCGGGACGAATATCGGTGCGCGTTATTCGCCAGCATTTTTCAAGGCGTTTTTTGTGTTCACACCCAAGCGATTTTCGCTGACGATGAGCCGAGTGAACATGCAAATTCATTCCCTGACATTAGATGGCGCTTAATGTAAAACAGAAATACCCCGGTACACAAGGTGCAATACCACTCCATAACAGTTCTCTTTTATCAAGATTTTTGTAGTCGCTGTCGCGTTTGTCATATAGTTCTTTATGTTCCGACACCAACGAGACCAGCAGCTCTACATTCATATTGCCTTGCATCTTCCTCGTCTTATTTCTTCCCGGCAGTGTAGACGCTACTTGGCGTATATCTTCTTCGCCGTTACGCATATGTGCTCGGCAAGACCGTTTTGTGTTTGAGCGCCCCCAAGTTGTGTTTTACTGTAACTTCAGAAGCTCCAGACACGTGAGCAAAAGCGCCAATCTCATTGGTCGGATAGTTTTTGACGCGGCGCGTCGAACCAAAAAAAACGAACCCGAGGCGTTTTCTAAAAAATGACGCTTTGACGCGTGGCGTTTTTCGCGTCGGTGTGCACACTCACATTGGCGCCCTTTGTTTAGTCACGAGGCGTTAAACGTCGGCGACTATCGCGCGCAAAATTCGTCCCGGTGTGAACAGGCCTTAAGGCTACGTTCATACTGTGAGCCTTAGTGCTCAATTCAGATTTATTGGTCAGATCCGATTTTTTTATAGCTGTTTACATTGTTGTTTTAAATGTGACCAACATTAGATTCAAGTGCAAAAAGATCTGTGTGCGCAAAAGAACGATAAAAAGATGTCACGCAGCACGCTGTCATATGCAAGTAAACATATAAATAGGACAATAAATTAAGTGATTACGTGTTTATTTATAGTGTGATCTGCTACCAAAGCCAGCAAAGTTAAGCGCAGGCAATATAAAAAACAAAGGGGAGGATGCAAAAAAGAGCTGTCACTGTAATTCTTATGTGCTCTGACACATCACTGTCCTTCAACTCACTACCTTTCGCAACTGTCTTGATAACATCGGGTTTGTGACTCCCATGAGCGCAAAATTGTAATGAATGTTGATCTAGAGTGACGTAAAAGTCGCATAAATTCTGATATGACTGTTCAGACTGAGGTCGCATTGCAAAATATCTGACCTGTATTAGATTTAGGACCACATACTGTATGGAAGTGGCACAAATCGGAATTAAAAAAATCAGATTCCATGTTGTTTTTTGCTTATCACACTGTCATGTGAAAAACAGATCTGAGTCACATGTGAGCAAAAAAATCATGTTTGGCCCACATTTACCTGCAGTCTGAATGTTGCCTTTCACCCTCTCACAGGGTCAAGTTCTATTGGTTTAGAGTAAGTTTGGGGTGGGGTTAGGAGTCAGACAGGGTAAGAATGGAAGACTAGATTAATACTTGCTTAATATGGTAGTCCATCAACTCCAATAAAGACTTACCTCCTCATTAACTGTGTGTTCAGAAAGTCCAATCCACAAATTTTATGTTTTATGTTGAACATGTGAAGTATTGGTTAGTGAGGACAGGCATGCAGAGCCGATCCTGACCTCCCTGGGGCCCTAAACAAAATTCTCTTAAGGGGCCCTCCTACCTGACCCATGAGCCATTGCCACACAGTCACACCTCACACCCCAGTACTCCCACCCATAGTACTAATGAAAATGCAATTTCTGATATCAGAAATAGACATTGTTACTAGAAAAAGTACATTCTTAATGTCAAGAATTCACATTTTAAATAGTACAAATTTAATTATTGATATCAAAAATGCATCCTGTGAATGAATAAAAGCTAAAATGGTTTGTCATGGCATGTCACTGTGTTTTAAATGATAAAAGCAATACTTGACACTTGATGGTTATTATTTACTGAGGGATGTGCATCCATATTGACTAGTATGCCCAGCCAATCAACATTTTAAAAGCAATATAGCCTATAAATCAATAGTCAATGTCAATACATTGCTTTCCATTTGGAGATTTGGAAACTTTCACGGATGGGGTCAAAATAAGATCTTAGGCAATTACCAATTGAAATTCCACTCTGTATACCTCACACTATTATACTTCAAAAGCAACACATTGTCATTTGGACTACCGTGCTTGCTTTTGCCTTTTTTTAAATAAATTACTGTAATTACACTTGTCTGTTACGTTTTGCTGGTAAGAGTTTAATTTTAGGGTCCACTTCTTACTTTTCACGGTCACCAGCTCAGTCCTCATCTAGCACTACATTTCCCATCATCCCTCCCTCTGCTCACCTGCACGCTTTCAGCAATCACCCAGTCACAGATCACCATGCCTGAATACTAATCATCACCAGCTGTCAGCACTCATCTAATCATCGCAGCACCAGTTATGAGGACTTGCCGCACACACTCACTCACTCTTACTTTCTTGTCTCTTCTCGTTTATGGCTTGGACTATATTAATTTGTATTGTTACTTACCTGAAGCATACTTGCCTAATTGATTCTCTCTCATCCCTGTCTTCAATCTTCAGTTCCTCGTCATCCTCCAGTCTCAACGTGAACTTCCTACAAGAGAAAAGCAAATTTGTTTAATATCAATCAGTGACTGTTCAAAGTATGTGTGGCTACTCATCTATCATTCATCATAATTATTATCATCATCATCATCATCATCATCATCATCATCATCATCATCATCTTCACTGCAATGCTGCTTGCTATTTCACCCAGTTTCCAGTTTCCTCATTTATGAAAATAAAGTGTTTTGGATTTTTAATACTTACCGGTCTGTCCAGTGTGTTCCCTGACATGACTATAATTTAGATATTGGCTGTTTATTAGTACTAAAGCACATATTAATGCCTAATTCTGCATGACCATATTCTACATCCCTTAATCCTGCACAATACCTAAATGTAACAGCAACCCAACTATTAATAAGCAGTAATTAGTAGCTTATTGAGGCAAAAGTCATAGTTAATAGTTAGTTATTAGTGAGAATTGGACCCTAATTTAAATGGTTCGATTGTCCGTTCTTTAGAGTAGAATTGTGGTATTAGATATATAAAAATATATGACAAGGAGATCAGACTGGCATACTACTTTTAAAAGTAGCATTCCTCAATACTGGAAATGAATGTGCATGACAGTAAGAAATGGTAATTACATTTCAGGTTTAAGATGAGAGAGTGGAAAATAGTTTTGCAAGTGACATGTTGGGTCTTATTCACTAATAACTGAGTACAAGTATTCTTATATGCACAGAAAAGATCTCATGCAAAAATCATCCAAGACTTATTTTATGGTCACTTAGTTGTTCAATTTTATTCACACACAGGTTTTCACACAAATGTATGTGTGTGGTTGGAGATGCAATGAGATCAATTGGGTCTTATCCTGTCTGACATCACTTCCACTTTTCACTTTTTTCTCTCATTAACCTTTAATCTTATCAAAGCTATATTTTTTCTCACACACTTCACACAGCCATTAGATGCTCTGGGCTGCCAATGCTCATGAATTCAGCTGCCAAGGATGTTTACCCTAGAATCTATGCTGTGTGAGTAATTATGGCCAGTCAGAATATATATCCTAATCCTATCTGGATTATATGAAAATGTCAGCGCTTCAGCACTGGGAGATGCTTTGTGCTGCATTTAAAAAAAAAACATTTTCAGAGTCGTTTGAGATTTTGTCCCCCAGTGGGCCAGCATGCTGCAACGGAGGCAATAACAAAGAAGACTCTACTTTTTGAGCAAAGCTGGTTTCTTCTTTGACCATCGCTATAAATTCATCCTAGTCTACTGAGAGTTTTGCCAACCATCCAAGCAGGAGAAACAACATCAATGAAGGAGACAGGAAAAGCAACACAGAGATAGATGGTGCATAGGAATGCTTTGTCTGCATAACTGACATAAGCATGGAAGATGCAAGAGCAGAGAGATGAAATACATTAATGCCACTGCTTCTGGAGAAATGTGCTTCTGTGTTCTCTCACACACACAAGATGTTGGTCAGAGGTGTGGAGTGACACAATAATGTCTCATATTGTGAGGGTCACATATGAGTGACCTTTTCGAGTAGATGGTTGCTAAGTGGAAAGATTGTCTCCAGGCTGCCAAGCAACTTCAAATCCTAGCCTGCATAATCTGCTAGGCCACTATTATATGTCTAAAATCCCCTATGCACTTTTAGTCAATGTCTAGATTATTTTTTTCCCTAAATGTGTCATGTTTTTATTGTTTTAAGAAATAGCTCAGCCATAAATAAAAATACTGTGATTATTTACACATCCTCATGTAGTATCAAACTCACGAAATACAAAATGACAACTTTAGCAGAATGTTAACACCACGCTTTTCCCTCCAATGAAAGTAGATGGAGAAGAATGCTGTCAAGCTTCAGCTAGGACAAAGAAGAGCCATTAAACGTATCATAAAAGTGTTTCATTTTAGTCTTCCATAAGCCATCTGATACACTGTCTGAAAAAAATTACAAACATTCGATTGAGACCCAATGTGACCCACATTTGATTTTCAAATTGCTTGAAACTCTAGTTATTAGAACCTATTTATTTCTTCTTGAAATTGTGTAAATAGTCATATGCATGCAAAGTTTCAACACATAGATGTGTTTTGGAAAGGCTCTATATTTTACCCTCACAAGGGTTTGAGAACCAGACATAACAAAAAAAGCAGAGGCTATTTACACTGAAGACAAATAGCAATAACTGTACAAATAATGTTAGATACTATAGTTATTTTGATCACTACAAGTACTAATGACACAATCAAAACTGTGTGTGTGCAGCTGTGGGTCAAACTGGCCTCTAAGACTAAAAATAGATGGAAATTGTTACAGTTATTATATATTTTAAATTTCTTAGTCTCTGACAAGCTACGATAGAGGTTTTTTAAAAGGATCTTTAGTGTTTTTCCTAGTGTCAATTTTTTTTAAATGCATATAAAAAACAAGGTCAGTTTGACCCCCTACTTTATTTTTTACAAAACAGGAGGTTAAAGGGACAATTTTGCACCTTATCTACCCATAAACAGTGCATATTACTACCCTTGAGTTGTAATATGTATCTTTAAGGTACAACTTAAAACCTTTTGGAAAAATAAGATACAAAGTTGTCCGTTTAAAGGGTCAGTTTCTCTTTCTTCTTTTTTATATATAAAATTTTTTTTTTTTGTGTACTTTTTTTGATAATGTTGTGCTGCTCACCTTGGCCAGGTCACTTCTGTAAAGATAGATTTTTAATCTCAGAAAGCTTTATCTGGTTAAATAAAGGGCTAATAAAAAAAGGGGTACTGCCACAGTGACAAGCTGTTGTACATATATGAATATATATATATATATATATATATATATATATATATATATATATATATATATATATATATATATATATATATATATATATATATATATATATATGTATATATATATTTTTTTTTTTTCAGAAAGTATAGCTTTGTGTGACAAACAGACTGAAAGTAATTATTCACTAAACGTCTTTCCCTCTGCAGTAGCTCTCATATCTCATTTGTATGTATTATTCAAATGTGTCACCACAAGATGCATCATTTCATGTTTGATAGTGATGCACCACACGAATTGTACAGACTTCTTTTATGCTGTTGTGTTTTTTGTCAAGGTCGAAGTCGGCAAATTCAAGTGGCATCCTATTGCACATTTCCAAGTCAAATGATGGAAATTCAGACTCGCCACATTGAATCGAATATAGTAAGTATGGAATTGAATTTTACTCAATAAGTGTGACCAGTTTTACTCAATTTGCCGCACATATAAAACAAGAAAAAAAATAAAAATAAATCAAGGACCTGCAGGCTGTTTGACACAAGCTTTTGTCGTTGAGATAACCCTGTCAGCAGATGAAAATGTGTGTTTGTGAGGCTGGGTGGGTAGGTGTGTTGTTGGAAGCTTCAAAGCCCTCTATTTCTGCTGTCCTCGCCATGAAGTTAATTACTGTGCATCTGTAGCACCCCACAGCTAAAGTAAAGATAGTTGTTTTTCAAGCCCTCTGCCAGTTTCATTACCGCTAATGCTAGCGTGGGCTCTCAGTACTGACTGTCACCGTTTGTGTGTGTGTCACAAGTTGACAGTCACCTGGATGTACCGTAGTTAAAATATCAAGGTAGAATAATTGGGTTAATTGCGTATATTGTAAACACTGTGTACAACAAAGAAGCACATCCTGTGGGGAGGCAACCTGTCAATTTATAAGTACATTTAGAGTGATTGAGACTGCAAGACTGAGATGTGTGTGCCTGAGGAAACAACAACACTGGAACATCTTCTGCAGGAAGGGTTTCTGAAAATCTTACCTACTTTTTCCTATGTGCTTTTCTTCCTGTTAGTCTCAAATAAACAGACTTTTGACTGTCAGCATGAAATTGGGTCCAATTGCAGTTACATTGGATCCAAGAACTGCCAACCTGGAAAGATACTGCTTAACTGGCCTGTAAAGAGGGTGAATGCAGTTTGTTTTTACATGTGACTTTTGTCCCAATTTATAATAGGTGATTGCGAGGGAAAAATTGGTACAATGTACTTATTGTATTTATGTTTAATTGCAAAAAATAATAATAATAATAATAAAAATGCTATTTAGGTGGAAAATGGGTAAGGTTAAGGACAGGTTTCATGTCATGGTTAGGTTTAGATGGGGTAAGGTGGAATTTCAGAATTTAATAACAGGTAATTAAATGCAGATATTTTTTTTAAATATAAGTTCACCGTAAAAACGTATACAATAAGTGCATTTTATTAAATGTATTATGTTAGTACTTAATAGAAAGTCGGTCTGTGACTTTTAAGAGCAGTAAATTCTTAAATTGGATGTTTATTGTTTGTTTAAAATATAGTTTCCTTGGGGATATCTAGTTTATAGCTGCTTAGTACTCTTTTCTGATGTAATCTGAAAGTTTGAAACATTTTTACATGAAGCATTTACGTTTAAACATTTCCTTTAAAAGGATATTTGGTAACGCTTTAGATTACAGCCCGGAGATTTTACATGATGATTATAGTGTACCTATAAAGTACTTACATGTATAAAGTACTTACATTTTCTTTCAGACACTGTAGCAACATTTCATGCTAAAACTGTAAAATGTTTTCATTTTAGCAGAGATACAATGTGTACGACTCAGGTTCAGGGTCTTGCAAAACACCAGAGAGCAAACTGGCTTGTTGTGGAGCATAAAAATGAATGACGTCACTAAAAATGAATAACAGCTCTTGTAATGGCAATTTCTGGTTGTCTTTGGAAGGTTATGCAGGGGCTTATTATTGAGTACTGCATGAAATATATTGCCTGCCTCCCTTTGTAGGGGAAAAAAGTTCACTTTGCATGTTAACAAGACACTTCAACCAAGGTTCTTTTCCACTGTTTATCTGGAAAAAAATGGTCACAGTAGGTCTTACAAATGCAGGCAAAAAGTGAATAGCATTTGCACAATGAATGCAACTAGTTGCATAAAACCTTGAAAAATATTTTAACATAAAAATAAATGATTAGCTCTGAAACTCTTTAAAATTTGAACAAGCCTCATCAAATCAAGATTTAGAATCTTAACTCTGTATTATCTGTAGCATATCTGCCTACCTGGAACTAGGCAGCTTATTCCACTCTTTTCATATTCACTCAAGCTCTGACAAATTGAAAGCAATGTGTCTGAGAGTTGCAATCTTTAGGTCAAGTCAGACATTTATATAGAGTTCACATCCAGACTTTGGTCAGCCACTTGAGAACACTCAGCGATGTCTGGAAGCTAGCCTACTCCAGCATTGTCCTGCTGGTGAAATCTGAAGTTTGGGTTTTCAAGCACAGACCATTTTGTGCTTGGCTCAGACCAATTTTCTCTAGGTCCTGACTAGTGTCGCAGTCTGAGAAGCATCCACACAACACTCTGCTGCCGCCCACCATGCGGGCCAAGGTGATGAGTGGTTGCTGTTTTAGGCCAGAAAACTGGAGTAACCTTCATCTGGTTAGTTTTCTTAAGGCAGCATATTTTAAAAATACATGGAGACAGAGGATGAAGATGAACTCATTCGTGTATTGCAGAGCAGAGGCAAAGGAGAGGTAAGTATCACAATAAGTATACATGTAAGGGAGTAGGCTGGTCACTTTTTTAAATAAACTTTTAAGGTCTTTTAAATAAACAGGATAAGTCAACAAGGAGCAAACACAGGATGTGCTGGAGATGCAGGTGAATAAAACAGGTAAGAGCTAAATATTCTATAATCAACTTAATCACATATCTGTCTTTCTTTTCTTCACAGGACTCATTCACAAACATACATTGGAGATACACTCTCAGTTTAGTATCATGAAATCTCTAAGAAACACAGTAACTACTCTTCTTGGGAATAACAGGCAGGTAAATACAAAGGATACATCAAAGCTTCCAGCTCAAACAAACATGGAGAAACCAAGTCATTTTAAGCAGAAGAAATCCAGTCAGTCCACAAACTAAAACAACATTCATATCAACATACAACTACATCAAATATCAGACCAAGCCTGAGGCCCTGTTTACACCTGGTATTAAAATGCATTTTGATCGATCCAATCACAAGTGGAAAATGCTAAATACAGGTGTGAACAGGGTTTAAAGCGTTTTGAGCTTGTCCACTGTCAATCACTTCCAGAGGTAACCGAAAACGCATTCAACCAGATTGCTTTCATGGTGTAGACGCTCATGTGGTCGGTTGTGTTTGAACAGCCGCCAAAGAAAGCCTACTCTCAGCCTACTGACATAATACATACACATTATGGGAGGCATGCTAGCCAGACCGGATGAAAATTTTGTGATTGGCACATTTTTAATCTTCAAACCAAACTTGGGTCTTCAGCTGACAATGTTCTCTCACTATTCCTGATTCCCAGGCCTTATTCAAACCATAACGTTCAATCACTGAGCGATTCCTTCAGTGTCTGTCATTATACTGTCTATGTTACTAAGGCATCTGCTTAGAGTTCTGCTATTTAGAACACAATAATTCAAAGCGGAATTATCATGCTCAATCCTCACTGTAGTTAAAACATTAAAACACAGCATTCCACAGGAAACGTGTTCAAAAGCAGCGCATCCACTACAGATATTTCTATTTAAATTAATATAAAAATACTGTAACTTATGATATGATAATGATATGATAATATGATAATGATTTCATTACATTTTAGTGCTTAACTCCTTTAAAGAGTGGCATATTTAATCTAAATGTGTACATCAGATGTAAAACAGAGTGTAAATCATTCTGGTTACTTCATTACTTCTCTCACTCCAGTAAAAGAGTGTATACACACAGTCTAGAGTGTCCGTGTGGTGCGCACATATTTTCGTGTAGGCCTAGATTATTTTTTATAAATCCCGATATGTGCATGGAAAAGTACGTACACACATTTCAATGCCTTTTTTGTGCGTACACAACGTTTATACATCAGGCCCCTGGTGTAAAAAGGGCCTGAGTGTCAGTGTGGGGCTTTTGTAATAGTCCAAATGAGCGATTAAAGAGCTGCAGGTGAGTGTAATCAGAACTCTGGTGAATGAGAGCATGTGACAGAGAGTGAGAGTGCAGTCTGTGTGACACAGATGTGTATGACAAAATTAATTTATGTGCAATTAATTTATTTCAGGGCAATTTCAGCATTTCAGTCAATAAATATTCACTTGTTGATGTCTAAAACCCACTTTGTCATTCTGGTGATTTTGAGCATTTAATCATTAACACTTATTAAAGTGGAAAGTGAACGCCGGCATCAGTATCTGCGAACGTAGTAATGGGTGTTGACCGGACTTATATACTCCATATGTCGAGTGATGTTTGGCTAGATCTGTGGTTGATGAATGATGTGACATTAGGGTCTTCCTGGTAGAACGTGTGCTAGAGCTCCCATCTCTTACACAAGAGCTGTACTACCTGTGCCATTTCCAAGTCTTCTCACCAACTTCTAGCTGGTAAAATCCTTTCTGTTTCTTGCCTGTGGACTTCAAACCAGATCTCCAGGAATCAGACTCCTTCACATGCATCCTGGACGTGGTCGACAGATTCTATAAGGTCCGTCGTCTGGTGTCGATGAAGTGCCTCCCCACAGCCATTGAGACGCAGAAGCACTCCTTCATGTCTTCCGGAATTATGGCCTCCAGGAGAACATAAGCTGCTTTTCCTCCATCAGGCCGAACAAGTCTAAGAGTTTTTTCAGTCATTTCCACTTGAGCTTTGTTCTGCACAGCACAATTACAAGTGAGTCTTTCCTCTGGATACCACGCTTGGACTAAAGACATAAAGTTAAAGATCCAGGAGATAGTCCGCTTGCTGAGGACATACTGTCACAACCAACTAACACAGATGGACCCGCTACCTCCTATGGGCAGAGTACGCTCAAAACTCATTCTGTCAGCCAGCTGACCCCACTCCAGTGCAAACTCTGTTTCTAACTGCTCCTGTTTACCTGGGTCACTGGTTCCAGGTGAGTGCATGAGAGGATCTGGGACTCAGCTCTGCAATGGGCAGTCTGCTGTCAGAAGAGTCAGGCTGATGTAAGGAGAGCAGAAACACCTACTTAATCCTTTCACACTTAAGTTTAAAATATTCTCTCTTTTTTTTTGTAAGGTGATCGTTATTTCAGAACATACAGTAGGCTTATCACCTTATTATTTCCATGGTGACGCCTCATGCTTATCACATGACACACTGCAGCCGCAATACTGCTGTATGACAAATTACTTTTTATTTTTCCTTTTTATTAAAAATATTCACAAACTTAACTATATCATGAACTTTCTGATATCCCAATTCTCAAATATGTGTAAGTGAAAGTGTTTTGTCATTTAAACACTGTTATAATGGTCATTTTAGCTGATCTATAATATGCAATGGGCGCCAACGTGTGAAAGCACATTTGAATTCAGCAGTTCATCATGTGACACACTTAACTTTCTAATCACACCAGCATGATCGTACACTCCAGGGACCAACCTAGAGTGATCACATTGGTTAACTCTCTGGACAGAAGGCTCTCCACCAGCGAAATCTTACTCCAGCTGCCATGTTGAGTTGAGTCCCCAATAAATTGGTTTGTTATCATTTAAAAACAGTTAAATGCGTTAAACTTACCATCCCACTGCCGTATTGCTCCAGTGTATCACTCCAAGCCTTGCCATCCCTCTCTGACTCCTTCCTACGGTGTGGCCATTGATGATCTTCCTCCTCTGCTCCTGGATGGTTGGCCAGTATATGCATGCTATCCATGAGATCTTGGACTCCCTAATGTTGGAGGGATCATCTTGAGAACTTCGTCAACTGGGAGAGGTACAGACCAGAAGAGAGGTCCTGGGTAACCAGATTAATTTGGAAGCGAGGGATTACAGATCACAATGCAAGCGGGATAAGCCTCATGTTACGGTCGTCACAATCACAGATGGCTGATTTTAAGTCATCGGGTGTTTTTGACCTACACTGTACATGACGTGAGAACACTTAGCTATTTAGGTTTATACGTTAGCATGGACTCACTAACTTTAACTGTAACGTAATGAGAGTATGACAACCAGAAAATGAACGTTTTCGTCTTCATTGGGATTGGGGTTGAACCTTTAGGGAACCAGGGGCTCAAACCTCTCCCAACACACTCCACTTGCTCTTTCTCACATTTTGATTGCACACACCTGTTCATGAATTACCTGCTCATCATGGAAAGCACAGAAACCCGGCACACAGACTGTTTGTCTGCTCTTGTCATTGTTTAACCAAAGACTACAATAATACAGGAGCCATTAGTGGAGTTCATCAAATCAGAGTTCATCAAAAGCGGCCTGTTCATAAAATATGGTCAATGCTCGTATATAGGCTGTGCACAGGTTCATACATTTAAAGAAAAAACATCATCAGGGTAACACACAACACTAAAATAAAGCAATAAACATTAACTGAATAACAGAACATGTAACAAAACACTCTAATGTACATTACTGATAACAAAAAATAAGAAGAAACAAAATTATTTATAAAAAATGTAATCATATGTGATGTGTAATGCAGGGACTTCTGGTAATATCCTTTTACTTTTTTTCTACTGTAAATGATATGGTAATTAATAGCTTTTACTTACATAAACCATCAATTTGACAGTATTTCACAGTAAAATTGCATATAGTGTGATGTTAATCCATATAGGCCAACAGTTTTTTCACCATACAAAAAAATTGCTTGTTTCAATATGGGTCAAATATGGATAAACCCATCTTTAAATATTTTTACATACATTTTTAAACCCAACGGCTGGGTTTGTCCATATTTGACCCAAACATGGGTTGACACAACCCAGAATGTTTTAGAGTGTAGGCTATATGTTAAGGTAACTTACAGTTAACCAATTAAAATGTTTTTACTGTATAATTTTACAGTATTTTTCTGTAGAAACTATTAGTGAAATGTTTACAATAAGTCATTGGCTGACTGGGCAACAAGGCAACCTTTGGATTTGCACAGACCCTTCGATTTGAGCATTTTGCCAGAGAGGTCAGTCCTAATTTAATGAGAAATCAAAGAAAAACAATAAACAGCAATAGAAGTTAATTAGCCTTTAATTCCTCTCTTCTGGCAGTTCACTGAGATCTTGTTATCTCAAAGTGTTGCACTTTTTACAGCTCTCAAATGTAAATTGCATCTGTGTATGCTTTTCTTCAACTTCAATCACAGGCTTTAATCAGAAGAAAGTGGAAACAATAATCACACTTCTCAAGCCTGGGATTAGCTTGGCTGTTCGATTTCAGAGAATATGACTGTTCCCAAATTGTTTTGGATATGTTCCGATTATAAAAAGAGGCATTTCTTTCCATTTGTCCTGATGGTCATAATACTGTATAGTAATTATAGGTTTATATGTACTGACATTGGTTATAATAGTCTTAGATAGAGACTTTTTTGTTTAGAGAGCATCTGTTTCAAACAGCCTCTGTTTCTAAAGCAGATTGGATGAAAGGAATACGGCAATCTGCGCTATACACAAACAAATTGCTGAATATGTTTTATACACATAGTACATTTTTATGTGCAAATATAGCCATTTATTTAAAGGTACACATATGTAACTTTTGGCTACTCCGAACTGGGCTACTCCGCAGTGGATGTCCTGCTCAGTCTAAAATATTCAGAATATAAATACTTATTATAGGCGTACACCACTGTGTTTCGGGATAAGACAAAAACACGGTTTGGAAGATGGATTCATGATGTACTCGCTCATCAGTGTTCAATGCTAAATTACTTAATTTAATTAATTCATTACTAGCTACTAATTACATCTTCAGCAGTGTGATTAAATTACTGTGCTAATTACTCTCTCTAAAAAGTATTGCTTTACTTATTACTAATTACTTTCTAAATCTCATATCGACCTAAACTAGTTGAACAATACAAGGATAGACATGAAACTGCTCTTTTAATTCTTTCAACTAAATATAAAATTGCATAAATTATTCCAACGCATTCTCATCCACATTAAAAACATTCATTTTAACATTAAACATTACATTTTGATGTTAAATCCACTATTGTTTTATATAGAATTGGTCTATAGTCTATACAGTATTTAATGCATTATGTCAGAAGTAACTAATTAAATAACAAAACAAAAATAATAATAATAATAATAATAATAATCCCTTTATTTTTTCAAGGGAAATGTAATTAAATTACAGTAATTAATTACTTAGTAATGCATTACAACCAACCCTGTCGCTCATTATATACATTTAGTCAATTTTGAAAAGAAAAGAAAAAGTTACATATAGTGTAACTTTTTAGCTAAGGGTTGCCAAGGTCATGATGAAAATTTTAGACAATGTCTTAAACATTTTAATCAGTTACTTACAGCTTTATTAATTTTTTTTTTTTTTTTTTTTTTTTTACTTTAGTTGTCAGTTTCAGTCTTGGTTCTGTAATATTGATAGGTGAGCCACTTTGCATGTGAAAAATGTATCTTTATTTTAACAATGGTCATAAAGACGCTCAGATTTCACAATTATTAAATGCAATAAATATAGATTTTTATAAATGCTTACGGCAAGTGAAAAGAGCCCCGCCACAAAGTCTTGTATATTTTAAAGCCCCTAGAAATAAAAATATAAAAATAATAGCACACCTGTCCCCAATATGTCACATGATTTGAGATCTTGTTTACGTCTGTAGCACAAATGGAGCAAGACCAGCTTTAAATTTAGGGATAGGTTTTGGAAAACACCATATAATAGTAATAGCAAATTCCACTTATTCTACAATCTGCAGTAGCACACCCTAAACCCAGTGGCATGTGTTGACCCCTTCAGCAGAAATCAATTCATGAAAGACAGCAACTATCAATCTCCTACATTGGCTTGGAGACATTTATGCTTAATCCCCTTCACAGAACCCTTTGAAGGCTTACATTTATGCACCACCTAGTTCAATCCACTACATTTCAATGAGGTTAATGACTTGTTCATTGCATTGACAGCCATTTGTTCTTTTATTATCCATTCTTTATTATTATTACCTCGATTGATTTGCGCAATTGTTTTGTCCTACTTCCAGTTAACCTTCAGGTAATAATAAGCTCTCATTCTCCGCAAGTACTCTCTGTTAACATGAGGATCGATTGATTGATTGATTGATTGACTAAGCAATATTCAGTACTAAGCATTCTACAGTCAAACTCGACATTGCATGGGGGACTCATACACTATGAGGTAAATCACACTGTATAAGATAGTACACTATTAAAAATAAATGTTCCAAAAATGTGTTTTCACAGCAATGCCATGAAGAACCATTTTTTGATTCCACAAAGAAACTTTCTGTGAACTGTTTTTAAAATAATTTTTGCAAAACTTTCTATGAAGACCATGCTAATAATGAATTATATAGCCCCATTTATACTTATTTATAAGTTACTGTTCTATAAATATTATAGTTCTATAAATTTATAAAGACTCATTAAGACCTATACTGCATTATAAGAACAGTTATAGTTACATTTACGTTATTTATATAATTACCTATAAGTCATGCATTTGCATTTTTCAATGTGCATGTTCATAACCTATTTTACACTGATTTATAAACTATCAAATAAAATAGTTCCAGAGACACTTGTTTGCTGTACCAATTAGTTATCAATTATGTATTTAATCGCTAATGTTTGCATTAGAGGTCATGAATAGTTATTTTGATTTATCTATATGGTTAAAATCTATATGCATGGTATTGCAGTTTGAAATTATACTTTAAAAAATATTGTTGCAGTGTTTTGCTAGTATGTAACATTAAAAAAAGATTTTTTTTTTTAATTCAACTCTTTGTATTAATGATCTCTGTTTTGTTTTGTTTTGTTTTTTCCATTATTTTATTCTAGGAATTATTGTTCCTTAGTTACATTTACAAGGAAACAACTTAAAATGTATAATGAGCACATCTTCATGATTTCTTATCATTCGCTTTAGGAAAATTGCATTCTATGTTTTAACTTTACTTAAAGCCATCAATTATGCATTTATAGAGGTTTGTAACTGTATATCACTCACAATAAGTATGTACAGTGGGGAGAGCAAGTATTTGATACACTGACGATTTTGCAGGTTTTCCTACTTACAAAGCATATAGAGGTCTGTAATTTTTATCATAGGAACTCTTCAACTGTGAGTGACGGAATCTAAAACAAAAATCCAGAAAATCACATTGTATGATTTTTAAATAATTAATTTGAATTTTATTGCATGACATAAGTATTTGATCACCTAGAAAACAGTAAGAATTCCGGCTCTCACAGACCTGTTAGTTTTTCTTTAAGAAGCCCTCCTGTTCTCCACTCATTACCTGTATTAACTGCACCTGTTTGAACTTGTTACCTGTATAAAAGACACCTGTCCACACACTCAATCAAACAGACTCCAACCTCTCCACAATGGCCAAGACTAGAGAGCTGTGTAAGGACATCAGGGATAAAATTGTAGACCTGCACAAGGCTGGGATGGGCTACAGGACAATAGGCAAGCAGCTTGGTGAGAAGGCAACAACTGTTGGCGCAATTATTAGAAAATGGAAGAAGTTCAAGATGACGGTCAATCTCCCTCTGTCTGGGGCACCATGCAAGATCTCACCTCGTGGGGCATCAATGATCATGAGGAAGGTGAGGGATCAGCCCAGAACTACATGGCAGGAACTGGTCAATGACCTGAAGAGAGCTGGGACCACAGTCTCAAAGAAAACCATTAGTAACACACTACGCTGTCATGGATTAAAATCCTGCAGCGCACGCAAGGTCCCCCTGCTCAAGCCAGCGCATGTCCAGGCCCGTCTGAAGTTTGCCAATGACCATCTGGATGATCCAGAGGAGGAATGGGAGAAGGTCATGTGGTCTGATGAGACAAAAATAGAGCTTTTTTGTCTAAACTCCACTCGCCGTGTTTGGAGGAAGAAGAAGGATGAGTACAACCCCAAGAACACCATCCCAACCGTGAAGCATGGAGGTGGAAACATCATTCTTTGGGGATGTTTTTCTGCAAAGGGGACAGGACAACTTCACCGTATTGAGGGGAGGATGAATGGGGCCATGTATCACGAGATCTTGGCCAACAACCTCCTTCCCTCAGTAAGAGCATTGAAGATGGGTCGTGGCTGAGTTTTCCAGCATGACAACAACCCGAAACACACAGCCAGGGCAACTAAGGAGTGGCTCCGTAAGAAGCATCTCAAGGTCCTGGAGTGGCCTAGCTAGTCTCCAGACCTGAACCCAATAGAAAATCTTTGGAGGGAGCTGAAAGTCCGTATTGCCCAGCAACAGCCCCAAAACCTGAAGGATCTGGAGAAGGTCTGTATGGAGGAGTGGGCCAGAATCCCTGCTGCAGTGTGTGCAAACCTGGTCAAGAGCTACAGGAAACGTATGATCTCTGTAATTGCAAACAAAGGTTTCTGTACCAAATATTAAGTTCTACTTTTCAGATGTATCAAATACTTATGTCATGCAATAAAATGCTAATTAATTACTTAAAAATCATACAATGTGATTTTCTGGATTTTTGTTTTAGATTCTGTCATTCACAGTTGAAGAGTACCTATGGTAAAAATGACAGACTTCTACATGCTTTGTAAGTGGGAAAACCTGCAAAATCGGCAGTGTATCAAATACTTGTTCTCCCCACTGTATAAGAACAAAACAAAGCTATTAATAACATTATATGTACTTAGTTAACAGAAATAAATCTGAATTAATAAGTCATTGTAACTATAATATAATAACATTATAGCAATGCAGGCTGTACCTTTATAAATACATTCATGGAACCATACGACTGACTAATTAATACTTTTAAATCAGTGTATAATGGATTATGAACATGTGCATTGAAAAAGCAAATGCATGACTTGTAATTATAAAAGAAAAATAATATAAATGTAACTATAACTGTTCTTATAATGCAGTATGTCTTTATAAATATATTTATAAAATAATACTTATAAATAAGTATAAATGGGGATATAATTCATTATAAGCATGGCCTTCATAGTAAGTGTTAACAATATTTTTTTTCTTAGTGTGAAGAAAATAAAAAATAATCCACTAAACACTTTTCCACTATAAAGAACCTTTTATAGAATTGAAATGTTCCATGGATGTTAAATAAAAGACTTTGTATAAGCAAAGAGCATGAGTGATTCAAACTTAAGACTTACAGTGCATCTACCAAAGAAAACATGTTGCAGCGTTTTTCTCCATAACTCCATGTAGCAACACCTAAAAGACATTAAAACAAAAATACAAATGTGTGTGCAGATGTTTGAGATTCAATCATTGTAATAATGCAAAAATAATGCAGTTCAATTCACTCACCTTTGGCAGATGCTGCAGCGTGTTCAGTTTGGACTCTGTGAGGAAATCACACACCCCTACTGCAGAGACCAAAGCAGAACACCGTTTCCTGATGTTTATATCTGGCAGTGTTCTCTGTATTACTCTCTAATGATTTCACCTTCTGCAGGGGGGAAAATGCAGTGAGGGTAGAATCATTTGGGAAAAGTGTGGATATACATTTGTTCACAAATACAAAACTGCCATGCTGAAATGCCCTTCATCAGAAGTGGCAGACTGTCTGAGGGTGTCTGTTTTTCTCACTTCCTGTAACCCCCTCACCCTACAGACAGCTACACACACACTGCATGTCAATATCAGAGGAAGGTCTGTTCCACCGAGACATGGCATTACTCTATTATTTAAAAGTGAAGTCTATCGAGCTGTGATTTGCAGTGATATGTCTAGATGTCACACATCCACACACTGGCACTTCATTAAAATCTCATCCACATTGCAGCAGCACTGGGGTCTGACAGATTATTTTCATCCAAAACAGAACCTGACGACAGTGTCTCAGAAGTAAAGTAGAAAAAATTATGGATTTAGAATGAGTTTGAGCATAAGCAAATGTAGACTATAGGAACAAAAGTGGTGGTATTATTTTTTTCTAAGGACATGTGCTTTACGTGATCTGTCTTCAAAATAAGTAACAACTGCAATTTATAGAGCTAAGCCTTTTATTCAATGGCGATTAGTGGAGTTGTCCATTACTAGCCAATTTATCATATAATTTAATTTAGCGACTGAACTGTTTGGGTGCTTGGTAAGTCATGGTTGCCCTAATAACAGTAATGAACATCACTACTGCTAAGATGCATAAGATGCAATCCTGTCGCTCAAACAGTAGCGTGGAACTATTGGCAACGCCAAAGTCATGGGTTCAATTACAATTACAATTTCAATAGAATGCATGATAAAAGTATCTGCCAAATGGATAAATATGTCATTCCATATTCCAACACATTCTCATACCTAAGGCGTCACTTTTTGTCACTTTCAACCATGCTTCAATATCTGACGCTCAAAGCACCCTTTAGCGTCCATATGTGACGCTTCGGTTATGGGTAGGTTTAGGCGTCATCACATAAAGTCTGGATTGTTGAAACCTTATTAGGCCAAAACATTGCTTTACTTTATATTTAACATGAAATGTTGTGTAGCTTGTTGAGGGGAGAGGGTATAGCTATGTATTATTTTTAGAACCATGAACTGTGTGCTTTTGTAAGTCAGACACTTTAAATTAAATCATTGACTAGTTGTTAAAATGACAATGTGTAGTTAAACATTGTAGTTTTTTTTTTTTTTTTTTTGTTTTTTTTTTTACGCTTTATTTTAAGGTGTCCTTGTTATTTATGTACTGAATAATATCAACTAACAATATGGGCTTACTATAGTTTAGGGTAGGGTTGATTTAGGGTTAGTTGCTTGTAATTATGCATACAACTGTAGTTATTACTTAACATATGTAACAAGGACACTGTAAAATAAAGTTTTACCATTTGTATACCAGTATTTTATAAGCATATACCTTAAGATAAATAAATGAATGAAGCACTTTTTTTGTAGTTTAATTAGTCTGAAAGAAAACTTTCTATTTTTACATTTTCAACAAACATCACTTAGTATGATCTATAAGCTGTTTTTCTCATGGGGACCTACAGTACGGTGTATGTCCCCACAAGAACAAAGATTTCGGATATAGTCATCTTTGTAGAGACATTTTGTTACCATAGTGTAGAGTTTACCACACTCAAAAAAATAAGCTGTTGAACGAACTTGATTAAATTAAGGAAAACTTTTCCACGAAAATGAATTACATTTTTCCAACAAAATCTAATTTGTTTGAAATGATTTATTGTAATCTTGTTGTATGAACTTAAATTAATTTAGTCATTCCTGCTAGATAAAGTTTTGTCAGGTTGACTACATTTAATTTTTGCCCTGACTAAAATCGCCAACATTATAATTTTAGCTAATTTGACTCTACAGTTATTTCCAATGATAGAAGCTACTGTTCAATTTAATTAAAACTACTTTTTACAGAGTAATATTGAATATTACTTATGCAGGTCTGCGAAAGAGGTTAAATTCATATAAAGTGTATACTGAGTGCCCACAGCCCTAAGCTAAACACAGTCGCCACTCTTCTGCATAATGGTAACCACAAAATTCTAAAACATTACAGAAAGTCTCTAACATAACTGAATATTAAACACTAACATTAACTAACAACATCTTTCCATTTACAAAAAAAAAAAAAAAAAAAAAACCATAAAACAACACTTTAATCCCTAAATTTACCCTCCTAAAGCAGTCCCTTGCAAAGCATGCTGGGAACTACAGATCCACTGCCCAGTTAGTTGTCAACAAAAATGATTCATGTAGTTTTCACACAAATTAATTAAGTAAACTTCAGTTTATATTAGGTTGATTGAACACAATTCAATTAAATTGTGACAAAATATTAAACAATCGTGTTACTTTAGCTTATTTTAATTAATTAAATTTAACAAGAGGCAAAAAATCTTTTTTTGAGACACAGACCACACACACACACACTTTGAACATAGTGGTTATAATCTAAGAAAAATCACTTATAATGTAAAAGGAATTCATTACATTTGGTTATCTGTATCAGAAATAGCAAACAAAGTAGAAACTATATCTATAGAATCTGTTTCTATAGAAATCTATAGGTGTACCAAATGGTTCATTGATTAACCATTAAGATCAGTTGGATTAAATAATAGACAAATATATTAAACTGAACAAGAAGAGATGCAAATCAAAAGTTTGAATCAAAACTTTATGAAAGGCAGCTCCTGTGAATGAAACATTTATATAGATGAAACAGTTATTTTGTGTTGTGAAAAGGATACTTTGTGTCATTATACTAACACAATTGAAAAGATGATGAAATGTTTGAAAAAAGTGCCCTTTTGTTGATCTGTTGTGATATTATCACTAATAGTTTTTGAAAATAGTACCAAATCGAATAATAATAAAAAAAACTGTAATAATACTAAGTCAGTCTCCCATAAGTTCGAAACAGGAATCCCTCAGGGAACCACATTGGGTCCTATCCTTTTTAGAAATATGTCTTAATGCGAGTCTTCAAATGTATGCTGACGATACAGTCATTTATGCTTTACTTTCCTGCAGCTCAAACAGTAGAGCGTTGGCGCTTGCAACGCCAAGGTCATGGGTTCGATTCCCAGGGAAAACAAGAATTGATAAGAATGTAAATGTGTACCTTGAAATGCAATGTAAGTCGCTTTGGATAAAAGCGTCTGCCAAATGCATAAATGTAAATGTAACCTTAAATACTAAAAAGACTAAGTTTATATCTTTTCAATAAAAGAATTACCTGTAACAGAGTCCTTAAACATTAAAATTAAAGATGAGGTTATTGAACAAGCATCAGAAGAAAAATACCTTGGCATGATTTTAAATTCTAAGTTAAATAGTAAAAGTCATGTGAAAAAGATACATAAAACAATAAAGGCAAATCTTGCTAGCTTCAAAATAATAAGAAATGGTTTAATATATAAACATGCCATTCTGTTTTTAAACTCTATAATATTACCACACTTCAAACGGGTTATCTATTTGGTCTCAGAAAAATCAGTCTGAAATTAATCAAATCGGATGTCTTTACAACAGAGTCTTGAAATGTTTACAGTAGATAGAAAGCAAATTAGATAAAATCTTGTATTTACGCAAGATCTGACATTGATGGAAATTGTATAAATTTTATTTTGTAAAACATCTTTTTGCTTTCTGACCACTTAGTGAAAGGTGTAATATTTTGGAATTCATTACCTGATTATTTAATCTCTCTCTCTCTCTCTCTCTCTCTCTCTCTCTCTCTCTCTCTCTCTCTCTATATATATATATATATATATATATATATATATATATATATATATAAGCTACTAAGTCTTGGTTAATTCAGCAACAAACTTGTACTCATGTTTAGTTTATCTCTCTTCTCTTCTCTTCTCTTCTCTTCTCTTCTCTTCTCTTCTCTTCTCTTCTCTTCTCTTCTCCTTTGTTTGTGATTGCTGCTGTTGTAATTGTATTTATAAAAGCCCTTCTAGGGACAAGTATTGCAAATTAGCTTTAGCTACAAACACTCTGATTCATGCATTGGATGGCTGTTGTCCCATTTTTATCAATGCTTATTGTATCTGTCCCTATACAAATAAAGCATTAAAAAAACAATGACTCAAAATTGTACACACTTATTTCTAATTATGGGGTCAAAACAACTGTACAAAATAAGCCAGTTCAGAGTGCACAGGTGCATTATATTTTTATATGAGCAATAGATGGAAACAATCTGAAAAGGAGAGGAGGAAGAGTATGTGTAAGAGGTGGTGGACGAGGAGGAAGAGGATGAGGACGAGAAAGAGCAAGGTGTGGACAGCGCTGTCAAGGCTGGATGCGGCACACTAGAGGGTTTTTCCCTTTGCCTGGCAAAAGACGACATTGTGTGATGTCCTCAGGATGAACCCACCGCAAAGATGTCATGCTGAGGCAGAATGAATATCTTACTCACTTTGATTTTGCAGTTGCACAACTCTTTTGAGTGTACTGTAACATGCTTTTCTTTTAGAGTTTTTTTTTGTTTGTTTGTTTGTTTTTACCTTTTTGGATTTTGCAGTTGGACTACTGCATTTTTACAGTGTGCAAGTGCTGAATATACATATTACTGTATATATTCAGTAATATTCAGTACAATACTATACTTGTCACAGAGTCAGCCACACCATCTTAACACCAATCAACACCAGATCATCACGATCCGCCCACCTGGTTCCAAATCGAATACTGATTCCCTGCTCCTGCACTCCCTCATCAATGCACAACTACCGTCATCACCCTCACATCATTGTCTGGTCTCGTCTTTACTATTAAGATGCACCGACTACCTACCTGCTACACTTACCTGTGTACACTCATCTGAGATTGCCACTTCAAGTCTTCTGCCATCTTTCGTCTAGATCTGTTTCACACATTCACATTCACACTAGATCTGAATTGTCACATTCGCTACTTCTCTCCCACCGTGACGCTCTGCATCGGCTGCTTGCATGAGGAACAGATATCGTTCATGGTGCTGACCTCATCCTGGAATGCCCATGGATGTCACAACACAATCCCAACACCAACTCTGGGGAAATTCGGAAATTCCAATTCTATTGGAGTGAGTCCTGCTTTCATGTATGTCTGTCTCCTGTTGTAAAACCTCCTGTCCTCCTTCCACCCCGCGCAGTGCAGGTTCTCCACCTGTTTTCACCCTGAATTCCACTTCCATCAAAAGTCCTGACACCTAGCGTAAGATTGAGATTCCTCCAGAGTACCGGACGTTCCAGGGTATCTTCAGTAAGCGGTTGGCAACACAATTATCACCTCATCGGCCATGGGACTGTGCCATCGACCTGCTGCCTGGGGCCACTCTGGTCAAGGGTAGGGTTTACCCACTGTCCATCCCGGAGCAGAAGGCCATACAGAGGAGTACATCCAGGAGGCACTTAAACAACAATTTATCCGACTATCTACATCTCCTTCCGCTTCCAGCTTTTTTTTCATGGCCAAGAAGAACGGAAGCTTGCGGCTGTGTATTGACTACCGTACCCTCAACGCCCAGACAGATGAGGAGCTCTTCTACCGGGTCCACACCATCCTCGATTCGCTATGACGGGGCCACATTTAGAGTATATCATCAACTGGAAAGGTTATGGCCCAGAAAAACGATCCTGGGTTGCTCGAGACATTGTGCTAGATCCGTCATTACTCATTCAATTCCACGAAGATCATCCTGACCACCCTGCTCCCAGAAGCCGAGGTCGTCCCCATCGTCGCATCATTCGGCCATCAAGAGTTGCCCATGGAGGAGGGGGTACTGTCACAGAGTCAGCCACACCAGCCTACCACCAATCAACACCAGATAATCACGATCCGCCCACTCATTCCCAATCACCTGAATACTGATTCCCTGCTCCTGCACTCCCTCATCAACGCACCCAATTACTGTCACAGTATTGATTATTACTTATACTGTTACTGGCACCCTCTAACTACCTGCTACACTTACCTGTGTATACTCATCTGAGATCAGCACTTCAAGTCTTCTGTCTTCTGCCATCTTCCATCCAGATCCGTTTTGCCGGCCTTCGCTTCTCTATCACCCTCTGCAAAGACAACAACATTCATTACCATCCAGCTAAATCCCCGTCTGATATTCCAGCTGCTATTGACTCACCATTGCCTGGTTCCCGCTATCTCTCCGTCCTCTGCTTAAATAAACATCTGTTGATTCACTTAACTGTCTGTCTCCTTCTGTTGTGTGACAACACTTGCAGTGCATACACTATACAAATGTATTCAGCTCACTACAGTAAGTTGCGATTACTATACTTTTTTACATAAGTACAAAATGTGTTTACAGTGTTACGATATACTTTTTCTCTATAACTGCATGCTTTGGATGCTGTGTTCTCCACTTTTTGATGTAGTATCTACCGAATGATCTGTAGTGTTTATAATATTGGCCCGCTGTGTGTATGATCTAAAAGCATTATTTTATTTTGAGCACAGATCAAATAATTTTAGGCACTTGTTTGATTTTTGCCAGAAGAGTCAGATGTTCTCTAAATGTAGTTTGAAGATTTGGAGAAAGTGGGTGATAATTTTGAGAAATGTGTTTTAGCAATTCAGAAAAACTGTAAAGTCAATTATGAATTGAATCTCCTGTGAATAGCACTATTTGTACAACATAAAAGAGTTGTTTATTGGTACTTTTAATATTCCATTTCAGCTTGGATGCTTCAGTGTAGAGAGACAACAAAGCTCACTAGTTTTGGAAAAGATCCCATCAGTGTTTCTTTAAGGTGTTCCCTATCTCTCCTCTAATTTCATTGCAAGTCTACCCACACACTTCAAATGATTGACTGTGTCCAGCATCTTTCCCTCCAAATGTTCTTGTTTGGCTTCTGTCATCCTCTCATTCACTTTTTTTTATTTTTTTTCTCTCAAAATCTTTCAAAAGCCCCCTCTTTCTTTCACCAGCTGTGCTCCTGTGAATCATTTCACACCATCATTAGACCCAAGATCCCTCTCCTCCTGTTCATCCGTCTATTACGGCCCTTGCACCTCCTCACCATGTCACTCGCCTGCCTCACGCCACACAATTACTGCTGCACACACAATCAGTCATCACTACAGAAATATAGACACATGGTCCCACTGACCAATTTTCTATCTAAATGGCTTTATTTAGTGACCATTTCACTCTCATTCTCTGTCTCTGGTGTGTCACAGATAGGATTGGAAAACTGTGAATAATCTGGACATCCCTTGGCAAATATAAACCCCATATGCAGTGGGCACTGGCATGAGGGCAGTGAATTCACTGGGACTGCACCTCCAATTCAAATCAGATTTAATGAGTCAGTTAGCCATCTAAGTTAGCATAACTGACAAGTAGCTTGGATAAACAAACTCATGACCGGTCTTAAATGACTTTCCTCAGTATTAAACTCTCACATGAATATATTGCTCATTTCTACCAGAAATACTCGGGAGATAAAATGATGTAACAAAAGCATATATTTATTAACAGCCCAGCAAGCAAATATTTATAAAGTTCTTTGGCATAGGCCCCGTCCAAAGGTAGCGGAATCTGCATTTCCTGCCTGAAGACGAAGGCAGGGGTGCAGCGGACCCGCCGGGAGGTATTGGAAGGGACCATCCCGGTGGTGGTGGGGAGGATGGAGGTAATTTTTTACAGTATCTGCGAACTCAGACATGTGTAAGTACCGATCTTTTATACTGCAAGTATTAGAACATGATTGGTTAGATGTGAAGGTAATAAGTGACGTAACGACTTAGTCTTCCTGGCAGAACTTATGCTAAAGCTTTCATATTTCACAACATCTTTTTTATATTCTGTTGATTTGTTATTGCAGCCACTTCTTTGCATTAAGTTGCACATTAAGTTGCACATTAATGGCACATGCCTAGGTGGTAGGCACATTTACAGTTTTTTTTTTAATTGCTTACACACAATATCTGAAACTATGACTCCATGAAAACTCTACACACAAAACACACACAAAATGCAAAACATCACATCTCTTGCAAAAGCAAACACTTTATTCAAAACTATTTTAACTCTTCTAAAAAGGGTGTTTTTGCATAGCAACTCTACACACAAACCATTAAATGATTAGCCAAATGCACACCAAACTACACAAAGATGTGAAAAATGTAAAACACTACTATTGTCATGGCTCGGAAGAAAACAGTCAAGGATTCAATAGCGAGTTACAATGGTGTTTATTAACACAAAGTAGTAGAAGGTAGAGCTGGTCAGAATGGAAGCAGGCGGGAATCTCTCAGGCTCGGCAACGCAGGGACGCAATGGACAGACAACGAAGCTGGAAACAGGCAGATAATCCTTCGGGAAACACTGAAGTCCACAACATGGGAACAGAAACTGGAACGCAGGAGAATATGGTGAGTAATCCCAGGGAGAACCTCCACAACCATCTGACAAAGACAAGACGAAGTGACAAACAATATATAGGACATCCTCATTCAGAACAGCTGGCGCTGATCGGCTCATCAGCAGAGATAACGAGCCGTGCTGATGAGCCGCGCCCATTCACACAACACGCACACACATAGCAAGGGCGAGTCAATGAATCCATGAACCATGACAGTACCCCCCCTCCTAGGAACGCCGCCTGGCGTTCCCAGACACCCTTACCTGTCGATTGTAATCATCGATAAGGGAGTGGTCCAGGATGTCCCTGGCAGGAACCCAACTTCTCTCCTCCGGGCCGTAACCGTCCCCTCCGTCTCGAGTCCAGAATACGGTTAACCGAATAAGTAGGCTCCCCATCTACGAGTCGCGGTGGGGGGGGGGACCGGGGCAGGCGGGTTAAGACTAGAACGAAACACAGGTTTTATTTTAGATACTTGAAAGGCGGGGTGAATTCTCCTGTACGCTGGAGGAAGGTTGAGGCGGACTGTCACCGGACTAATGATCTTGGTGATAGTGAACGGGCCAATGAATTTGGGAGGAAGCTTATTAGAAACGGAGCGGAGAGGAATGTTCTTGGTAGAAAGCCACACTTTTTGACCAGCGACGTATACGGGAGGCTTGGACCGGTGGCGATCAGCCTTAGCCTTGGTGCGCGCCCCCACCTGGAGCAGATTCTCACGGGCTCTAGTCCATGTGCGGTGACACCTCTGGACGAAAGCGTGAGCGAAGGGGACCGCGACTTCGGATTCCAGATTGGGAAAAATAGGTGGCTGGTAACCTAAACTACACTCGAACGGAGATAGGCCCGTGGATGACACTGGTAACGCATTGTGAGCGTACTCCACCATTGAGAGTTGTTGGCTCCATGAGGAAGGATTCTTGGAAACCAAACACCGCAACACTCTTTCCAAATCCTGGTTGGCTCTCTCGGTCTGGCCATTGCTCTGGGGGTCAAACTCTGAGGACAGACTAACAGTCGCTCCCAGTAATTTACAAAACTCTCGCCAAAATTTTGACACAAACTGGGGTCCTCTGTCAGAAACCACGTCAATCGGGAGGCCATGTAAGCGAAAAACGTGGTCTACAACGGTCAACGCTGTCTCCTTGGCTGAGGGTAATTTGGGCAAGGGAATAAAATGAGCCGCCTTCGAGAACCGGTCCACCACGGTCAAAACGACCGTATTGCCCTGAGAGGGCGGGAGGGCGGTGATAAAATCTAGCGCAATGTGGGACCAGGGTCTCGAAGGGACAGGCAGCGGTTGGAGTAACCCATCAGGAGGTCGATTGGAAGTCTTACCAGTGGCACAGACCGAGCAAGCCAAAACAAAACTGTGAATGTCGCGTGCCATAAGTGGCCACCAGAATCGTTGCTTGACCATAAAACTAGTGCGATTAACTCCTGGATGACAAGCCATGTTGGAACAATGCCCCCACTGAATGACATTGGACCGTAATCCCTCCGGCACAAATAATCGATTCGGTGGGCAACCGGGCGGAGGCGTTACCCCTTCTAAGGCCGTCTTGACCTTCGATTCGATCACCCATGTGAGTGTGGAGACAAATAGGGTCTCGGGTAAAATGCACTCGGGAGTAGACGGGCATTCGGAACAGTCAAAAATACGCGATAAAGAATCAGGTTTGATGTTTTTGGAACCCGGGCGGTACGAGAGAGAAAAATCAAAACGACCAAAAAAAAGTGCCCACCGAGCCTGACTGGAGTTCAATCTTTTGGCGGTTCTGATATATTCCAGGTTCTTGTGATCAGTCCAGACGATAATAGGTACCCCCGACCCTTCTAACCAATGACGCCATTCTTCCAACGCTAACTTGACTGCCAACAACTCTCTGTTACCAATGTCATAGTTAAGTTCGGCAGGTGATAAACGATGAGACAAAAACGCGCAGGGATGCATCTTGTCGTCCGTGGGGGAATGCTGGGATAGCACTGCTCCTACCCCCACCTCTGATGCGTCGACCTCCACCACGAACTGATGAGAAGTATCAGGGGCTATTTAGATGGGGGCAGAAACAAAACGGCCCTTCAGTTTGGCAAACACAGCCTCAGCTGTGTCTGACCACCTGAACGCCGTTCTGGGGGAGGTTAAGGCAGTCAGAGTGGCTGAAGTTGCGAATAAAACGCCAGTAGAAGTTGGCGAACCCCAGAAACCTCTGTAGGGCCTTACGGGAATCTGGACTTGGCCACTCCACCACAGCCTGAACCTTCTCAGGATCCATGCATACTCCCTCAGATGAAATGATGTACCCTAGGAAAGGAACAGACTGTGCATGAAAAGCGCATTTCTCCGCCTTGACAAAAAGCCCATTCTCTAGCAACCTCTGAAGCACTCGTCTGACGTGTTGAACATGTTCCTGGAGAGACGAAGAAAAAATCAATATGTCATCCAGGTAAACATATATGAACTGATCTACCATGTCTCTCAACACATCATTGACGAGTGCCTGGAAAACCGCTGGTGAGTTGGAGGCCAAACGGCATAACCAAACGGCATAACCAAATATTCAAAGTGCCCCCTGGGGGTGTTGAACGTGGTTTTCCATTCATCCCCCTTCCTGATGCGAACCAAATTATATGCATTACGTAAATCCAATTTTGTGAAGATTGATGCTCTCTGCAACCTCTCGAAGACTGAAGACTGTTCAACCCCCCGTAATCAATACAAGGTCGCAGAGAACCATCCTTCTTCCCCACAAAAAAGAACCCCGCCCCCGCTGGAGAAGAGGAGGGGCGGATGAACTCAGTTGCTAGAGAATCAGAAATATATTTCTCCATAGCCTCTCTTTCTGGGGCAGAAAGCGAATATAACTTGCCCTTAGGCGGAGACGTACCTGGCAGTAAATCTATAGCACAGTCATTGGGACGATGCGGAGGAAGAGAAGCAGCCCGGGACTTACTGAACACTTCCTTCAGGTCGAGATACTCCGGTGGCACGTTAGACAGATTCACTGGTTCCTCCTGCAACACAGAACAAGGAACAGACGGAACAGCAGACGAGAGACATGAGGCATAACATTGAACACTCCAACTGGACACAGAGTTCTGACCCCACTCTATCTTGGGTCCGTGTTTCACCAACCACGGATGGCCCAGGACAATGGGAGCGTGAGGTGACTGGGTGAGGAAGAGTGAGGTCCTTTCAGTGTGATTACCGGAAGTAGTAAGTGTAATGAACCCAGTGGAGTGAGTGATTCCCGGGAGCTCTTGTCCATTGAGTGCGTTGATGGTGTGTTCTAAAGCTGTGATGGGGATGTGCAGTTCTTCAGCCAGTGAAAAGTCCATCAAGTTTCCCTCTGCTCCCGAATCCACCAGCGCTTGGCAGTTGAAGGATCGGTCTGCCCACTGCGGTCTTACCCGGAGGAGGGTAGCATTCGAGGGTCTGGTCATGGAAAGCCCGCCCGACAGTAGCCTCCGTCCTACCGCCGGGCTTGGCCTTTTAAAGGACAGGTGGCAATGAAGTGGCCAGCTTCCCCGCAGTAGAGACACAGACTCCTCGTTCTGCGATGTTCTCTCTCCTCCCGGGAAAGCCGAGCTCGACCTACCTGCATGGGTTCAGGATCGTTCGAGGGGCTGACCGTGTTCACACTCCTGAAACCGGGAAACTCAGCGAAATTGGACACTGGAGTTTGGTGCTACCGGTTCTCCCTCTGCTGCAGACGTGCATCGACCAGTAGGGCTAGTTCGATAAGTCCATCGAGAGTCTTGGGTAATTCCAGGGTGTATATCTCCCTCTGAACACGGTCAGCCAACCCATGCCGGAACATGTCCCACTGCGCCTCCTCGTTCCATTTGCACTCGGCTGCCAATGTCCGGAACTCGATAGAGTAGTCGGAAACGGTCCTGTTGTTCTGTCGAAGTTCGGCGAGTTGACGGGCCGCCTCGCCTCCGGCGATCGCACGGTCGAACACTCGCCTCATCTCCTGCTCGAGTGCTTGGAACGAGGAGCAGCAAGGATGTTTATTCTGCCACACCGCTGTTCCCCACAGAGCCGCCCATCCAGACAGCAATGTCATCACTAGTGCCACTTTAGACTGTTCGGAAGAAAACGTCACTGGCTGAAGAGAGAAGTAAATCGAGCATTTAGTTAGGAAAGGTCTGCAGAGATTGGGTTCACCAGAATACCTCTCTGGTGTGGGAATGCGTGGCTCTGGCCGGTTGAAGTTGGAAAAATCCGGGGGAACAGGCGGGGGCGGGGCTGGCGCAGTGGGAACTCTCAGACGTTGAATTTGAGAGGTGAGCTTGGACACCTGCTTTACCAGAGCCTGTATCGCCCGGCCTGAGGCCCCGATCTGTTCGTCCTGACGATCCATACGGGCATGGTTACCGGCGAACATCTGCTCCCATCTGGGTGCGCTCGCTGAATCCATAGTCTGGTCAGAAGGTTCTGTCATGGCTCTGAAGAAAACAGTCAAGGATTCAATAGCGAGTTACAATGGTGTTTATTAACACAAAGTAGTAGAAGGTAGAGCTGGTCAGAATGGAAGCAGGTGGGAATCTCTCAGGCTCGGCAACGCAGGGACGCAATGGGCAGACAATGAAGCTGGAAACAGGCAGATAATCCTTCGGGAAACACTGAAGTCCACAACATGGGAACAGAAACTGGAACGCAGGAGAATACGGTGAGTAATCCCAGGGAGAACCTCCACAACCATCTGACAAAGACAAGACGGAAGTGACAAACAATATATAGGACATCCTCATTCAGAACAGCTGGCGCTGATCGGCTCATCAGCAGAGATAACGAGCCGTGCTGATGAGCCGCGCCCATTCACACAACACGCACACACATAGCGAGGGCGAGTCAATGAATCCATGAACCATGACAACTATCTTGTGTATTTTGCTTGTTCAGAGTGCAGTGGAGTGTACAGAAGTTTGTCACACATACATGTATGTGCACAAATACACTGTATATACAGTTTGTATGCACAATTGATGAACTTTACAGTTATTGAACTGAACTGAATCAACACTGAACTTGAGCTGAATAATGACACTATTGGTTTGTTAGAGCTGCTTTACAACAGAATTTGTTTCTATTGTGAAGCTGCTTTGAAACAATCTGTATTGGGGAAAGCACTACAGAATAAAGGTGACTTTACTTGTATACATATTAAGTATATATTTACTAATATAAACCAAAATGCAAGGGTCAAAAATGTATTTGTTTCTATTTGTATTTTGATTTCTAAGTGATCAAATTAGGTATGTTTACATTTTAAACAGAAATGCAAGAAGATAAAAATAAATTATATATTTCTGAAACGGTTGTGTTTTGATTTCTAAGTGATCAATTTATGCATAAGTGTTGTCACACCAGGGCCGCATTTCCCAAAAGTAGAGTAAGCTTAAATTGATTGTAGAACAATTGCCACCAATGGTCGATGCTTTTGGGGAAACACAGCCCAGATCTTTGGGTGTAGGTAATTGGAAAATGATTATGGCATTTAAATGGCAGTGTTTTATGAATGAAACATAAGAGCTGTTAGTTTTGAATGATGTGTCTAATGTAGAAAACTGCGTTTAGCGTTTTGCAAAAAGTTTGTTTTACAAATACAAACTGAGTGTAAAGCATGAAATGTGCTTGCAGTTTTGCAGACTTGGTCTGAAGCTTAGGAATATGAGTGAGTGGTTACGTGATAAAAAGTCATAAAAATGTAATATAGAAAACTGCATTTTCTCTAAAGTTCTGCATATCTTTCTGCTTTAAATTGTGAGTGTTGGCATTAAGCAACATTTTTAAAGTAGCTTACTGTGCAAATGAGGTCCACAAATTACAAGATATCTGGCCAGACCAACAGGGAAAACATTTTCATAAATAAAAACGTGAGAAATGAGACTTTCCCAGAAATGAGATGCTGGCTATTCAAATTGTCAGAAGGTAACTTTTTTTTGTCCAGAAGACATTTTCTCAAAATATTTTTGGAACCGTGTAGAAACACAGCATGTCATGTCATGTGTTTTTTTTTTTGTTTTTTTTTTCGTCTTTACTTTAATCAGTTACTGTGATTATACAATTATTTTTGATTATATAATTTATTTGTAATCATACATTGTTTTATGCCATGTCAGATTTAATGTGATATTAGACTAATACTAGATTGACTGACTATGTTGAATGCAATATCAAAATACTTTATGTAAATATTATATGAATATATTTGTATAATAATGAAGACCCAGAAGACTCCAGAACCCTTGTATTCTTGTCAAAAGTTGAAAAGTCTTGAGCATGGACTCTGCCTAGGTAAAAATGAATTCTAGGATCAAACGTTTTGGGCTGGAAATAACTCCAATTTCTGAGAGAGTTTTCATTTCATTTATGTGTGTGTTATAATGGCAAGTTATCTGGAGCTGGAATGCTTTGATATTTGTCTGTCATTCATGGCAAAAAGCGGCAGCAACAATGGACGCTCCCACACACAGCTCTCCACCTTCCTTTTGCTTTCCCACGGCTTGCTATCCATTCCAGTGAGATCACAAAAGAAAATACAAATGTCTCCAATCCTGATATACGTCCACTAACGTACAGCTTCAATTTAGTAAAACAAAAGGTTATGTATAAATACAAGGAATGCAAAAAAGTTCTGCACGGGGTGTAACTTCAGTATCTCTGTGCTCTTTGGGTGTAGGGATGGTTCCACTCATAAGAAAAAAACAATCCAAGGCACTCGAGTAATTAGTTTTTAGAAAAATATAAAAAGCCTTTATTCTTTCATGGCTTAGATTTTAAAAACAGGTGACAAGCAATGGCACACCTACACGTTGTGGCCAATAAGCCTTCATCAGGGTGTTGTGTATTACAGTGGGTTAGAACCTGCTGAATCCTCTCGTACTAAAAGGAGACCTATTATGCTTTTTTAAATTATTTTACCTTTCCTTTAGTGTGTAATATAACTGTTTGTGCATGTAAATGATCTGTAAAGTTACAAAGTTCACGCCAAAGAGAGTTCAACTGTCCAACTGAATTTATTTTTTGCCTGAAACGCTTTGTTTGTAGTCCTGCCAATATTACCATGATATTCTGCTATACGTCACCATGTTACACATTTGCATAATGCCCACCTGGCTGCTTTAGCCCGCTCTCGAAGAACAATTGAATAGCTGATTTCTCTATGTTGTAGAACTTTTTTCTCTCTCTTTCTCACTGTGAGGGCAAAAAAAACCAAACATTGCATGGGCTTCCAATACCGACGCCATAGTTACCATAGATATAATACTGTTTATAACTGCTCATGAAGCCTCAAGAGCTAAAACCCGATTATGATAAGGGTTGTTAAATTTGGAAATTTTGGAAAGGCGGGCTTAAAGAGACAGTAGGCTTTTCAATGGTTGGGAAAAAGTTGGGGAATCCCTGCATTGCATGTAAATATCAAATGTTGTACATTTTAATGTGTTTGAAAGACAAAAGCCTGCCAAAGACAGTATTACATAGTTAAATGACTGAATTATTATTTTAAGTGATAATTCAAATAATAGTCAATGTGTTTTCGTCAGGAGTTGATTAGATATGCAATGTTAAGAAAGCATGATTTCTGTAAATCCAGTAATCAAATACTCTGTGGGTCTCAGTTTTCAGTGATAGGAGCATGACCAGTGGCTGGACTGTGTGTGCAATTCCACAAAACCCGGAAGACCCGCATAATGTAAAAGCAGTAGGCTTTTTTTTAATATTATTATTTTTAGAAAGGATAAATTAAAAGATAAAAAATAAGTAGAAGGGAGAATCAATGGATTATGAATAATTTACTGCCATGGTGGGAATAGCATGTAATCAGGGCCGGCGCGTGGCTATAGGCGAACTAGGAAACGCCTCGGGCGGCTGCACAGTCAGGGCGGCAAGAAAGAGGGAAATTAAATTTTTTAATTTAATTACATTTATTTAAAAAAAATGATTAATGATTTTTAATCCATGATCTTCTGAAAGGTATAGGTTCATGAATGTAGGCTAGTTCACTTTATTGTGTGCATAATATCTATTTATTTATTTATTTATTTATAATATTTATAACCTCTACGAAGAAAGTGATGGGATTTCGGGGTAAATGAGCACTGCTTGCAAACCATCCACTGATTTGCCCGTTCATTAGTTGTTCACAGTTGTTGTAAATTATTAGAATGGATTTGCAGAGTCATACATTTTAATTTACTGTCAGTTGGACAATTAAACATTTACTTAAACTTTGGCTTCATGTTTACTAAAACTTCACATTTTAAAGGGTTATATTCACCCAAAAATGGAATTAATCCTGTCATTAATTTCTCACCCTCATGTCGTTCCAAACCCTTAAAGGCCTGTTCACTCAAAAAAACGATAACTATAAAGATAACTATATTAGCGTCCACACCACCGGATGATATCATTTTGTTTATTCTAAGCGCATGCTTGTCTGCCACTTTAATGCTCAAGCTCGTTCAGCAGGATGGATTCTGATTGGCTGTCAATGTTTTTATCATTTATCAGCTGAATAAAATCGTTCTGAAAGTGATTCCAACGATATGGTTTCTCTGTGCCGTTATCGTTATAGCTGTGGTGTAAGCTCTGCTATTCTTTAACATTGAGAACGATTTTTAGAACTATATCTTTATCGTTATCTTTATAGTTGTCATCCTTGGTGTGAACGGGCATTAAGACTTTCATCTTCTTAGCATCAGGAAAAACAAAACTTTCATTCAATGGATTAGGCTATATATAGCTTTGAAAACACACAAAGAGCACTTCCTTTACAATCACTAAAAAAATGTCACTCTCAGTTTACAATCTCACAAAGTTCCATTAAAAATAAATAAAGTTGTGTACAATGCATAATGAATCTCTTACTATATAGTGTCTTTGAAAGGATACGCGAACGTGCAGAACTTGGCAATGAACAAAAACTGTTTTGAGTGGTGAGTGGATTCTTTCTAAATTAAGCACCTCTTATTGGCCATTGCATTCAAGAGATCAACAAACATGACTGTGATTGGCTACATTACTCATAGCTGCAAAAACACATTTGACGTTTTCAGAGCGCAAACATGAAAACATATATATTTTTAAATATATTATTGAAGACTCTTGTACTAGAGACTTGCTTTCCGTGTCCCGTGTGAAACCGCCTTTATGTCGAAGTGATACTACCAGCCCAATTTATCAGCGGCCCACTATGAATTCTCAAAAACCTTCTGATGATATAATATTATATTTGCATTTGCAGCTGTACTAGTGGTTGTGTTGATTTTTTTTTTATCTTGCAGAATAAAAAAAAAAACTATCTGAAAGCATGCTTGTGTATGTGCAGTGCAATTTTATTACTAAACACATTCTCCAGTCTTTCACATGCATCTCAAAGTGTTTAATTGTGAGTGAAGTGGGGGAGGCACGACAGTGTTTTGCTTAGAGCGGCAGTTGAGCTTGTGCTCTGCATCTAATCAATAAAAATTAAGTAGGCCTACTTAATTTTTGGAATATTGATATGTAATTCAGATTACATGTAATCAGTTACTACCCAGCACTGCCCACAAGTTATTACTGATAGGCTACACTACTACTGATCCATGCATCTGTGTTCTGAAATGCAAAATCTTGGGACAAACAATGATAGATGTGATAATGAAATTCATTTAAAAATATCATAAGCTACCTGTTAACTGATGTCTTGAAAAAATACATTACATAAAACAAGCAAAAGATCATGAGAAATATTTGAGAACAACCTAATTAATATTCATGAGTTCTGTCTTTCTCTTCATGAGGTCAAAATCAGCACGCCTGTCACCCCACCTACAATCGACCCTTCAAATCTCATTCTGGTGCAACAATCCCCACCACTTTATAGAACAAATTGACATCCATATCTACAGTACAAAGCGAGACTGATCTTTTGTATTGAAGCACAGTATGCAAAACAGAGACTCTTATGTTCAGAAGAGTGAGCGAGAACTCGAGAAGAGGGATACTGAGCACGTAATGACAGCGCATCATCGCTCTCGCACTGCAGTGGATATCTGAAGCAACCCCACAGCCCCTTATAGATTCAAATCATACCACACCAGCGTGTGCCTTTCAGAAAACATCACCCTCTCCCGCCCGGCTCACAAAACAGCCACTGCCGGCAGGCATCAATCATCCACTTCAAATAGCTCTCGCTGTCAGATGCAGAAAGCCATCCTGTCCAAAAGTAGCTCAGAGGCACTGTACCCACACGAGGTGATGGGACACATAAATTATTCCATGAGATGGCATTGTGAATACAAAAGGGATAAAGGCCATTTGAGAGCATGTGTCGGCTAAGAGCAAAATGTTGTAGAGCTGTTGAACATCATGCTACAGACAACAAACGGGAAGTGAAAGGAGGCACAGGGATGGGGCCGTGGATAGGTGACAAGATGAAGTGGGACGGGATTGTAAAATTACGTAAAATGAAAACGGATTGTACATCTCTGTTACGCACCGGCGGTTGATTTTTTTATTTTATTTTTCATAACCACGATGCGATTTGCCCAGGGATGGGGAGCTTCAGGGGGAATGTATTTCCTATTTACAACAGTAGATGGTGATGTATATTTTCCTTCCTGTGCATTAAAACCTTGCATTACAGTGGAATGGAATTGGATTGATATTGTTATCATTAAATTTTTAGGTTAATGTTTATAAATGGCAGGGCAACCGTTTTACTATCTATTAACGTCTTTGTCAAGAAGCGCACTGTCACTGCCACCACTCTTTCATCATGACACCAAAACTTTTCAGTTTATCTTGTTACTTATTTTATTTGCGGCATTGCAGGTGTAACGGAGGCCAGCTTGTAAGAGCTGTGCGAATAAACCTCACTCTCCTGGCCTCAGGAGGCGCACTAGTGACTGATGATAAAGGCTATGGTCTTTAGCGTTCTTTTACGTCTTTAGCGTCCCATGCCGGAAACGCCGATTTGAATCTCGCTCGGAGCGCGACGAGTAGAACCGGAGGGGTTGCATTGGTGCCGTGACCTGGATGGGAGTGAGGTTTGGAGGGTGAGTATAACAGAGGCCAAGAGCTGTACAAGTAAACTTCACTCTCCAGGCCTCAAGAGGCGCATTAGCGAATGATTCTAGAGGCTGTGATCTTTAGCGTCCTTGAAAGAGTGCCCAGCTCCCATGTCAGAAACGCTGGTTTGAATCCCGCTCGGAGCGGGATGAGTAGAACCGGATGGGTTACACAAGCAGGCAAGTAAAACGTGCACGACGTTGCGACTTATCGTGGACTAAAATGGAATGGCTGAAATGCACTCAAAATATTGGCTCATGGGGCTTGTAAATTGTATAAATAAATGTATAGTCAATAAGTTCATTGTTAAAAAACTATCTAATTATTGAATTCAGTTTGAACAATTATTTTCTGAATTTTTTTCTGTTCATTTTATATGAATTACACTGTATTTCTATTGTCGAAATTTCTACATTAAAATTTCAATGATGACGTTCTCCTTTAAATATGGGGTTTGTTTGTTTGTTTTTAACAAATCACACCATGAAAATAACAGATTTCACAATTTTGGTTTGCTGTAATGGTATCATTAAAACTGTTTTACTATTGCTTCATCATTTATTTTTGGCACGTTTCAAATAGAGGAATATATTAGATTATGCAAAGATTAAAAAAGCCATTATATTAATATAAATGATTACGTTTGATCAGCAGTTTGACTGCACCTACAACACAATAGAAGTACAGCCATTTACATAGGTGTGTATGCAAGTAAGGAAGGGAGATGATCAGTAAATAAGTTTGTCTATATAAGGTGCAATATAAAAATCCTGTTATTACTTAGCGTCTCCTTCACTCATGCACACTCTAAAGAGAAAGGCCAGTCGATTATTTTCTCTTTTTTTACCTAGTCAAAACAGAATCCAAATGTTCTGTTTTGGCCATTCTTTTCCAGTGAAAGCATTGCCACCATTAACACAAGGGCTTTCTTGGGTTTGTGCAGTACCATTTCAGTTTAAAGTGTCAAAATAAGGCTGTCAGAATGCCCAGTCAATGCTGTCATTGTGACTTAGTCTAAGCTTGAAAAATGTAAGATCTTGTGCAGTCTGACATAAAAGACAGTTGATGTCATACACCCTTGGCTTATACCAGAGATCTCACTTGCATCATATCATACAATCTGACAAGCTACAATCATAAGTGACAGAAAAAACACTTGACGCAGCCATGTTTTATCCCACTGTGCCTTTACACCTAAACTAGTAGGCAAAATGTTTCTGAACCCAGAAGTGTATGTACATCGTACATCTGTACATGAACCCTTACCTTCTGAACATGGAGGTAATTGCTGCATCTAGTGACACATGATTGCAGGTGGTAAGAGTGTCCTCTGGTGGATGTGTCCCTCACTACATCCCCCTGCTGTCCATTGACTGCTGAGAACAGTTCCACTGCGTGAACCTCCAGATTGCAGCCAGAGCGGCCTGATAGTGAGCTCTGATGTTCAAAGTCTTGTCCCAGTTGCGGTGGAGAAGTCAACGGCATGAAAGGAGTTTGCTTTTGAGCTTGCTCAGTAATGACAGACTGGGTCACTAAGTAAACAAGATCTGACATTTATACTGTATGAGGAATAGCAGTGAGGGAAACACAAGACCAGCTGTATAAATATGTGTCTAAAGGGACAGAAGACACAGCAAGTGTTTTAGAGACACTATAATTTGCTGCAGTTGTTTTTTGAATTGTATAATTTTATGAAAACCCACAAATCTGTGATGATTACAATTTGAACTCTGAAATTCTGTAAATAACCATTTCTTTAATGAGGGGTGTTTGCTCTGGGAAAAAAATTAATAATTTAAAAACTGACACCATAGTGCAACTTTTTTAATGTAAATTATACATATTTGACAGTTTTATTTGATTGTCACTGTTAACATTGTGCTCTGACATCTCAAAAAAGCATGTGTTTGGGGAATTCTGTGAAACATTGAGCTCAAAGTGTCATCAAAGCAAGCTACAATGGTGTGGTTGCTTCAGCAATTGCAGATTTGTATCTCACATTTGCTTTTGCTCGGTTAGGATTAAGGTAGGGGTCAGTATTTTAATTTCCAGACTGCCACAACATGTGCGAGAACCAGTGTAATAAAATGTTGGCAGTCTTTTTTTTTTTTTTTCATTATGTTTCATCACAAAATGTTTGAGGCCTTTTCAGGCACCAGTATCTGATTTGCATGATTCCTTTAGTGCTGGTTAGCACAATCTAGCATGCGAATTACCTCCTTAATATTCAACACGTCACCAAGTGTGCATAGTCTCTGTGAAGCATGTGCTTTAGTTTCAGGATATGTGGTTTTAATATATTGCACAACTCCAGAGTTCTCCCTATGGAGATTGCCCCTGTGGTTTTGACTCAAGTTGGATTCATTTACTTTCACTGAGGGGCTTAATTTCTCCAGCCCCTCAACCCACTTTACTGCATAGCTAAGGGGTGGGTGTCTGTGTTTTATGGACTTTCTCTAATGACCACATCACTAGCCAATAGCTAATTGATGAAACAATCCAACAATGCTCTGGCAAAGCGGTCCGGTCAGTTGTCACTGCTTCTGGCCACAGCCGCTGATGTATTGGGAGCTAAATTTATCCCAGCAGACTGCAGGGAGCCTGCTTGGGTTCTGGACCCTCACTGGGGAGCCCACAGCAAAAGCACAGCTATGATGAAGAAGGTGATTAGAGCAAGAAAGAGTGTGGTTAATACTGCATGAGGATGAGTTAGAGAGAGACATAGAGAGAGGAGGGGGTATGCCTCCATTAAATTAGTTTTAAATTGTCTCTTTACTTCCCCTTTACCCAGTGGAAGGAGGACAAAAGAACCTCCTCTGGTCAAAGAAAGCCCTGTAACCCAACATGCTCCTGACTGAGGTTATGCAACCGTAAATCTCAGGTACTGATGAAAAATAAAGTTACAGTGTTCACATCAAGTTCTGATTTTAACTTCAACAGTCCAAGTATTTTGAGTAATGCATAAATAAATCATGATGTTGATGTGTTTTGTATTTAATGGTATTTGCCAAGGTAAGTGTCTCTTGCTACATTTTGAGAGATTTAAACTTGTGCATGTTACTTGTCATGCACAGATTGTTATGGAAATTAATGATTAAACAGTACAACAGCTTTTCATGATGAAGAAATCCCCTATGTCAAGGCAAGTCATGTCTTATTGAAAGGGATACATCCAAAATTTGGCATGCTGAAGTCAATCACAAGGCACCAGACAGTCAATGGCATTTGTCAATTTTGGACATTTTTATATACATGCAATCGGTGGGATTCTAAAGAGTACAACTGCAAAACTGACGTGGCAGAATTTAAATGGATTGACATAAACACATGAATGATATTATTAGATCATATTATATATTATGGTGGCATCACTCATTATTTCTTAATCTGTGAAATAAAAATAATAAAATAAAGATAGACAATAGTCTAGTTGTCATATGACAAGTAATGATGTCAATAAATACCTTAAGCTTTTAAGGGAGAAAACTATACTGTTATTATTTTTCTATTTTACTTCCAGTTAAAGTTAGCTGAAAGGTTAGTAAGGAGTTACAAAAGATGTGTGTAGACTTGATACAATGTTACTAAAAAACATTTAGTTATTGTTTGTCTGGTCCAATTACAGATGACATTAATAGGTCTGTCAATACGAGAAGTTTCCCAAGGGCATGAAAACTGCTATAATAACACCAATTTTTAAAGCTGGAGATCTTTTAGAGCTGTGTAATTATACACCTATTAGTATACTACCTGTCAATGGTAGGGCAGGACAACTTAACATTAATCTTAACAACAGTCCCTTTGGATTATACCCCAAACAATTTGGCTTTAGAGACAAGCCACTTGAGAGAAACATAAACTGTTTTCTTAAACTGGACAAGGGTGGAGTTGGAGCCATAATTATTAGACCATGGTGTTCTTATTACAAAGCTGTCAACAAAATTTGAAGCATAAGTATATTTGAATATAAAGACAATTAAGTCTACAGAAAAAATATCTGGACAGTTTAGATAATAAAGGTGAATCATTTCGATGTAGAGTTGGTGTACACCAGGGGTCCATTTTGGGGCCTCTCTCATTTACAGTTTTTTCCAATTGCTAACACACAATTTTGCAAACTAGGCTGGTTTTATCAAAATACTTAACACAATTCACAAAACCACACACCCAAACTGCAAAATACCTAATATATCCTGCAAAATGAAGCACTGCAACCAAAACTACATATAGCATTATCAAAATCAAACTTTTGCACGAAATGGCACACACTTCTTTTATACAGTTTTTTACAATCACTTTGCTACTATTTTCAGAAACTTGATGTCGTTTTTCAAAACTCTAGACACAAAACTCAAAACGGTTATCACTTGTAACACAGGCTGTCTAATGTTCAAAACATTGCATTGTGCATTCACATCTTTAAAGAAATCTTGCACTTGCACAATCATTGGTTCAAAAAACAAATTTACTGTGAAATACCATTGAAACATAACTATAGATCACCCACACACAAGCAACCAATACTGTGTCATTGTTCGTACAATCATTAAATATTGTAGAACAAAATAGGTGATACAGGTTTCATTATGGTACTACATGTACAGTAAATACATCTCTGTAAAAGTACTGCAGTAGTAGAGAGAATACTACAGACACAGTGGAATCATTGAACACAAAGTTATAATATATTGATGCAAAACACTACAGTACAACCACAACAGGTTTATTTGAATCAAAGCAAAAATAATTAGCTATGAAATATAAAAGACAGTACTGTAAAACATCAAATGCAGTGTTCCTCAACTTGCTTGCTTGTACTGTAAGAAACAAAACAGGAGTGATTATCTATACAGTGCAGTATTGTCAATACTGTAAATAGTCTGAAAAGGTGGTACAGTATTTGGGACCATAGACACAGTATCTGATAAAGCATTATGATAAAATATTAGGCTACATCCATGGATATTGTAGTCTAATTGGTTCATGCTCCACCGTCATTGGTGACAATGAATCTCGTTATCTTGAAACTTTCATGATTTACAGTAAACCTGGAAGATTGTTTGTCTGTTTCCATACAACTATGCATTAAGAGTAATGCAACAGTTACTTATCATTTTGAGCAGTTGTATCAATTGATAGTTAGATCATTGTAAGGAAATGAATAGACACTCATTTGAAATGTAATGTGTGAATTGCCTTTTGAAATAGTAGTACTTTGATGTTAAGTTGTGTCATATTGAACAGGTGATTTTTGTTGAATGAACAAATGATCTAAGTTTTATGTGTATTGTATCCGAGCAATTGAGAAAAGGGTTAGAGTTTTGAAAAATGTGCATTTTGATCATTGGTTGTGAGTTTTGTGTCTAGAGTTGTGAAAAATGACATCAAGGTTCTGAAAATAGTAACAAAGTGATAGTAAAAAACTGTATTACAAGATTTTTGACTAACCAACTACACACTGTTGGGCATAATGAAAAGCACTCTCATCTTTAGTATGCTTTGCCATAATACTAAAATTGTTCAAATTGTAGAAAATTCTTCAGATTGTTCACATGCACATAAATATTTGCAGATACACACACATGTGTATTTTTTTTTTTCACAATTTTTATTTTTCACCAAACAAGTCAGTGCAACATATGCACAGCAGATATTTTTACAGTGGACTGAACAAATATATGCTCACAAAAAAACTGTAAACTGAAAAAGATTGAAGTGTTAACAATTAACCATTGAGGTGTTTGGTCAGGTGCACATGTATCGGCCAATCAGCTCATGTAGTGTCATTTTGAATGGCAGTGTTTCGAAATGGCAATCATGTGACTTTATGTCAGATTGTTGTGTCTTATGCAGATAACCATGTTCAGTGCATTGTTTAGACGTTTGGAGACTTGAGAAGAGGTTTTGCTCTCTGTGTGTCAGTTTAAATAATTGTGCTGTGCATGTCATTTTAGTGTGTTAGCAATTGGAAAAAACTGTAATCTATACATTAATAACCTGAAAACTATGGTGTTGATTGTGAGGTACAAATGTGCGCAGGTATGTTATGTGCATGCAAAATAACTACAACTCACTAGTGTGATGACATTACACAGTGAATCAGTAGCTCCTGTATTTGTATTTCAGATTTTGAAAATTCTGTTTATGAATCCTAAACTTTGCAGTCTGATTCAGATATTTGTTTACATGCAGAACTGGAAAAAGCCTCCACGATAATCTCACAGGAGATACTGTATTTAGTTGGATACTTAATTTTTTCTGTTGATCGGATTATTTAAATAGAGCCATCAATCCAATAACTAACGTATTATTTGGTTGCATGTAAACATAAAAAAAGCTAAACTTATGAGTTTAGACAGTTAGTAATCCTATTTGTTTGTGTGTGTGTGTGTGTGTGTGTGTGTGTGTGTGTGTGTGTGTGTGTGTGTGTGTGTGTGTGTGTGTGTGTGTGTGTGTCTTGTATAAAATCTTGCATGGTCTGGTTCCTCCCCCTCTTGCGACGTTTATTGAGCAGCTGACAGACTGTATCATTAGATCCACTGCTAGAACGGTTAAAGCCTTTATTCCAGTTTCTCTGTGAGAGCAAGCCATACGTGGAATATGCCACCTATTCATAGAAGAAACTACAAAACCAGCCAATCCTTTACCGTTAACTTAAATCATTTCAAACTTATAAATTACTTACATATCATTGTTAAAAAATAATAAATGGTGAACATGTTCCATGATTTCCATTCTTGAGTCTCAAATAAATATACTTAAAATATACAAAAACTGTTTATTAATGTGCACTGGTAAACATGAAGTAATGAAACATGAAAGTAGAATAAAGTACATTTTGCAGAGTAAAAGTATATTTCAAGTAGCATTTTTTTTAGTATAACTGTAATTCTTGTTTGACTAGTATTATTACCACTCACCTTCTATTCTTACTATAAGTCAACCAATCTGCACTAAACCCAGTGGGTGTCATGATGATCACATTCACTCCTCATATTCACCCCACGCTTGGAGCTCAGTGAGAACACAATGAGTTTAAGGGAGGCAAATAAGACACTGTCTCTCTGTGAAACTTTATCTGCTGGTGTTGTCATCTCCTTTCCCTCCTCTAAGGAAATGCTCCTAGATGGACAGTATCTTCAGCATGCTATTGATTATCACAGACACTACTTTCCACTTGGCTCCTCAGTTTGAATAAAAAGAAAGAAGAGAAAACATGTTTACAGAAATACACCTACAATAGAGTTCTATGTGGCAGATGCTCAAACCCTAACAAATGAAAACATGACATGTGAAAACATGGTGGGTTAGAATCTTACCAACATTGTCAACTGATGTAAATATGTAAAATCTGGTAACATAAGATAATTACATGCATGCAATGAGAACAGATCAATGATATCTGTTAGGTACGGTTTACAGAGAGTAAACTCCAGCTATGTAAGTAAGTAGAACATAAAAAACAGTCGCGCCCAGTGTAGACAGTCTCAAAGCTGTTGTGTACGGTTAGTTTTTTTTTGTTTTTTTTTAACCTGAGGAAATGTCGATGTTTCTGATAAGAAATATCGATGGTGACATTTCTGCAAAATGATATCACATGCTTCGTGCACATTTTGTGGCACTTGAAATGTGATATTTCCAGAAGTAGCATACATTTCCTCCAAGTTTTCTGCAGTTGCTCAAAATTTGGGGAAACATGTCTGTTTCCACAGTCCTATGTTCCCACAGCCCTATGTTCCCACAAATGGCCTACCCCTGACCCCACCCCAAAACCTACCCGTAACTGGGGTTTAGACAAATCGTAAAAAAAAAACAAATTCTTAGAAATGTGGGAACATAAGGCCGTGGGAACATAGGGCTGACCCCAAATTGGGAAACATTTTATTACATTGTTGTTGGGAGAACGCTTTATTGCAACCCTAAGCTACACCTAACCACTAGTATTAACAACAGCAAAAACAAACCAACCGTGCTTTAAGCTTGCTTGTACACGTCTTTGACATGTGTTGTTATGATATGTGTTTCACAGGACCCGTGTAAATATAGACCTACAGTTGTTTATGTGAAGCAAACATGCAAATGCATTAGTTTAAAAATAATGCACTAGGCCTGCTGTAAAAGTGTTGTGAGGTCATAAATTAGAATTGTGCAAGGAACCATGAAATAGGTTTTTATTCATCGATAAGCTGCCCCTGTAATCATAATTTGTTGTTGCTGTTTTACTGTCACTCCTGTTAATTTCAGCTGGACCTTGCAGTAAATTGTATGTAGCTACATTTTTGGAGTTAATAACCAATACGCTTTTGTTTCAACTTTCTGTGTTAACTGACTCTATAGGCATATAGAAAATAGGTTGTGTTAAGAATATTCATGTAGCATGGTTAAAATGTACATGGCGCTATACAAAGTCATTATCATGTGCTATGGTAGACAATCTATACTTATGAACAACAAATTCAGATTCAGATTTATTGAATCTGTAATTCAGATACTATAACTGTCAAACTGGTCTAGAAAACTTTAGTTTGAGAATCTTGTATATTAACTGAACACAGTAGATGACAAATGAGTTTAAATTGCACTTTACACTAGTACAATTAAAACAATTGCATAATTTCTCTGTACAGTGTGCATTTTCAAAAAAAAAAAAAAAAAAGGCATGGGATTGAATATCAGTCTAATGTGTCTCAGGTCACCTGCTAAAATATGTTTTGAATTTGACGATAAAATAAAAAAGTTGAAGTCCTTGAATTTTAAGACCTCAGAACTTGCATATGAAAATTACTTCAGTTCATGTCTAAAGGTTCACATTAATGTTCCCTTTTACATAAAAATGGTTTCTTTGTGCTGATGGTTCATTTAAAATTGTATTCACGTTAGTCACTTAATTGGTCTGTTTTCTAATGTTAGATTCTTACTGAGGTACTGCCTGGGGTCGTGTAATTCTGTAGTAATTACGCACTTCTTAAAACCATTGCAGCTTCTAAATAGTTTGCAGGAAAATCAGTGAAGGCTGTATTTTTAATACTGAAGTATCAGATGTATTCAGAATATTGTTGAGTGCTAAATGTCATGTCAAGTTCTTAAGAAGTCTATTATTAAGGAAAATGCTACTACGTGGTTGCTAAATAACCTGGGAATTGTTGCTGGGGGAGTATTTCGTACAGAAACAATATGTGGTTAACGGGAAAAACATCAGGGAAACTGTCTGTCATTACTTTGTCGGTTGAGGTGACTTCTTCTGCGGAGATTGTGTAATAAGATGTGACATGTCTTGAAAACTATTGCTGAATTTTCTACTTTTAATTGTAATTATGGCTTCAAAAGGCACTGTCTGGGGAGGACATAAGACACACTTTTAAAATGTGCCTTTTCAAATAAAATATCACCTTCAACCCCAGTACCTCTGATAGGCTACATGATGTGCATGACAACATCAGCGTGTCCAAGAAGAATAGAGAGTTAGAAGAAGGGATTGTGCATCTCCTCTTCAAACTCGATCCATCTGCTGAACTGTTAACCTTTCTGGGAAAAAAATCAAAAAGATATAGCTGATTGTTACATTTTAATCTTCCTTTACGGTTCAAAACTGGTCAAAATGCCACAGATTGTATCTGATGAGATTTTCTTTTCATGCAGAATCTGAAATCCATTTTTGTTGAAAACATCATCATTCAAATCGCGAGGTAGCCTGAAACTAACTATATATTCGACATAAACAGGGCCCATCACATTTTCATTTAAACCAAATTTAACTCTTGTGTGGTGTTCATATTTTTGTTATTCAGCCAGTGTTCGTGGGTCTGGTGGACCCACTGCATTTTTGGGTTTTTAATTCAACACAATCAAAAATTTTATGTTAAAATACTCAACAGATGTTTACTTCATCCCAATATAAACAGCATATGGTTAATATTTTCTCTTTACCTTTGATCACATATAAGAATTGCAACCCTGTGCGGGAACGGCGGGGGTAGAAAAACAAAACTCACAATTGCACACACTCTCTCGGGGGGCGGGGGGGTATGGGGGGGTAGTGTGTGGTCATTGAAAATGTGTTCAGATATATATTCTTCACAGAAAATGAGCCAAGGCCAGTGACTCTGAGTTTAAAAAAATAATTAATCGTATCATTTTTCTTTTGAGAAAAAATGAAAACGGGTCCTACAGACCCGAACACCATACAAGGGTTAAATGGGCAAACAAATACGAAATGCTTAGTCCTAATTGACACTGAACCTCAATGTTGAGCATTTGTTATTTTTATTATACTGTATGACAAAATATTACTCAGTACATCTGAATGAATATATTAACATTTATAATCAAAATGTGCTGCCATTGTTGTCAACAGAAGAAGACAATGCAGGTACAAGTGAGACACAAAGGTAAGTTTATTTGCAGGAATGATAATAGCAGCTGGCGAGGATATCAGGTGAGGAACACTCTAAAAACTAATTCAGAGGACCTTTAGTCATTACTTAAATATATATATATATTGTTGTGAAATAAAAAATCAAGTTCTGAGATACTGTTAGACTTTTTACTTGTAATTGTTATTTTATTGAGCTGGGATGACAAACAAATTATGCCTATTGATTAAATATACTATCATGACTTGTCAGAGTTTAACATTTTCAGTTAATCAAAAATGTATTTAATTTTAAGTTCTGTTAATGTAAAAAACAATTTGATGACGTGTAAACGGTCCACAGTTTCCGTGCGCATGTTTAAGGCCAGACGAGTGTGTCAACAGCTGAAACTCGCTGAAGCGTAATGTGGTGAATGGTAAGTAATTTTATGCTTACACATATTCGCATTCGCTCAGGATTCTGTTGGTGATAGCCTGCTGTAACCGAATACCGAAATCTGGAAGTCCTTACTCTGAAATTTGTGCAGTGTTGATAGTATACGTTAGTCTGTGTGCAGAGGTAAAGTTACTTAGTAGCTGTAGCCTGTCACTGATTGAGTAGCTACACTATTTGTTCAGATACTTTGCTCAAAACAAGTCGGAGTTATGTAGGGCCCTATGAATTCCGTTTTAGTTTTCCAAATTTCGTTTTTATTGTTTACAATTGTGACAGGCGCCCGCGCATGTTACTGAGAGAACGAGCAGAGAGAGAGAGAGAGAGAGAGAGAGAGAGAGAGAGAGAGAGAGAGACCCTCCTCCGGCCGCGCGCGCGCACTCTCACAGTCTTCAAACTATCTTGTTCTCCCTCCCTCCCTCGCGCATATTAACGTTAATCAAAATTGATATTACCATCAAAATCAATAGAGAATTGACACGATGGTAATAGGTCGGAAGACCGAAGTTTCACGTGAAGCATTCAGAGATTACCGCTGTGTGTGAATTGTACTAAAATAACGTTGCCTTATCTTCTCTGAAAAGCGTTCCGCACATTCAGCTGACATAAACCACACTTTAAATAAACGAACGAAACCTATCCAGTGATGAAATTTTTTCTGTGTTCAAACTTCACAGAGGCAATTTATGAGATCAATGTAGATCGGAGGAGAACAAAAAAGTGTTGGCTGATTTTTATTGACAGATTGTCACACTCTACAGCCAATGATATCGTTAACAGTGTGTGCGCGCCTGTCCAATGACAGTGTAGTGACCTGACCATACATTTCAATTGAATGTTTGATTTGAAGCAAGGCTCGAAATTGCGACCATTTTGGTCGCATATGCTCCTGAAATTTAATCTGTGCGACCTAAAAATATATTTGGGAGCATTTATGCGAGTGCAAATAATGGTTGTGGTGCGACCTGTTTTCATTTCTCTAAAAAACGTTTGCAAATTACTTCACAGTGTGTACCTTATGTGCGCTGATACGCGATGGCCGGACCGTCATTCTATCCAACGTTATATAACCAATCCCGGGGGTTTTCTTCCATTGATTTTTTTTTTGGCGGCCGCCAAAGCCTTATTTGATCGGTGAGTGAGTGACTGCTGCCGCGCGCGCGCACTCTCACGTCTTCAAACAACACGAGCGCTGTCTTGCTCTCTCCCCCTCGCGCTCGCGCATATTAATCAAAATCATTTGACACGATAGAAAAAGGGCGGAAGACCGAAGTTTCATTGTGGAGCATTCGGAGATTATTTTTTCTCCTAAATTACCGTGGAGTGTGAATTGTGCTAAAAAATAAACTACCGGGATAATCACACAACGCTTGCCGTATGCTACACGTCCACTAATGACACGTCCGATTCGCGAACTAATGACTCATTTGAACCGATTCACTTTAATGAATGGTTAAAACAACTGATCTGTCCAACACACTCACGTCACGAGACGTCTGAATCGGTGTATAACAAATCGGTAACACTTTACAATAATGTTCCACTTATTAAATTCTAGTTAACACAGTTAACATGTACTATTAATAAACTGCACTTTGTTAATTTGTTAACCATTGTTAATGTTAATTTCAACATTTGGGCTACTAATAGCCTACATTATTGAAATATTTTTTTTTATTTGTTAACATAGTTAATGCACTGTGAAGTAACATTAATGAACAATAAACAGCTGTATTTTTATTAACTAAGATTAACAAAGATTAATACAGCATATTAATAGCAATAGAGTGCCAAGTGCCAAGCAAAAAATGCAGGGACAGGTGTGTGGCAAACAAATCAGGTTAGATTATTAAGGCTTTTAATCGGCAGGATACGTCAAATATAACCATACTGTCTATGAATATAACACCGCATACACCATCGCCAAAGAAGAGCTTGCCTTCACTAAATTTATGTCAAATGACAAATCATGTGCCAATATCATCGGGGTGAGATGATATAGAGCCAGAAGACCAAATTTCAAATCTTGGCCACAGGATGAAATAAAATCTGTTAATATATAATTTGTAGTTGTGGTGCTCCTTCATTTTTGGTGGGTGCTCCTAAATTTTTGCTGGTGCTCCTAACTTTTTGAAGTTGGGAGCACCAGTGCTACCAAGTAAAAAAGTTAATTTCGAGCCCTGTGAAGTGATAAGTACACAGGTTGATTTCTAAGAAAATGTATGCTTTAGAAAGGACATGGTAATACAGTTCATTTAAATGTTTTGAAAGGGAAATATATTAAAAGATGAATGTTACATGTATGTTTAAAAGAGTAATCAACTTCAAATCAAATCAAAAGGGCTCAACTTAACTCTTGCAGAGATCAACTTAATTATTAAGTTCATGTTACTTAGAAATGTGTTTTATTGTGGCCAAAAACTGCTTCGCCTAATTTAAAACATTATGTTGGATCAACTTAATTACTTGCATTCATGTTGAAAATTATTAAGTTCATGTTACTTAGAAATGCGTTTTATTGTGGCCAAAAAAAAGTAATTCACCGTACTCAAAACATCGCTTTGAATTAATGTAATTCTGCCAGCAGTCTTAACATAAAAATTCTAGTGGAAAACGTTAACATATTTTTTTTTGTTGACCCAATGTTTTATTTTTTAGAAGCAGTCAGATAGTTTCAATGAACTTAGTTGTACGGTTAACAGTTCTTTCTTGTTTTGCTGGTGGTGATGATTGTAAGATTTACTGGATCTTGGAGACTGAAGACTGAAGATGGGTGGAGTCGATCTACTGTAGCAGCAGGCTGCGGATATTCCAACAGGTAAGCAGTAATGTAGTGAGATAATGAGCCAGTGCAGGTGCGCTGTGTTAGTATTCTATTCAATTCAATTATTGATTGGGAGCGGATTGGTGGAGCTGGATGACCTAGGCTGCGTTCAGCCCCGACAAAACGTTGCACAACGTTTTTTAAACAGAAACGGTGATGCGTTGAACACACTGTTCTGATGACGCAAGAGTTGCAACTATGGCAGCTGAGAAGGCCATTCTTTGTGTTCTTTGTGAAGAATTTTCGGAGCCTGATGAAGTCGGTATAAATATGTGTTTAATACTACAAAATATGCCCAATGTTACAGTTACTGCACTTGCCGCCCAGAACAAAAGAGAACATCCCAATCGAGTGAAGGGATTGCTGAAACTGAAATGGAAGCACACATCTTACCTAATTCAGACTAAAACACATCTATTTAGCCTCACATACTGACTTTATTTGTAGTTCATACTGTTTTAATACCCTGTATTTTGTTTCTCATTTTTAGGAAAAGCACTTAATTACCATTGTTTATTTCTATACCAAATGTCATACACTTGCAATGAAGCTAAAAATATAAACAACTACATCATTATGTTGATATCCTATATTTTTACAATAAAACTTACGACAAACATGACATTGTTGCGTATACCGAGCTGCATCGAACACATTTGTAAATTACTTTCCTTGAACCCATTGTGCAAGTTCACTTTAATACCGCGTGCTTTATATACATGTTGCTGCTGATTGGACTGAAGTTCTGACACACCCACCAAACAAGAGAAAACGTATCTCAAACCCCGTTGCACACTGGTGCACGCCGTTTCCAGGAAACATGATGTTCAACCCGGAAACTGTAGCAAAACATTGCGCACCGTTTTGAACTTGAACGTGCCCCTGGTGTTCAGGGTGTGACGGTTGGTTTGGTAGAGCCTGTGACAGCTATGTTGTTGTTTTTTTCTTTACATCATTTTTATTTTCACTTTGTATTAAATAATGTTGGCATCTTTCCACAACACTGGAACTCTGGCTGGGATTGTCCTATATTGACTAACCAGATTACTGACCAAATCAGCAAGAGTCATAAATCATTCAGAAGCAGGTCAACTGTTGCTAACAATCATAGTTCATAGAGATCAGAAAGTACACTGTCATAGTTGAGAGTACAAGAGAAACTGAAAAGTCTGACACATAATACAGCACTCGCTTCTGAAACAGGAGAAATGTAAGCTTAGCGTTAAGTTCTGCCAGGAAGACTCAATCAGCGCGTCATGTATTAACTCACTTCTAACCAATCACGTGTTAACACTCTCAGTATAAAAGAATGGTACTTACATTCATCTGAGTTCGCAGATACTGACGGCGCCAATTACCTTCATCCTCCCCACCACCACCAGGATGGTCCCTTCCTTTACCTCCAGGGGGTCGGCTGCGCCCCTGCCTTCATCTTCAGGCGGGATTTGCAGATTCCGTTACCCTCGCATTGCTTGCTAAGGACGGGGCCTACGCCAAAGACTCTATAAATTATGCTTACTGAGCTATTAATAAATTTACGCTTGTTATATCATTTTATCTCCTGAGTCTTTCTGATATAACTGGAATTTCTAGTTGTTTTCTAGTTTCTTTTTTTTTTTTTTTTTTTTTTGTAAAAGTTCAGTATGCTGTTTATTATATCAGTAGTAAGTCATCCCTTGTGAAACAGTTTGCTTAATTGTATTGAATGTACATTTGTCGTACTTAAAATCTTAAAAGAATAAGTAAGAAAATGTACTTGCAGATAATATGTTAATGAAATAAAAGGTCACTTAAAGAGAGTACATTTCATGTTTATTGACACACTTAAGCACACTTTAAAAAGGGTAATTTGTAATAATGTCAAATTAAAAGTTTAATGTTCAAGTACATTTTGAATATATTTTTTAATCATCTTTTGTCGTTCTGTAAAGAACACATTTATCTTGATGTGTTGACTAACATACTAAAGCGCGTGAAGTGTTTGATATTTAACTGTGATTAAAATGACTGTTTTAAATGTACTTAATTGCAACTTCGTCATTACAAATGTGTATTTGCATATATTTTAAAATATATGACAATTTAATTTAGATAGAAATTACATTTAAGTGTATTTGTCATGTGAGGTTTCTTTTTATTGGAATTTTTAGTTTGTATTTCCTAGTTTTACCTGTGTTAGTTCACACTTCCTTCAGCCTTGTCCACACTAATACATTTTAGTTTGAAAATGCATAATTTTCTTGCCGTTTTGACCTTCCGTCCACACTGAGACACCGATCTTTTTGGAAACGCGTTCCCACGTGGATACAATTGAAAACAGCGTTTTCACGTTATAGTGTGGACTGTGAAAACAGAGGTATTTGAAAACGATTCTCGCATGTTATGTGATGCATATTGAACCGATAGATATCTATGTTTATACCAGTATTGTGCCTGTTTTGTGCTATTCACTTTCACACTGTTGCTAAAGATTTGTTACTTTGCACACTCTTCATATCACAGTCCTGCAAAGATGACATAAAATTTACTCGCAATTGCTGTCCTGCGGCAAAACATGCGAGCAGTTGCGTTTTAGACCAAACATTTAATGGTGACTGAATGCAACCTAGACGCATCAGTGAAAGGGTGAGATACTTTGCTAAATAAAATGATCTTTCCAGAAGAATAGCATGAGAACTTTATATCTGTTCCGTCTGTATCATCTCAGTTATTTTTATAAGGTTTTATGCATGCACAGTAAGGTGAATTTAGCATTGTCCGACGTTTCAGTGTGGATGAGAAACTTTTGGAAAATGCTTGAAAACACTAGTGTGGACAGAGAGCGTTTTCAAATTTATCCGGATTAATGTAGATGTAGCCATAGTCCCTTTTCATTGGTTGCTATGGTTACTCATTTGTTAATTGATTAACCCCATCTGTTCCTTGTTTTCTCCCTTCCCTTATTCTGTGTATTTGGTATAAAGTACCGGTCAAAATTTTGGAAACATTACTATTTTTAATGTTTTTGAAAGAAACATTATGCTCAAAAATACAGAAACATTAATATTGTGAAATATTATTACAATTTAAAATAATGGTTTTCTATTTTAAAATACTTTAAAGGGTAACTAAACCCTAAACCAACTTTTTTTAGTTAAAGGGGGGGTGAAATGCTCATTTTCACTCAATCTCCTGTTAATCTTGAGTACCTATAGAGTAATATTGCATCCTTCATATCTCCAAAAAGTCTTTTGTTTTATTAAATTTTTAACACAAAGATAGGCTGTACCGAGTCTTTCCGGAAAAAACCGAGCGGCTGGAGGCGGGCCCTGTGGGCGAAGCTTAGCTGTGCTAACGCGCCGAGCTAGTGACAACACACAGAGACATTTGTTCAACAAACAGTTTTACTCACCGTCCGGTTCCAACGCACGACCGCGAACCTTTATCATTGTGACTGCTCGATCCTTAAGCATTAGACGATCTGCAAATCCGTGGATCTGGGCTTTGTTTATAAAACAATCATCGTCGAAATGCAGGGAACAACAACTCCGTTTATGCTCATGAAAACAAACTCCATCCACGGGTTCCTTAACACTGGGTTCTTTGGGAATCTGTGCAGGGTTGTCTTGCCCTGGCAACCAAAAACACACTTCTTTGGTGACATTGACTTCCCAAAAGCCGGGCAGGGCGCTTTGATGGCGAACTGCTTTCACTCTCTTGCTCTAGTCTACGAGTGCGCGCGCGGCCGCGATCTTACCGGAGAAGTGCCCTTAGGACCCATATAAGGAAATTCCGCCCTATCTTACGTAAGACAGAGCCATACTCGAAAAAAACTTTCCGAAACTTGTGACAAACCGGAAGGAGTATTTTTGGAACAAAAATACTCCTTCAAACGTACAACTTAGTTTTTGAAACTTTGTCCATGTATAGCATGGGAATCCAACTCTTTACCAGTGTAAAAAACTCAGTATGCATGAAATAGCATTTCACCCCCCCTTTAATGATCTGTAAGAATGGGGCTTTATTAGTGCTGTTCATTGATTCAAGTAATTTTGTTGACATTTGTGTTTAAAGTGTTTTAATTTTACAAAATATGGTGTAAAAACGTCTGAGTGCTGCCCTCTTCAGGTTGAACAGTGGCTACTGCAGTTGAATTTTCCTATTGGAAGTTATGGTGGCCGGTGATGTCAGAGGGTACCAGCTAACCACGCCCTTGCCTGCAAAGAGATACGTCTCAGATACACGCCCCCTCTCCACTGGGCTCTGCCTACTTTTCTAGCATTTTTCAAATTTGCCAATGGGTGGAGTCAGGCTCTGACCAGGGGTTTAGTTACCCTTTAAAATATAATTTATTTCTGTGATGCAAAGCTGAATTTTCATCAGCCATTACTCTAGTCTTAAGTGTCACATTATCCTTCAGAAATCATTCTAATATGCTGATTTATTATTAATGTTGGAAACAGTTGTGCTGCTTAATATTTTGAATAACCTGTGACACTTTTTTCAGGACTCTTTGATGAATAAAAAGAACAGCATTTAGACCTTATAGTTTAAGGTCAGTATTTTTTTTTTTTTTTTAAAGAAATTAATACTTTTGTGTTAAAATTGATAAAATTGAATTGTGTTAAATTGATAAAAGTTGATGGTAAAGATTTATATTGTTAGAAAAGATTTCTATTTTGAATAAACACTGTTCTTTTTAACTTTTTATTCATCAATGAATCCTGAAAAAAATATCACAGGTTCCAAAAATTATATATAAGCAGCACAACTGTTTCCAATATTGATATTAAATCAGCATATTAGAATGATCAGAACAATTGCAAAACTGCAATTACAAAAATTGCATTTATTGTAAATTTAAACGAATACATTTTTATTTAAAGGTGCATTAAGCAACTTTTCATGTTAAAAATACCTGTTTTTCTAACCCATACATGCTTAAACAATTGCCTGATGGGCTGAATGAGCCCTTCTCTGATCACTGCGATTGCCTCTATAATCCTGTACAGTAAAATAAATAAGAGGGATTCGGGCCGAATCTGAGACTGGGCGTGACGTCATGCGCGTTCAGTTGCAGTGTTGCAGTTTCATTTGTCGCCAGAAGGGGGCATAGTTCTGCAAAAACTCAGAGACTTGCTCTTTGCACCTTTAAAGGTGCAATATGTAGTTTTCAGCGACCTCTAGCGGTGATGTTTCAGATTGCAACCAATAAGTTTACAAGCGCGTGCTCTTGCGCATGCTCGAATTTATGAGCGAGCACTGTGGGTACCTTCCAGACTGAGACGCAACACACCGGAGAAAGAATCACACAACATGCTGGAAATTCAGGTAAACTCCCACTGCAACGTTACAATAATAGGCAACTTTTATCAGCTTGACGTTAAACTAATGCTCCATGCTCGTGCCATGATAAGTATGGAATCCTATCAACCGTGCCAAATTTTGCCACTGCAAGCACCACTTCACATTTTCTTCAGGAAATGTAACGTCACATTCTAGGTTTGTAGATAAGGTTTCTCCATGATTCAAATGCCCTGCCGATGTTGAGCAGTGTTTTTTCACCCGAAGTTCATCCGATTCACGTCTGGCCTTACGAGCTTCAGCAGAAAAAAACTTTTGTTTTTGTTTTTTATCAATACTAGTGCAAAATGCCCGTGCAAAATCAGTTTTTGTGTGTGTTTTTAGTAATTGTTGGTTTGATGCCCGTGAAAGAGACTGTGAACGCATTGAATAGGATATGTTTAGTTGGTGAATAGCATAGGCTACTATTACACAGTAGCGATAACGTTAAGCGCACCAGAATGAAATATAATATATAATATACACGTGCAAAAGCAGTTTTTGTGTGTGTTTTTAGTAATTGTTGGTTTGGTGTATTTGAGTGCTCATTGTTACAATTACACAGCAAAAGGTCAGTGACATTTTTATTTGTGCATGGTAAAAAGCAAATACTGATACTGACATAATGATGCATTGGAGTATATATTTATTTAGAGTGGATATTTGTGTTTTGTTAGTGCAGACTGGCTGTTCTTGAAGATTACATGTTGTTATTGTGTCAGCACCTCTTTATAGAGAACATTGCTCAGAAAGTGGCGCTTTTTTGTTTGTTTCATCATCTTGAGCAAGAATACGAAGTCTGCTTGAGCCTACTCTGCTGGCTGCAAAGTAGAATTGACCATGACTGAAGAAGTCTCTTGTGCAGAAGACACCAACACGTTGCAAAGACTGGCCTTGTGACTTATTCACTGTCATGGCAAAGCAGGGTCTCACCGGAAACTGCTTACGTCGCAGGGTGAATGGAAATATGTTTTCAGATGGGATGAGGGTGATGCGTGGAATGAGTAATGTGCGTCCAGCATTGACACCGATCACAGAAGTCGCAACCAAAAGATGAGGCAGGATTTGTTCAATGATGTATCTCGATTAGAGGTCGATCGATATGGTTTTTTTCAGGCCGATGCCGATCTTTTGAAATCCGGGTCGGCCGATATTTGGCCGATTATGTGCTTGTTTTTAACCTCTATTTGAAAGATAAAATGTAACACAAATAATTACTTAAGATAGACAAGATTTCTCAACAAAAACATTTATTGAACAATGAACCTTGACCAATCTGCACTTGTACAAAAGACAAAAAGACCTTGAGATATGTTTGGTAATTGTACCTGAATGAATTGAAAATTAATTTGCTACATTTCAAATTAATATATTTGTTTTCCTTAAAATTTTAATTAACAGTAACTTAAACACTTTGCAGTTTGAATGATGTCTTGTAGACTATAAACAAAATGACGTAGTATGTTTTTATGTTTCCACTTTTCGATCGCATCCGCGCCTCACACACACACACACACACACACACACAAATATAAGTAAACACTTTGCGACTTTAAACACACGCGACTTTTCGATCGCTCCTGCGCCCCTCTCTCCCTCTCTCTCTCACACACACCATATTCCAGCCATAGACAATATATGATTCCAGCATTGCAATCTTTACATCGCTGCCTGCTTCAGAGCTAAGGCGGAGCTACAGATTAGGTGTCCCTAAAGAACCCGCGTATCTAACAGTAGTTGCGCATTACATGAATTAATTTTGCACGCGAGTTTTATTTATTTTTATACCATGTATTCTCAGTGTAAATTTATACACCGAACCGTGACGCCCGTACCGTTTAGGTTCAATATGAATACATGTACCGTTCCACCCATAGTCTACAGTGAAATACAGTCACACATTACACTGTTTGGCCAGCATTTTAACCGTGTTTAATCCAGCTACTAGCTAACGGTATGCTAAGGTTAACTGCTGCCTAGCGTCACGTTTCTAATGCCCGTTTTCAGAGCATCCAAGAGAAGCACAGGCATAACAGCACCGAAATGAAGCACAGAAATCCGCATTGATATTCAGTCTGGTAAATAACAGTCGTTAAGGCACCAGTGCCGTATTAGCACTGGGTCTGTCTGTAGCTACCCAACCCTAGCAACAACGACGCTAGCAAAGCAAAGCCAGTCCTTCACTAACCTATAGTGCGTTGGTCATTTTTTTTATTACTTATTTCTCTGCATTGAGTGACAACCCTCTCAAATATTAGACACACAAAACAGAACAAATAAAAGTCTCAGATTCTCTGTCTGTAATTGCAAAATTCTTGCTTACTTATTGTGGCATGATAGCAACCCTTCTGCTGTGCTAATGCAACCTCAACTACGCTATCAATATCCAAAGTAGCCGAACGTCATGTCGCCTATTCATATTTTTTCTCGAAGTTGGCAGTAACATATCAAAAGGTTTTAATTAAATACAAAGGAGTTTTCTCCAAGGAACTTAGCTCCTTAGGCACTGGATGAGGTCTGCTCACTCTGCTGGAGAATGACTCTAGGCGCAGCGTGCGTCGAACACGTGTTCCACAACAACAACAACACTAGGCTGCCCACAGATGCGCCCGCCTAATAATCGGCTTGATATACTGGATATTGGCCAATGCCGATTATGTTAAAAAATGCAAAAAATCGGCCGATTAATCGTCCGACCGATTAATCGGTCGACCCCTAATCTCGATCCATTGCAGTGTCCATTTTGTTGGTCGAAATTTCGAAGTAGCATGATCACCATTCCCACCTTTAAAGTGATGCGATGGGGAGGCATACCAGATGGGCAGAGGGTATTTAGAAACTCAGTTGGGTACATATGGTGACCCTCAGATTCTGCAGTGTCCACACTGTTGCAAACATGCTCTTCTCCAGGAAAATTCTTTGTCATATATTCGTTCACTTTATCAACTTCAGAGTTGGTTGGGCACAGTATGACACGTTCACATAGCCACTTTGGATTGGAAATGTTGACTGTCATGTCATCATATACCCAATTGACAATGTCCTCGAGTTTCTCGCCAGAAATTGATAGTGATTCATTGAGCTCAATTGCAAATTCACCCTCTTCTGGAACCACAGGAATTTCCCCTCACCAAGGTTCAAAAGGAATTTGGCAAAATCTGCTTCTGTTTGTTGATCTCCAGCAGCTTGAGTGATCCTCATGTTTTCTGTTAGACGAAGAATCTCAACATTTTTCCATAGGTGTGAGCTCTTGAAACACCTGCCTATGATCTGGGTTTGGCTACCATGTGGGACAACAGTAAGGATTTGCCTCCAGTCATCGCTGAAAACCATTGTGATGCCACCAAATGGCTTGTCTGAACCTCTGAGCCACTGGAATGTACGATCTGCTGCTTCTAATGCACGGCGATCCATCATTGACACTTCATCCACAACCATGAGATGCGTCATTCTAATGAGTGTTGCAGTGCTGTCATGTTCACTCATACTGCAAGTGGACTCGTCGGTGAGAATGAGAGGACATTTTGTCCTACTGTGAAAGGTTGTGCCTTTCGGCAGTAGGGTAGCTGCAATGCCACTCGCAGCTGTTGCAAGAGCTACTTTGCCCTGTGCACGCACTTTGTTAAGGATGTGGCACAATATGAATGTTTTCCCAGTTCCACCACTTGCATCAAGGGATATCATTTTTCCAAGTCCCTGTTCCACACTTTCCATCACTGTTTCGACAACTTTTTGCTGTTCGTCATTGAGGCTGTTTTCTGTGTCAGTAATGATAGTTTGAAGTTCCTCTATGTTGTGCTCAGTCTCATGCTGGATGATACAGGGAATTTGACTCCGGACGTGAAGTGGATCAGGCTCAGGGAGGCCAAAGTTCCCATTTAAAGTAAAACCATGTCTTTCAACATGGTCCTTAAGGTCAAGTAGCACTTGAGTCACAATAAATTCATCTGGCTCATTCACATTGGCCCTGTGCATGAAATCTTCACACAGCACATGCTTGTGCCTTTCCCAGAACTGCAAGTGTTCCCCTCTAAGAACAAACATTAGCATGTTGGCGAATACCTCACGCAGTGCTGAGCCAAATGTCACATTTGCAGCCTCCTCCATAACAGAATCTACTTCTTGGTCATTGTCAACAATGCCATGCGCAATGCAAGCTGCCAGATAGGTGTCCATGACCACATCTCCAACTCGTCGGAGGTCTTTGAAGCATGTTGGCCCTGGCACGCGGTACAAAAGGATGCGGAGATAGAATAGTTCAGCAGTGTGAGGGTTGAAGGCAATCATTGGAATTCGTCCAACGGTGTCAGCCATGCGGTCATCGTGAGAACTCAGTCTTTTTTTACGCAATTGAAATTTCTTCCGTGTGTATGTGAAGAGTTGAAACACATCTGGGTACACAATGTGTCGCATGTGTGGATGAAGAGACATTGCTTCAAAAAAGGTGGTCAGTGTGGTGGCAGGTGGCCCTGAGTCCAACAGGTTCTGGGCAGCCCCTTCATCATTGAACATGATAACCTGTTCATCCTCTAGATGAATTGCAAGCATCTTTACTGGTGGCTGTTTCTTCTGAATGGGGAAGTCGTATATGCGCCAGTATTCCTCAGATGCAGTGATGTAACGCCCTAACTCATAACGTGTCACCTCATCACGTCGTAGTATCTCACGGGTCTCATCATCAGGCACATCCAGTCTCACCATGCACTGATCAGGGCCCTTCTCCAAATATTTATATAGATATTTGACACTGGAGACAGCACACACAATTTCATTGTTAATATGTGCATTGTATCGGAGCAGGAGGTATGGATTGTATGGCACAACCCATGTATTATTGACAGGTACATTGACGCCACCTCTGTTGGTCTTGATGATGGGAGAACCAGGTGCTCCTTCTGTTCATCTTCGGTACAATGGGTAGGAGTTGTCTGAAAAGCTTATGTTCTGTCTCAATTGTTTGGGATAGTCTTTGGTGCACTTTTTGTCTACCATGCAGGGGCTGGCACTGTTCCATTGTCCACATGGACCGTGAATCATGTGTGATGTTACAATGCGATGTAGTTCCATATTTGTGTTTTTGTCAGGAATCTCTGCAGACACCACACGGTCAATATCGCTGGCGGTCCTGGGTTTGTCGCGGACTACCATGGTCATGAGCATGTGTATATGTGTAAGATGCCTCTTTTGTGTTTCCTTCACCATCACATATGCATCAATGTGTCCCAAGATGTCACGCTTGAGGAGGTCTGTGAGGAGTGCCTCCACCTTCATGTGAAATACTCGAGCAATGATGTCTGGTCTCTGATTAGTCTGTTGACCCTCAAAAAGTGATCCTGTGATTTCAGGCCAGTTCGGGTTGCAAGTGAAGGTGAGGAAGAAGTCAGGTTTTCCTTTGATTCGTACCAAGGCCATGGCATCTTGGAACTCCTTGGCGTACCATCGGGGTGATCCGTAAATTGTGGGTGGCAGGATGGTTAGGCGTCCAGGAATGATCTCAGAGTGACTATTCAGGGCATCAACAATGATTTTATACTTTTCAGCCTTGATAGACTTCTGGTTGTGGCGGATCCAGTTGAGGCGGTGTGACTCAATTTTTGCCATCATGTCACATACAGTACGTATTGCTGTGTCAGTCTCCCACCATGAAGCAGCAAATTGAAGTGTTGAGCAATGTCACGCACTTGAAGATGGTAACGGTAGAAGCATGTTGGTGTGATACCTGCCAGCTCAGTGTGGTATCCTTGGGAACCCTGAGGCAGAAGAAGCACATATGACAATGGGTCATATGCTGGATGCATGGCGTCGATTGTCTGAAGCCTTCCTCCTCTGAGATGAAGAGTGACAGCCAGTTTCCCAAACTGCTGTGTAGTTGTTACACTATTCAGTGATGGAAGATTCACAGTGCCACGATGAAGGTCATGACGTCGTGTGCGAGCTGTTAGAACAATTTTCAATTCATTGGCATTGTCATTTTGGGTCACATACTCAATGGCTGACTTAAACTGTTGCACGTATGGATTGCACATGTGAATGACCTCTTGCGTCCTCAGTACAAAATCTTCATTCAGATCACTGTTTGAGGCATGGGCTCGACGGTTTTCCAGCTCATGAGCAGGATCGTGGAAATAGATCTGAGCAAAGAGTGGTGTGCGACCTTGTTCAGGAAGGGGGCCGGCAATGTAATGATAAACTTTGCCTTGTATACGCACACCTGGGTTGAAGCCAGGCATAGCTACCTCTTTAATACCAATACTTGCCATTGCCAGAGCATTGTTGTATTGTTTTGCTTGCTTCACAAAACTTTGATCAAGGAAAAGGTCCTTAATAGCATTTGGAGGCTGTGGTGGGATTGAGCCAGGCTTTGGATTTGTGGCGTTATATGTAAGGTTAATCTTACCGGAGTTGCAGCAGAATCCTTTTCTCTCCTCTTTCCATACATAGGCACCACAATGTGGGCATGTAGGACATTCAAACAGTAAGGTCTTGCTCAGCATGTGCCTATAATCACCATGAAGTTCCTCTTGGAAGAAGTCTGTATCGTCACACCGAGCAAGGTTGCGATTGTCTTTTCGTGCCTTTTCCAGGCGGGCGAGACGCATCTCCTGATGGCACGTGGCATCCCTTGCTCGTCGTTCCTCTTGCTGCTGAGGGGTCTCCTCCTCTCTCAGAAGGTTGTGTCGTTGACAGTCATGCATCTGGCGATCCGCTCGTATCTCAGGTGTTTCCTTATCTCTCATGATAGCATGGTGAGCAGTGTCGCTTGCCAGCCGAGCACGGCGTTCATCCTCTTCCTCAGCTCCACGGCGCCTTTTTAGCCGTGCAGCATTACTTGCCAGCCGAGCACTGCGTTTGTCCTCTTCCTCAGCTTCACGCCGCCTTTCCTGACGTGCAGAGTCACTTGCCAGCCGAGCACGGCGTTCGTCCTCTTCCTCAGCTCCACGGCGCCTTTCCTGACGTGCAGCGTTACTTGCCAGCCGAGCACGGCGTTCGTCCTCTTCCTCAGCTCCACGGCGCCTTTCCTGACGTGCAGCGTTACTTGCCAGCCGAGCACGGCGTTCGTCCTCTTCTTCAGCTCCACGGCGCCTTTCCTGACGTGCAGCGTTACTTGCCAGCCGAGCATCTCGGGCTTCGACTGACTGAGCATTACGTGCATGACGCATTGCCTTGCGTATCCTCTCTCTGTTGGTACGACTATCTTTCGTCATCTTAGCATCAGCAAAGGTGGTGTAACAGTAGGTCACAATGGTAACAGTAACAGGTGGTCTGCAAAAGATTAAATGCCCAGGATATGGGCAGAAATGTGGTATGAATATAATTAATTTGGCTGCTGTTATAACTAATTGTTCATTTGAATTATAATAATTTATGCACATCAATGCACAGCCACAGAGACGGAAGAGAGTGATCATGAACAATAAGGCTGCGTGGCGTGAGCATGGCGTCTGCGTGGCGTTTTCTATGTCTTTGCACAGAAGCGTGTCTGATGCGGCGCTGCTGCTGCTAGGTGACGTACAATGAGGGCTATTTCAGGATTTGGTCGAAATATGGGGAGAGAGTTGTGGAGGCCTATAATTAATGTTAAACATAAATAGCCTACTGATACAGCAAAGACTACGTCGGCAGTATTGACAATAGGCTACAGAATATCTAATTCTGTATTGACAGGTGCAATATTTGAATATCGATAATTACAACTATATATGCATTTATGTCAAAACCTCCAAAAATCAAAATGTCGTTTTTAGATAGATATAATATTATATATTATTATTATTATTTATCGTGTCAAAATGACATCTAAACATATTTTTCTATTCTATTTTATCTGGAAACGCTTCCAACACGCTTGCATGTCGCGTGAAAAATAGGTGTCGGTTCTATTTCTAGCAGTGTGCAAGCTCTAACCTGTTAACATGGGAGCCGAAATAAAAACGGACATAGCGAAATAGCAGCAAAGACAACGTCGGCATTGACGGCAAAATAGGCTACAGAATATTTCGTTCTGTATTGACAGGTGCAATATTTTGAAAATCGATAATATTTTTTTTAATTACATTTATATCTGCATCTGTCTCGAGCCACGTCTGAGACGCCCGAAATAAAAACGGACACGCCACGCAGTTGAGCTGATGGAGGCATAGCCTATTACTACTACTACTATTTAACATATTAAACCTCACATAGTTACAGGCTTACTTCAGCGCGCATGACACAGTAATAAAGAAGTAAACAGCGTAGCTTTAAATAAACATTATTAAGAAGTAAAGTCAGTAGGCTAGACGAGGCGAGAGGCTCGGGAGCGCACGTGCAGGTCACGTCACTGGATTTCGCGGTAAATCCGGCCCGGCACCTTCACATAAAAATAAGAATACTTGCTTTCCGAGGTAATAGCAAAATCCACAAAGTGGATCATTTTAATGTGAGATTACAACCCCTTCACACACAGGCAATAAAAAAAGGATTCATTTTAGTAGAAAAGTTACATACAGCACCTTTAATAATACTGTAAATAAAATGAATTGTAAAAAGTGTCCAAAAACATTACATTCAATTCACACTTACTCACAGTACTCTTTTTAAAAGTAGGCTAAAGTGCACTTCTTTTTCACAAAGGATGTCAACGCAAGTAGCACAGTTTTCTGAGAAAGGGAAAACCATCAAGGAGTGATGAAGCAGGGGCATCGCTAGCGGGAGGAAAGGTGAGTATAGGGGCCCAAAGCTATGACTGAAATAGTCACTGAGCCAACCAGAAAGAGACATAATTAAGGTGCAGGTACAGTAAATTGAATTGTTGACAATCGCTGTAGTGCAGAACCAATCATCTCTACAAGAGAGACTGGAAATTTACATCCTGGCATGCAAGACACCACAGGTTTCTGCAGGGGACCCAAGGTACATATTCAAGCTGGTGTTTAATTATGAATGCGTATGCTAATGCAGGTCAGTCTTATTTAGGTGATATAACACTGACCGAATACAAGCTCTTTCTCTTGACTCTCAACGGTAATGAACCTGTAGTGAATCATTGTGTGGAAGACAGTGCCAAGACGATGTCAAGAGTAAGTAAGGGATGTTCTCTTGCATTTTTATTTCTTTTCAAGGCAGACAGCATTTACTAGTATTTTTTTTTTTTTTTTTTATGAAGCAACTGCAGTCTGAACTGACAAAGCTTACAGGTAGTTTTCCAGTTGGATTTTAAATATTCAAACCTGCAACCACATAGCCACAGGTAGAGGACATCGTAACTGAGCCATTGCAGTGTATAGAACATGCTGTTGACGGCTCTCACTTCACACATCATAAGATCTTTGGGAAGCTGGTCCTGAAACAGCTCCACGTTCACAGCAGACCATCTGGACTTTGCCTTCAGGCATGAATAGCTGTGGATGATGTTTGCATCTAAATGCTTCATAGCACCCACTTCCACCTGGACAAGACTGGCAACACTGTCAGCCAGGAGAATAGAATAGAATAGAATAGAATAGAATAGAATAGAATAGAATAGAATAGAATAGAATAGAACCTGTGATCATACAAATGTGCGGTATATGCGGTTATTTTTGTTTAATAAGATTTGTTTAGATAAACTATAATATAATATAACTAAAATGTAATATTAAATAATAAATATTAAATTATCGATTGCTATTGCTTGTTGATAGTATAAGGTAAATGTTTTACATTAATCGAGAAAATGTGCAAACATTAAATAGAACATTTAAAGAAAAAATAATAATTAAAAAACACACAGAGGGGACTTTGCCTCCTCATTTCAAAAGTCCATCACATGTCACTGAATATAAAAAAAGTTGAACAATAGCACATCCAGATTGCTCAAGTTGTACTGAAAATTAGCTTTTATATGTGGTGCCATATTATATTTCTACAACATGTTGACAGAGTAACAAAACTCAACGTGTTAGTTAGCATAACCTTGTGGAAAAAGAAGTGCAATTTATTGTATTGAAGGTGCACTAGTAGTGTACTTCAAATTGTATACTCTAAGTATATAGAAACTTGCAGATAATCTAATTTTAAATGAAATAAAAAGCCATTTAAGTGTACTTAAAGAGAGCACACTTTTATGACTATGATTCATAACACATGTAAGTACTTTTAAAATAAATTGCACTTTATGTCAAATTAAAAGTACTCTGCCAAAGCAAATTTAAAGTACTTGATTATTATTTTAACAGTAGTGTTTTATTTAAAGTTAATATTAACAGTAGTGTTTTATTTAAAGTTAATATATCTAAATGTAATAAATTGCAACTTCATCATTACAAATTTAAATAGCCTACATGACAAGTGTCAATAGAAATGACATTAAAGTATTATTTTAGTTTACTTTAAATGCATGTCAGTAAATTTAGCAGTACATATATTTCAAAGACTATAGAAGTAATTAAGAAATGAAATATAGAGTTGTATTTAATTCTTATTCAAGTTGGTCAAAAAGGCACTCTTAAGTTCAACTAAGTGTATTTAATATAAATTTAAAGTATAAAACATTTTCATTGTAAATAACAAGCAATTAAGTGTCTGAAAACATTACATTCAGTTTGTACTTAAGTATATTATTTTAAAGTATATTATTTATGTAATAAGTACTCTTTTTTTTAAACTATCTCAAAGTGTACTTCTTTATCACAAGGGTATGTTTTTTTTGTTTTGTTTTTTTTTTCTCAATCCAACAAAAATAAAGAAACCAAAGCATCAATGTCACCAAGCAATGCGGAGCAACCCCCTCAAAGTGTTGTGTTCACTATTTTCCAGCTCCATCCCAGGTTTTCCAATTTCCTGCTCCCATCATAAACTATTTACTAAATTACATTTGCTTTTTAAATTGGAGAAATGTGTGTATTGTTCCAAGAAAATTATGCATGTAACTTGTAATTTGAAATCAAGAAAAATGAACAATTACATAGTGTCCAGATGGCTGTGTTAATTGTTTTGAGAGTATTAGTTAGGAAAAATGGGCTAAATTGTTTGAGGAAAGAGATTGGGATGTTTTAGCTGTTAGCGATATCAGACATCTGCCTAAAGCGAGCATATGTTATGTGTTAGTGGGATGGGATCTTTTTAGCATATGTGAAGTTGCATTTGATGTACAGGGTTTCATTAGGGAGGTCTGTACCCACAAAATGTCAGACTTACAGGTTTTACAATTGGTTACATGCATTTATCAATACATGTTATGAATACTCTTTAGATAGTCAGTACAACAGCTTTGGTTAGATTCTTCAGGTGTGTTTGATCATGAATGGAGCTAAACTCTGCAACTCAGTGGCCCTCCAGGACCAGAGTTTCTCATCCTTATTATGTTATCCAAACATGACTGACACACTGACAGACGGGTAGAGTGAAGAGGAAGATGAATGGTGTAAGACGAATGATAGGAAGACTACGAGCTGCAGTCTGAGATGAGATCAGTGCTATGACTATAGTATAATCGACCATGTCATAAATTAAGACCTTTCCTTCAGAGAAGCTGGTCTGAGAGTGCTGTCAATTCTGGAGCGCTCAACAGTGGCGTCATTTGTGAGAAGTTTTCAGCAAACCAACAGGAAATATATATTTAGTCTACAACAGCATTTAGAATCCAAAAATGGGGGAGAGGATTATGCCCTCACCAATATGTCCAGGCAAGATGTCTGTACAACAGAGTAGTGGTTTAGAACAAAACCGAACAGCCTTGAGTAGACTGTTTGTAGACTTGTATTCGTATTTTAAAGATTTATGGAGATTGAAGCCAGGCCAACACTCCACACAATAATCTGTGTACACAAGGCTTTCAACTTGGCCAAAACAAGACGAGATAAAATCATGTTTTTGGGAGCAAACCTGGATGCACATCCAACCTAGTCTCAGTCTCAGACGTCATGCCCACGGACCGATGGATGTCTGAACGTCTGATGCGTAAGGTACACAAAATGGGAAACTCTTTAGGAGTTCATCGTCATAGAATTCTACAGGATTTCTGGGAGATGTGTGTGTCGCTTTCTTTAACGGTTCGCCTGGAAACAAAGCCGTTGTGACACCAAATGCCCTCAAGGAAGAAGAAAGCCGTTGTTTACAACTGTGACAATAAGAGCTTACCAGGATCAAGTAAATGCTGGATTTTCAAAAGTATGTGAAGTTCACAGCATATACTCTTTACAATAACAGACCGGCATGGAAAACTTTTTTTAGGGGCATTGACTTTACAACAATGTCACTACAATAATAGATAATAGTTTAATTGTTGGAATATACATATACTATCTGGGCAATAAGTAAGAAGTTTAAATTAAGTGGAGATTGTAGCAGTTTACCTGGAAGAGGTCTACATTGGCCCACTTGCACTGAGGAGGATGGTTTGAGTCGCCAAACAAACTGTTAGGATCAAAGTTGGAGAAATGCAGATCCTATAGTTGGGTCTTGGGGTCAGAAAGTCTCCAAAACTATTATCAGACCTCAGCTATATAACCACAACTTGTTTGGGAAGGTTACAATAAAAAAGCCTTTGGTGACATCAAACAGCAATCTCATGCACCTACAGTTTGCCAGCCGTTACTGGAACTTTAAGTGGGACTGGGTTTTATGGTCAGATGAGACCACCACTGTGAAGTATGGTGGTGGATATTTAATGCTGTGGGGCTATTTTTCTTCCAAAGACCCTGGACAACTTGTTTGTGTACACAGTATCATAAACTCCAACTACTATATTAAATCAACACCTGAATGGGCCTGTCAGGAAGCTTATATTGGGCCATGATTGGATATTCCAGCAAGACAATGATCCGAAGCACATCTCAAAATAAATAACAGAACAGTTCACTAACCACAGAATGAAGGTTTTGCCATGGACATAGCAGTCCCCTGACCCAAACTCCATAAAAACCTGTAGGATGAGCTGAAGAAAATAGTCCACAAGCATGGTGTAATGACGGTGCACTTTAAAAATGCAGGAGAGTAGGATCCAATTGCAATAAATCACATTTAGTAATAAAATAACCAACACATGACATCTCCGAACACAGGAAAACAAGAATAAAGCATGCCGAACAAACAGTCATGAAGGACAAGACCTGACAGAGAGAGGTTTAAATAAACTAACAATATAGCAAGACACATCTTGAAACAATCAAGATTAATGAACGGGGAACCAATCAACAAAAGGACTAAAAAGGACTACAAAACCTAACCTAGAAACTGAACATAGGCACAAATAGAACAGGGGAACACAGGCCGGGATCATGACACATGAACCTCTGAATCTGGAGAGATTCTTTATGGAGGAATGGTCTCAGATCTCTTGACATATGTTCATCACCCTTATTACACATTATACTGTAGGAGAAGATCCAGAGCTGTTATTTTGGCAAAGGTTGCATAAAGTATTAAATGAAGGGTTGCCAATAATTCAGAAAAGAAAATGTTTTATTAAAATCAGCATGTGAATCCCTAGCAGCAGTGGATGTCCCAGGTCATCCCAGGGATGGCATCGTCACAGTGTGTGCAGTATTATCCTCTGATGGCCTGGAGTTGCAAAAACCTGTAATTGAGCTATACAATACAGAGAGCCTCATTTCATTCTGGAATGACCTCAATGGGAGTCCAGGTGAGGAGAAAAATGCCAATATTTGTGATTATATGGGAAAATGTGGCATTTCAACACTCCCATGCTATCAAAGAACACTTCACAGTCCATCTTAGAATGATGTCTCTTTACCTCCCACAACATTTTTCTGTGAAGTCTATGACCACCATCTATATAACCAGGTGGTTTTCTTGGATATAATGAATGCTGCTTGCCTGAACATTAAAAAAAAAAAAAAAAAAAAAGATCTGTATGTTTCCTGGGAAAATATTTGAAATGCAGAAGACTGCTTTAGCAAAGTTTGCAGACAAAGCTTGGTTTGCAACATTTTAATTGACAACTTTTTTTTTTTTTTTTTTTTAGATGTGTGCTGGAATGACTTTTTGTTGGCCTCCTCAATTCAAAAAAGACAAATGAGGGCATATTGGATTTCTGATTTTATCTTGCAATATGCAAAATGTCCAGGATGCACTGTATTAAAGTATCTTAGCATATGACATATGACAAAAACATAGACCTTGTTTAAACTATAGACCATTTGTAACTTTCTGCACTTCTCCACAATGGCAGCATAAAAAAAAACTAGTTGAAGGTGCTGACTGACTCTGAATTTTCTTAATTGTCTGAGCGAGTACAATGTTTGGTGTGTCTTTCTGATGAGGTGGTCTACAGTATGTGCTGCAGAAATGGGTGCCTAGGGATTTGAACAAGTCTGTAATGGTAATGTGTTGCCTGTGGAGAAATAAATTGGAAGTCTGGTGTCTTGAGGACGGGACAACCTGTCACTCACACAGTAATACCAAACCACAATGATCCAACAATCCTGATGGAGATAAATTAAGTAAATTAAATCCAATTAAAAGTTAAGAGTGCTTTTTTTGGACCCACTTAAGTAAGGCCTAAGTACATATAATTTCATAATTATTTTTTATTGTCTTTGAAAACTGCTGAACTGACAAGTTTATAAGGTAAAATAAAATATACTTTAATGTAATTTCTATTGAAACTAGAATGCCATGTATTAAAATTAATTTGTATTTGCACATTTGTATTAATAACATTGCAATTTAAAAGACTTAATATATACTAACTTTAAGTGTAATTTTAAATAACACTACAGTTAAAATTATTGTCAAGTACTTTACATCTGCTTTAGTATGTTAGTCAACAGATCAAACTAAATGTAATACTTCTTTGAAGCATGACAAAAGGTTATTTACCTAAACAACGATTTAAAATGTGCTTTAAAGTAAAACTTTTATTTTTACATTATTACAAAGTGCACTTGATAAGTGTAATTACGTGTATTAATAAACAGCCATGAAAGTATTTAATTACACTTAAGTGGCCTTTTATTTTGTTAATTATTAAAAGGGTGGTATAATGCCCTTTTCACAAGATGTAAAATAAGTCTCTGATGTCCCCATCAGTGTGTATTATGTGAAGTTTTAGCTCAAAATACCCCACAGATATTTTTATATAGCATGTTAATATTGTCAATTTTTGAGGGTGAGTTTTGTGGCTGTTCCTTTAAATGCAAATTAGCTGCAGCACAGAAGGCCTTCAACAGCTTGCACTCACACAGACATGCACTGAAAATTTCAAAAACTTTTAGCCTTTTATGTTCAAATCGGATTTAGACAAAGATGGAGAGACTCAAGAAGAAGTGACAACATGTAGAAGCTACAGGACGTTTCTGAATGGTTAGTTGATGAATTTATGTAGCTTGTGTAGTTATCTTCTAGTCATTGATTAGCATAGCCTAGAAATCTAGACGCACCCTAGCGGCAGCAAAATGTATTTTGCAGTCAGGGTAGTCTAGCAACTCTCCATTGACTTTCGAGCTGCAAAAACCTAAATTGGGTCAGGCCAATCACAACGTGTATAGAGCAGGCGGGGCGGGCTTAACATAATGACGACAGAGTTGCGACGGTTACCTGCCACTTGAAAATAAAGAATGGCGGCTGCTGCTGGAGAACAGTCTTTCGAATCGGCTTTGGCCGCGAATCTGGAGGACTTGGAGTTAAGTTTTTCTTTGAGAAAAGAGCAAAGAACGGCACTTAAGTCATTCTTAAAAAAAGGAAGATGTGTTCGTAGTTTTGCCGGCCAGATATGGCAAAAGTTGAATCTATCATCTAACGTTAGCTCCACTGTTGGGAAAACGCTCTGGTTGGTTGAAGCGCTGTCCTATTGCGTGCAGAGGGAATTTGAAAGACAGCCGTTTATCCCGCCCCTCGGATTGAGCCGTGCCTATGGTGAGTTGCCAGACCTAACATCTTGATGTAGGTCTGGCTTGCCAGGCTATGATTAGCATATTCTGTCTTGATAATCTATAAATCGTGTTCCCGGGGGCGGGGTTTATGTAAATGTTAGGGTTGGTGATGTCACTAACCCGGGAGGAATGTTGTGTAGCCTAGTCCCTACCAGCCGTTTGTTGTAGGCCTTAAAAAGTGAATTCTTTAAAAGCAAATATCTCCCTTTGCTTTGAACTTTGAGCATTGTAACTTTGCAGATGTTGTTTATGCTCAAACAGCAACATTACACACTAACTAAAGTTAGAAAAGTGAAATCATAATCAACCATCCCTTTAATATTCATTATTATCTGCATATACATGTTTTTTTTGTTGTTGTTGTTTTTGTTGTTTTTTAGCCCCAAGATTGTTCACTTCTATACTAAAATTCTTGCAAACTTTCCAGAGAGCCCTTGAAACTTACCAAAGTATCAGTGCGTGGATCATGACAAATCGTGTTAGTTGTTCATAAGTTGATAAGTCAATGGAGATTTGTGTGAGTGAGACACATTCTCCAAAAAATGTATGACACATTCTCCAAAAAATGTATCAACAAATAATGTATGTAATAGTACTATAATGAAAAATATTTGAACACATAACTTTTATGTCCACTCCCCTATTTTGCTTCACTGAAACACATGATAGATCCATTCAAACAGCTAAAAACATAAGAAGCCTTACAGAATTTTGTCTGACTTCAGAAAGTCCTTATAAACTGCACAGTTGTGCTGTTTTTTGTTTTTTTTCTCCAGAAAATCCAGAGTCTTTCATTTCCAAAAAGATTCAGCTGAGCACTAGAGATGTTCTGAGACATCTGTAATTGCAGCGTGCTTTTGTACTCGGTGAGAGCGACATCAATTTCGATCTCTTGAACAAACCGCGCACAAGGAAGTATTCGCTTGCCTTCGCACAAATGCCTGTTTGATTCCCCTGTGAAATGTTCTAGCTGACACTGATTGATTTTGTAGAGTGTTTAACAGGTGGTCATTTGGTCTGGGCGTGCCTGATTACACGTGTGTGAGAATGGTGATTTCAAGGCAGGACGGGGGTCAGTGTTCCAGTGGTGCTCTAGAGGCCTCTACGCGCCGGACCCTCCACGCAGAACAGCTAAACAACAGAACAGCACAGACAACAGATGAGGTCAGTGAGGAGAAATCGATGAGACAAAAAAAAAAAACAGAAGGAGACGGGGGAGGAGAGAAATGAGAGGAGAATGTTGAAGTGAGAGGCAGCAACGTGTGGTAAACAGAGGTGAACGAGGAAAATAAAAGGATTTGGGGCAAAAAAGTCCAACTGATGGAGGAAGGGAATGATAGTACTCTATGCGTTATGCCTTGTCGGAATTACGAGATAACAACCCGTACTGAGCTGTTCACACATCCTCAGACTTTGAATTATGTGTTTCCATGGCAACACTATCAATGGCAGATTGAATCTGCAGTGGTCAGGTGGCACAACCGTCACATGGTACAAGTCAGAGCTCTCAGAAAATTCTAAAAGTTGTGAGGATGTGAATGTTTTGATTGCTACAATTCAGAATCTTGTAATTCTGTAATTCTAATATGGTGTGACTCACCTTTTGATCAATCTGTGGCCACCATTTGACATCACATGACCATTTTAGTTAGTAATTATGGATTACAATATACAATGTAGCCTTATCGACTAAAATCTTAATGTTTTGTTGATCAATACTCTTCAAATCATCTGGCACAACACATTGGCATTTTATGTTTTTTTAATTTATTTTTTTATTCTGAATGAAGGCTGAAGATCTGAAGATTGGTCGAGGAGAAGATTATCAATGAATAGTGATTTAATTTCAGTTACTTCAGTTTGTTTTTCAAAGAATGAAACAGTACAGCTTCAGAAAACTTTAAATATTGTGTACTAATGGCATGAAATACTACAATTTTGGGGTTATTTTTGGAATGCATAATATATATCATTACCATATTAACTCAACCCAAGCTACTGAGTCCATAGCCATTTTAAAGAAACGATTGAAGACGCATCTTTTTCGGCAACACTTGATCCATTAATACTAATACTTCATTTTATTTTCTCTTCCATATCTAATACATTTTTTTTTTTTTTTTTAAATACGTATACTGCATTAGACTAAACTGGATAAAAGTGTCTACTAAATGATTAAATGTAGGCTACATGTAAATATTAGTTAGCAGCTGATAATTACACTTTCGTTCAAAAGTTTGGGGTCAGTACGATTATTTTTTTATTTTTTTATTTTTTTATGAAAGAATGCATTAATTTGATCAAAATGCAATAAGAAATGTTTCTAAAGCACCAAATTTAGAATGATTTCTGAAGGATCATGTGACACTGAAGACTGGAGTAATGAATCTAGCCTTGCCATCATAGGAATACATTTTATTGCCATTTTTTGGTTATCAGTCATAATGTATATAACTATTGACTGCAATCGGGTAAAGTTTTAACTTTGAACTGCTTTTATAGCGTGTTTTGTTATTTGGTCCTTGTGGTCACTTTGAACTGTTTTGTGTAGAAAAGAGCTACATGATTCTTCAGAATTAAAAATTTTTGTTCCACAGAAACAGTAACCTCAAAAAACCTGTTTGAAATGACACAACGGTTAATAGTAACAGAATTTTTACATTTGGGAGAACTAATGCTTTAATGAATGCAGACTGACTAACCAAACCGTGCAAAAACAGCTTTTGTTTGGTCTGATTTGTTGGCAAGTCAGACAGCACATACACTGACCACACACGGTCCATTCACCGAGCGTCTGATGCCTATTACACACAAAACTAGAAAGCACTTTCTCAATCTGGCAACTCTAATCTGATTGGCTGACTTTACGCATGCTATGGGAGTCATTGTCCACAGGCTGTTCCATTACGGGAATCTTTTCCATAATGTTCTTGGTAACATGAAATGCATACAAGTATTCAGCATACTAGACTAAATAGGGTTTAACATAGATTTGACTCTAGGAGGATTAAAGAATAAGGTTTGGGCAAACTTATATTTAATCAATTAACAGCCGGCACTTTTATTTCAAATTCAAGAAATTTCAAAGAAATTACGACAATTTAAACAAATACACAATTGTCTTTTCCCAGCTCAACACCATAAACTGAAAGAATGATTTGATAGAGTCCCAAGTTGTATGTGAAGTCGAGGAATCCAAACAAATAAATGAAAGTCTCAATAGTCCTTCTGGCTCCTTTGTGTGATAATCAAATGTCAATGTGTGTGTATAATACTCAAATGTCAGTGTGTGTAAATGCCTTTCTAACCCGGGTAGTGTGTATGTGTGAGATCTCAGCTTAGCTGTACAGTTCAGTGGATTCACAATGATTTTTATTTATTTAATTTAATTTTATTTTAATTATGTATTTAATTAGAAACATAGATCAGGGCTCTGGCTTGCCATGCAAACATGGATCACTCAAGCAGAATTATGGAGCCTTCACGTGCTATGGAAAAGATCATATTTTCCACTTGTGAACTGGTATTTACCAGTGTGTTGTGTTCAAGTGCTTTTGTTGTCGTAATGTAGGGAAAAGATGGACTGTAGTGTCGCTGGTGTACACTACAGACAAAATACATTCATGTGATACATTGCCTGACCACTCATTACTAGGAGGCTCATATTGACTGCTAGCTAGCATCTGATCTGGGTAGGTAACACCAAACCATAACGGTATTTTTAAAACTGACACTGAGTGTTAACGCATTATATTGACACAACATTGTATAGGCTACAAAAACTATCCGCGCTAACAGTAGCAAAAAACGTTTAGTTGTGTACAATGCTTACCATTCACGACTCTTGCGTTGCTCTCCGCCATTTTGAAAAGGTCAAAGGTTATCTCATCTCGGCAATTCGTGCATCAAAATATTCTATGAGCTGCCCAGTGGAAAATATCACATGAGGGGGTGTTCATGTGCATTTTCCACGTCGGCTTTTGGTATTTACCATAATTACCATAGCACGTGAAGGCTCCATTAGTGTACACAAAAAATCTGTACAAAACAATGCAGTTGCGGACAAAACATAACCCTGACATGAGTTCCTCATGTAATACTAGCTATTTTATATAAAGATGTTAGTCTACACAAAAAATGTGATGTTTTATTAGTGATCATTGGATTTGTCGCATTTCTTTTGCGTTGTTCACTTGCATATCAGCGGACATTAGCACGAGAGACTTGTAAAGGACTGAAATTACATAATAATTTTAAGTTAAATGTATGAATTAGCCTACTCAAATACTTCAAGTTAAGAGCAATTAACATGCATATTGCATAGTACAAAATAAAAATCTGTTAGTTCTCCTTACTTAAACTATGAATTTCTTAACTTTAAAAATTGAGATAACTGATTACCTCAATTTTTTTTAGTTTTGCCAACTTTTTTGACAGTGTATTAATTTGTGAAGATTATCATGAAGAACAAAATGTGTTAGATTCATAAAACTTTGTTGGTTACAGAGCATATTTTCTGCAACAAATCAAAACCCAATGGAAAAATCCTATTGTTGTTGGTGTTATTTTTGTTGTTTTGTGAGGGAACCAGGGTATGCTGGGTTGGCCAACAAAAATGCCTCATCACTGCAGCACCCAATGAATTTTGTTAATGTGGCCACACCTTTAGAAAAAAAAAAATTGTTCTTTTAAAAATGTTTACTGAAAGTTTATTAAGGGAACCAAAAAAATATATATTAAAAAATAAGAGTGTAGTTGGCAGAAAGTTTTTAGTTTTTATGTTATAAGCGTAAAGAGGAGACAAGAAAAGTTATCATATACTGGGTGCATAGACGTGACACTGTGAATAAAAATGCTAATCTGCTGTGGAGCGAGATGATGTGACCTTGTATATGAAATGGCTCTTGATTTACTTTACAGTCGTCTCCAGAGAGCGATACTGAGTCACTTTCATTTATTACTGAAGATAAATGCCGAGTACCCTACTCCCAAACATCATCTGAGCATTTACAGGAATAATGTTGACTCGACGGCCAGCCGGCTCACGTCCCGCAACACACCATAATGTTATCCTGTGCAAGAGCTCTAGATATAGTTGGGTTATTAAATATGAATACAAATCTGAGCAGAATCAGACTTATGGATAGCAGCAGAGAGCTGTTGTTGATGTGTGTGACTGACTGGTCAAATAAAGCAAAAGATTTATTTCTGAAATGAAGAAGGTTCATATAATCTTTAATCCAGTGGGCATCACAATTACTACTGCTCTTTATTAGGGTTAGTGAAAACTAGATAAAATAGAATGCACATAAAGATCACTCCCGAAATAATCGACAAATCATTTGGTCCCACTTTATATGAAGTATATTTAATATGTACTAACATTTAAATGAATCATTTGATACAGTGCACTTATTGTGTACATACATGTGTTTACACTGTACTATATAAAAAATTCATGTAATTACACAATAAGTACATGGTACCTAACATAATTTTTTTTATGCAAGTACATACATGTACTAGTTAAAGACAGCTAATATAAAAAAGTGTGACCAATGAATTTGCTTGTTGGATGCCCAATATGGGTAAGTGATGCATGTTCAGTTGATGGACATCTCATACCACGCACACTATGGCCATCATAAAGGCCCTTTTACACTATAGAAGAACAATAACCATAACGATAACTATATTAGGGTTCACACCAACTATTCCCTATTCTCATAGAACGATTATAGAAACTTTAATGGCAGCATTTAAAAATATTATATGTGTGAAATGACTGCTATTAATTATATTTGTTAAAACTAACAACATAAGCACATTGTATGTTTATATGAATATAATGTTTTTTGGATGGAAGCAGGTTATGTTGTATGAAAAAAGTAAATTGGCCACACTCCACACAATGTTGAATTTAGAGTTTAATGTTTGAATGACAAGAGGGATTTACTGAATTGACTAAATCTGTCACATACTGCTCTGAGACACGAAGGTTGAGGATCCAAATGCAGTTTATTTTGAAAGGGTAATCCAAAGACGTAATCCAGATAACAGACAAGAGGTCATAAACACAAAGTAAGCAGTCCAAACAAAAAGGCAGGGGACACAGGCAAAAAGGGGAATCCAAGAAACAGGCAAAGATCAAAAACCAAGAACACAGGAACAACAGAGAGAATGCTCGGAATTGCAGTAAAACACTAAACAAGACTTCGCAGGGAATGACAGAAAGAACCAGGCTTATTTAGGGTGAGTAAACAAGATGATGAGACAAAGGTGAATGTGATAATGGATTATTAGTCTGAGCAAAGGATTATGGGGAATGGATTAGTAATCCCCTCTGATGGTTATCCCGGGCACTCTCACTGGTGATCGTTACAAAATTAAAGAAATTCAACACAACAGAGGAATGTCGTTACTCCAATAGAAAACCCAACTACCAACCTGTGGATACTTACCTGTGTGATCCTGTCTCAAACTGTCCAGTCTTCTGTGGTCATCTCGTCTTCCAGTCACCACTCCTCTCTGTCTACAACAGATATGAACACTCACTTCCCTGCCAGTATCGCCACATTGATCTGCATTCCAGTTACTCACCTGTTTACAGCTTGTGTGTCTCTCAATAAACTCTGTTTGGATTTTCCCTGTGTCTGCATTCTTCTGTTCTGTGACACCAATAAAGTCACATTTTGCATGGCAAACACTGCTCACATGTTCTTCAGAAAATGTTAAAATGCCATTTTAATATGTATTTGGGCTTGCTTAACCAGTTTATGTAAACGGCAAAAGAATAATTTGACAACATTGATAATTACTTTGTTTAATATTCAAAAGACTGACTGTAAATATATAATTGCTGTTCTGAAGAAGTATATGTTGAATGTATGTGTGGGTACGTGTTTGTGTGTGTATCACCATGTATCTATCAATCACACATTGACATTCATACCATGATGGTTAAACCCTCCTTTGTTTTAATTATACTCACACATGTAAGAACATGCACTCTTTCAACTTTTCATTTGGAAACACACCCTGAGCTGCTCCTAATTGCCCTCAGGTGGATATGCTTCAGAAACATTGATTAAATCTGTGAATAATTTATCATCATATCCATCAGGTTGGTGAAGCATGCTGAAAACAAATCACGAGAGTGAATAGCACTGTAACTAACAACCGACTCAATGCAACTCGAACTTTTCTCATTTGAAGTATATAAACAAATCAAAGGAGCGAGAAACAAGATTACTTCATTCATTTTGAAAAATGTATCTTAACTCTGAATGGCTGAACATCCTGCATGGTTACAGGAATGTGTGTGTGTAACTGAACACTGTCATCATGTAGTTCTCGTGCTGATGTTATTCCAAATCCTTATCACCTTCATTATTTTGTGAAACAAGAGGTGTTTTAGTGCTATTGATATATACTTATACATTTATTATATATTATATACCTACATGGAAAAATAGAACAAGTTATATTGGATACTTCGGGTTATTGTTGTTAACTATAACATTTTCAAAAACAAAGACAATTTGATGGTAATCATAGGAAAAGTCACACTGCAGGACTGTGAGTCAAATCTTTGATGGAGGTCAAATTTGATTGCAACGTCATTAATCGGCTGTCAGAGAACATGTCAAACTAACGATCGAAGACATCAGATTTCAGCCTTAGAGGAATCTTTTAGGATTTACGAAATTGGTCTCAGACGGCCAAATCGTGGCCAAAATCGCACAGTGTGCAGTGCACCCGGCTTAAGACAGACAAGAGGAGTGCAGTTGTACAGCCACACACAGCAAACAATATAAAGTTCAGACTGCAGAAAGCTGACTTTGTTTCAGTGACAGTTGACATCTGGACTTATAAGACCATGCCTGGATTTGTGGGGGTGACCCCATTTCATGCAACTGGAGTCAGAGTTCAGTCAAAGACTACAGTCTGTTCTCCTAAGCTGTGACACGTTCACTGGGTCTCACACTGGAGAAAGAATAAGTGATACGTTTTAACAAAAATTTGAATTGAAACACAATATTAATTATATAATACAGTGTGTTTCCCTGTGGTATACTTAACTGAGAGTCTAGAAGACGAGCTATAACCCAAGCCTATGGGAAGAGGTAAGAGCGGTTGACCAAAGTGATGTGGAATCCATTCAGAACAACTGCCGGAAATAACGCCGTGTTTTGCACATACGCTGCAGTTGGTTGTTCGAGATGGATTAAAAGAGACAAATGTATTGAACCGTTCACTGAGAAAGTTGACTAAATTCTGCAGCCTTCTTCACTCCTCCTGAAGGAAGCATTTGAGGCAGAATATGGATGAAATCACAGTACCCCATCCGCCACATCAGTCAGATGGAATTCCACATTACGTCTTGTGGAGGCAGTCGCTCAACTGGATGGCCAAAAGCTCTGCAATCTCCTGGAAAACCAAAGACATAAAGAACTGTGCTGACACCCAGAGAAATTAGTCAGTTGAAAGAACTTGTTGAAGTATCGGGACCATTTCTTCAAGCCACTGACCTAACCCAGGGGAAAAGTTGGTAGCAATAAGTGCTCTTCCGTGTGTCCTCTGCTGGAATAGTCATCTCACCAGGATGTTAACTACAGTCAGACACCTCACTAGCTTAGTGAAAGTGCTACAGAGGTCACTTAAGTATCTTTTAAGGGGATGTTTGTGAATGTTTGAATGGAATCAGCTTAACACCCAGGAGGATTTCCTTTCGCAAAAACAATCTACATGGTTTCTGCACTACTGTACCCTAACTTCTGTCTCCTCTGGCTTGACCATGATGTGCTAGCAGCTGAAGATGTAAAAGAAAGTGAAAGAAAAACTACTGGATAAGCAGATTACTATTTAAAAAAAAGCCTGTTAATAATCTGTCAGTACACTGTATATACAGTTTATTTTAATCACTATCCTGCAGTGCATAATCATTCTTGGTGCAATTTGCACAAAACGTGTTGTTTTTTTGTTTTGTTTTTCCAGACTTGGCGATATCTGAGATGGAGAAGGTCTCCGTCCCTGAGGGTAGTGGAGGTGATGATGAAAAGCAGCATTTGAGGGGGATGAGACTGACCGCTTGAAATTCTGGAGTAGGCATATGAAGGACTTCCCAAAGCTGTACTATTTGGGCATGAGAGTCTTGGCAGTACCTGCAACCAGGGCACCAGTTGAGAGGGTTTTCAGCCATGGAGGCCAACCACAAGCCTAAGCACCTATTTACTCATTTTTTAAACCCATATGAGAACATCTCTAAGCTTTTGTTTGCATAAAGCTTGTTAAAAAGTTTACATTTTGGTTATGTTTAGTGAAAATTTCATCTTCATATAAAGTTTGAACTTTGAATATAAATATATGCTTTTACATGTATTTTTGTACAAATTCAGCTAGAATCTTAGTTGTATCCCTGGTTTTTTAAAGATCATATGTTTTGTCTTTGTAAAACAACTTTGTAAATAGGATTTTTGAGTCTGAGACTTTTTTCAATAAGGCATTAAATTACTTGAGACTCGACTCGAACTCGTGAAAAAAAGACTCCAGACTTGACTCCGACTCTAGTGATAAAGACTTTAGACTTGACTCCGACTTTAGCTGAAAGACTAGTGAACATCTCTGCTCTCTCTGCCTAAGCCCTGTCCTTTCTCCACCCCAGTACGGGGGGATTAGGTGACTTACGCGGGGCACTGGTAGGGCTGAAATTGTACTAATTTAACCCTCATTCCCTGAAGGAGAGGACTAAGTCCAGCGGGAACTGGAAAGTAGCAAGACGCCACCGGATTAATTTGCCTAGTCTTCATGGTACTTTAGACCGTGGTCTGGGGGGAAAAAGTTCCTAGGGCAAATTGTTCCGGGTAATTTGGGTGGAAACGTGGCTATAGTTTGTTGGGAGTGTGAGTTTGCCAGATTGTTCTTTCAATGTAAAGATTCATTTATGTTTGATTGGTCTAGCCGTTACATAACAATAATAACCCTAAGTAGCCAATTCAGCTTGTGTTCTATTCCAGACAAAAACTTCGGCTGGTTATATTTTAGTCAAAACTTTACCATCTGGTAGCAAAAAGCATCTTTCTCCCTTAAAGGCAATTAATGTTAGTCTATCATGTTAGTCCATATTCAGTTTATACTGTGCAGTGTATACATACAGAGAAATGAGCACCTCTTCCAGGCAATCTTCAAGTTTTGCTTTGTTTGCTACGTAAGTTACGAATCTCTGCCCACACATTGGATGCTGCTGTAAACTTTGCTAGTTTAAGTTCCCCAAATTTATTTGCCACCAGAGTTTCTTCATTAAACCGATTCCCATGAAAATGCCTGTAAAAATGTTCAGAGCAACAGTAAACATGACCACAGCTTTATATACTATATATATATATATTTTTTTTTTATGGACTAGCTACTTTGCATAATATAGCTCTCAAACCCTGTAGTCAGATACCGACACTCATTAAATAGAGTTAATAAAACAAATCCAGACAGGGGAGTGTCATTTTCAGAACTTACATCTGCATGAAATTATGTCAAATAATAAAAAAAAATCCTTATGCATTTCATCCAAATATAGCAAACACCAATATCTCTGTTCTCAACATAATCTTGACTGACTAGCTGCTTCATTACTGCTTTCAAGAGAAAAAAAAAAAAAAAAAATTCTATTTTTACAAATCACTTATTTCATGTTTTTGCATCTAAAGTTGAAACAATTCAGCATTTGTAAATGTGGTAACACTTTACAATAAGGTTTCATTTGTTAACACTAGTTTATGTTTTAACTAACATGAACTAACCATGAACAATACATTTGTAACTGTATTTGTTAATCTTTGTTAATGTTAGTTAATAAAAATACAGCTGTTCATTGTTTGTTCATGTTACTTCACAGTGCATAAACTAATGTTAACAAATAAAACTTTGATTTTAATAATGTAGTAGTAAATGTTGAAATTAACATTAACAAAGTTTAATTAACGCTGTAGAAATGCAGTTCATTATTAGTTCATGTTAACTAATGTAGTTAACTAAGGAAACCTTATTGTAAAGTGTTACCGTAAATGTTTATAAATGTTTACTATTAATTATTTATTACCATTATGGGCACTGGACTTTTAGCTACTGTGACAACGTTTGAGTAAAGTGTGGTTAGTTAAGTTTAGCTAAAGGTTTGCTTAAGACATAACACAATTGTGATTTGAGTACAAAATATATTTTTATAGCCTCAGCACTTATGATATTCCATGAATCATGCATCAACAGGAGAAAACAAATCAATTTTTCAAGAAAATACTGATCATTTATCAAAACAATGTAATATAAACAGTTTGAACCATGTTCCCTTAGAGTAATCAAACTGACCTCTATACACTTAATATATATTCCAGTCAATCTTCAAGTTTTGATTTGTTTGCCAAGTTATGAATCTCTGCCCAAACATTAAAAAAATCTGAAAATAACTAGCCAATCTTGATTGGATTCAATACTCTAATAACGGCTTCTTTGTTTGTTTGTTTTTTTGTTTTGTTTTTTTACTGGACAGTCCTTGGTCATTACTAGCGTTCATTGTATGGAAATAGCCATGTGTGAACTATTCCTTCAAATTAATATTGTTATGAAACCTTTATAATTATCATGCTGGCTGTCTTTGCCTAGCTCTCATACATATATAATATTCAGTAGCAGATTTTCCTTTCTAAACTGGCCTTGATTTTTCTTTGTGAATTTGAGAATCAAAGGAAGCCAGACACATCTCTTTATGCTTCTCAATGCCTAACATATCAAAGTCTCGCATTGTAATTACTGGCTATTTTGTACGACATTGAAAGGTATCTAATTATACAGAAGACATAATCACAGTCATATCAGAGCAAATATCCGCCTCAGTGACAATCAAACATCATATTTTGACACTCCAGACAGATTCTTTCAAAGTCTCTTTAAAACATGTGTCATGTTATTTATGGATATCATCAGTGAATCTGTGTCAATCAGATACGTATAATACTTTACACACAGTTATTGCGGACACTTAAAAATGTTTTACTTGTAAAAAAAAGCTATTTTATTTTTATTTTTATTTATTTATATATCATATATAACATCAGGTTTGATGTGACCTGATATAAACACACAATTATTTTCAACTGGTGTCTCAAGATGGTGCAGATTGCTAGAGGAGAAGACAAATAAAATAGACTGAAATAGACAGTCAGAGTGATGAAAAACAGTAAAGACAATCTTTAAAAGCAATTTATTTCATAGGCACAGCCCTATACAGCCGCCCCAGTGATAGTTGTGTGTGTTTGTGAATTTTATAGTGCTGGCTGCAGGTGCTTTGTTTGAAGTGCCCTTAAAAAGAATGAAATATCATGACGTTTGAAATTTTTACTGACTTTTCAGAAGCTCAAATGCTCAAATAAAGTAAAGTGCCATTTCAAATGGTCTTTTTTAGTACCTTTTTAAACTGTTTTTCAAATCTGTAAATTGTTTTCAAGAGACTCAGGGACCACAGTGTCAAAAAGCCAGTCAAGAACATGCCAATGTCATATCTCAACACAAAATCAAATCAGGTGTTATAAAAAAAAAGTAGGCTAAGAGAGAGAGTATAAAGAGAAAGAAAGAGAGAGAGTAATATATATATATATATATATATATATATATATATATATATATATATATATATATATATATATATATATATATGCGCGCACACACACACACACACACACTCTTTAGCTTTCTTTCAAAAAAATTACTCGTATTAATCAAATGTGACCTAATGTTTTTAGACACTTATTTGCATGTTATTTATTTAGATGTATTATGGTTTATATGCATATTAAAAGCAATTAATTGAACTTAGGAGTGCTTTTTTACTCCTCTTAAGTAGGACTAAAGTACATCTTTATATGTAATTTCATAATTATGTCTATTGTCTTATGGTTAAAGTGCACTGTTGAATGTACTGACAATCATTTATGGTAAACTAGAATATACTTTAATCATGTCAATTCTATTGAAACTTGTATGTCATGCATTTAAATATAAACTACAAGTGAATTTAACCTGGAGGCTGGCCCTCCAAAATGGAAGGAAGTAGAGAGTAGGCCTACAGTATGGCGCGCAAGATTAGCATCAGCACCTGGGCCGAATGGAGTACTGTATAAGCTCTACAAGAACGCACCAGATGTTCTACGCTATTTTTGGAGGCTCATGAGGATAGTGTGGCAGAAGGGAATAATACCTAAGGCGTGGCGAAGAGCTGGAGGAGTGCTAATTCCAAAGGAGAAGGATGCGACAGACATAAGTCAATTCCGGCCAATCTGCCTTCTTAACGTTGAGGGAAAAATCTTTTTCAGCGTGATAGCACAGAGGTTGTCCACCTATCTGGAGAAGAACAAGTACATTGATACAGCCGTACAGAAGGCTGGCATTCCTGGGTTATCTGGTTGCTTGGAGCATACCAGTATGATCTGGCACCAGATCCAAGCGGTGAAGAAAGACAAAAGAGACATCCATGTCATCTTCCTTGACAATCTGTACAATCTCACCCCTGGCCTTCACAATGGCCATGGAGGTCATCATCAGGGCCTCAAGATGGGTGGTGGGGGGTGAGCGAACTAAGAACGGGATCTGCCTTCCACCTATCTGAGCATATATGGATGACATGATCACTCTAACCACTACTGCAGCATGCACCAGGCGGCTTAGAAAACTACAGGAGAACATCAAGTGGGCCTGGATGAAAATCAAACTGAACAAGTCGCAAAGCATCTCAATAGTCAAGGGACAGCTAAAAAAACATGAAGTTCTGCATTGGTGATGACCTAATACCAGCAGTGTCTGAGCAACCTGTCAAAAGTCTGGGCAGATGGCACAACGCAAGCCTCAGGGACAAAGACCAAGTGCAGCAAGTAAGGCAGTACATCACCAACAGTCTGGAAAACATCAACAGGACCCTACTGCCAGGGAAGCTCAAGCTCTGGTGCCTGCAATTTGGACTTCTCCCTTGGGTAATGTGGCCACTCGCTATCTACAAGCTCCCAATAACAACTGTGGAGAAGACGGAGCGAACCATGACTTCATACATGAAGAAATGGCTCGGTGTCCCACGCTGTCTGACTAACATCAGCCTCTACGGCAAAGGGGTCCCTGAACTGCCTATCACAACCCTCACCAAAGAGTACAAGTGCTCTAAAGCAGTGATTCTCAACTGATGGGTCGTGACCCAAAAGTGGGTCGCAGACCTGTTTTGGGTGGGTCTCGGTAAGCTGGTCAAAAAAAAATAAAATAAATTTAATGTGCGTCTCATGTTTGATTGGTCTTTTATTTTGAAAAAAGGTTTATTTTGACAGGCATTCGTCAGAGATGTGCGGTAGTTTACTATGGTAGCCATGGTAACCATCGCCATGGTAACCATCCTATGATTTACGTTGTTTTGACATTCAGATTCGAGATGGCGAAGTGCAAATATGACCCAGACTATTTAAAAAATGGATTTTCGTACATTGAGGATAAAAAGGGACAGAAACCCCAGTGTGTGCTTTGTAGTGAAGTGCTTGCCAATGAGAGCATGAAACCGTCCAAACTGAAGCGCCATTTAGAAACCAAACATCCCGCATCGAAAGACAAGCCGGTGGAGTTTTTTCAAAGACGTCTCCAGGAGCTGAGGGCATCACAAAAGTGTCTGACAGCGTCTTGCTCCAAACAAGAACAAGCTCTTCGGGCATCTTACCTAGTAGCTCACCGCATTGCAAAGGCCAAGAAACCCCACACAGTAGCCGAAGAGCTCATTTTACCTGCTGCAATTGATATGGTAAGAGAGGTGCTGGATCAATCAGCGGCGGATAAACTGAAAACCATACCACTTTCCAATGATACCATAGCTCGGCGGATTGAAGACATGTCTGGTAACATAAAACAACAGACCACAGCCCGCATCCAGGCAAGCCCTTACTACGCCTTACAGCTGGACGAATCGACAGATATCGCTAACCATGCCATTTTATTGGTTTATGTGAGGCATGTGTGGGACGGTGATTTGCAAGAACAATTTCTCTGCAGCAGAGACCTCCCTACCACTACAAAAGCAGAGGACATTTTTAAAACCCTGGACTTGTATTTGAGCTCACTGGGCCTCAGTTGGGAATATTGTGTGGGAATCACCACTGATGGAGCTGCCTCTATGAGCGGGAAACATTCCGGTGTGGTGAAGCGAATTCTGGAGAGGGCACCTAACGCGACATGGAACCACTGCTTTTTGCACCGAGAAGCGCTGGCGGCTAAGAATATGGTACCTTTACTTGATGAAGCTTTAACAAATGTCATCAAAGTGGTGAACCACATAAAACGGAGTGCAAAAAGTAGCTGTTGCTTTTCACATCTGTGTAAAGACCTGGGCTCTGAGCACATGCAGGTGCTGTATCACTCAGAAGTCCGCTGGCTGTCGAGGGGCAAGGTGTTGTCACGCTTTTACGAACTTAAAACAGAAATCGCCACATTCCTCTCAGAGACTAACTCCCCGTATGCAGAACTGTTTGACAACGAAATGTGGCTCGCACGAGTTGCATATCTTGCTGATATTTTTGAGCACCTCAACACATTAAATGTATCGATGCAAGGGAGAGGACACAATATATTTGAACAGTCAGACAAAATTGCTGCGTTCAAGAAAAAGATCTCACTGTGGCTAAATCATTTATCCAAAGACAGACTAGACATGTTTCCCAACTCTTGCCATGAAGCACAGCAGCTGGACAGTGCGGCCATAAATAACTTGAAACAAACTTTAAGGGCGCATCTCACTAAACTTCCAAGCTCGGTTTGACGACTACTTCCCAGAGAAACAAACAACCATGGACTGGATACGCGACCGCTTCGGTATCAATGTGGAAAACATCACGTTGCCAAGCAACGAAGAGTATCAGCTGGTGGACCTGTCATGTGACCTGACGCTGAAAAAGAGATTTGGTGAGGTAAGCCTTTCCCACTTCTGGTGCAGCGATGTGATGACTGAGTATCCATCCCTCGCCACTTTAGCAGTCAAAACGATCTTACCATTCAGCACAACCTATTTGTGTGAAAGTGGCTTCTCTACCTTGGTCCAGCTCAAGTCAAAGCAGAGAAACAGGTTGGACACTGAGCATGATCTGAGAGTAGCTCTGTCTACTGTCACCCCAGACTTTGAAACTCTTATCAAGAGTAAAGCACATCCCCAATTGTCTCATTAACTTCCACAAATGACCTGGTTAGGTGAAAACTTTATTTTGAGTGATTTTGACATTGATTTTTTTGATTTTGTACATGCAGTTGTCATGGTCCTCCTTAGTTTCTTATTAATTTGCTCATAATGCAGTGAAAATATCTTGTTTTGTGGCCTTATTTATTTTGAGTGATTTTGACATTGATTTTATTCACTTTTGTACATGCAGTTGTCATGGTCCTCCTTAGTTTATTATTAATTTGCTCTGAATAGAGTAAAAATATCTTGTTATGTGGCCTTATTTATTTAATTAACTTTAGTACATGCGGTTGTCAGGGTCCAGTTACTTATTAATATGTTCTGAAATGCACGTTGCACGGGATAATATATGCATGTATGTAGGGTTATGTTTTTAAAAAGATGATATATGAGTGTTTTCAACAGTTATTTTTGAAAAATAAATTTTGTTGGTTGAATTCTAAAAAAGTGGGTCGTGACTTAATGACCATGGGAAAATGTGGGTCCCAGGGTGGGACCAGTTGAGAACCCCTGCTCTAAAGTAAGACTCCAGATGACTTTGAAAGACTCCAGAGACCAGATCATCAGCAATGCTGTTACCCTTGTTAACTGGATGGAAATGGACACCATCTGATGCGGTGCAGCAAGCTACGTCAGCCCTGAGGCACAGCGACATTGTAGGGCATGTCCAGTTGGAAAGAGGCGGCTTTGGCCTTACAGCAAGTAAGCCAACTTGGCGTAAGTCCTCAACATCAGAAAGGAGGAAAATGGTGGTCGAGGAGTAAGGAGGAGGCGATAAGAAGCGCAAAGGCTGTCTCTCTTGTCAAGCAGGGACAATGGATGAGGTGGGAAGGTCTGGAGAGGAGAAAGCTCAGCTGGAGGGAGCTCTGGGAAATGGAGGCAAGCAACATCAGCTTCATCATAAGAGCCACCAGAGAGTATGATGTGCTCCCATCTCCAAAAAACCTCCACCAGTGGTATGACGAGGACCCAACCAGCGACTCTCAAACACATCTTGACCGGTTGCAAGACCAGCCTCACACAAGGCCGCTACACCTGGAGGCACAACCAGGTCCTCAAGAGACTGGCAGCAGCTCTTGAGAGCAAGAGAATACCACCAACTTCTTGCCCCTGAGAGGAACCAATTCCATCACGGTCCCAACCTTCATCTGAGAGGGACAGAAAAAGCCCAACCATCCCCCTGCCAAACCAGAAGCTGGACAACTAGCCATGCCCGGGATTGGAAGATGCTAGTTGATATTGGCCAGCAACTAATCTTTCCACCTGAGATTGCAGCCACCACCCTTAGGCCAGACTTGGTACTCTAGTCCCCTTCATTGAAGTCTGTTTACATCATAGAGCTCATTGTCCCATGGGAGAATTCAACAGAAGAGGCATATGAGCGCAAGAAACTGTGCTACATAGAACTGGCAGCAGACGCTCAACAACGAGGATGGAAAGATAAGGTATATCCGGTTTAAGTGGGATGCAGAGGTTTTGTGGCTTCCACCATCAGACTGCTGAAAGACCTTGATGTCCATGGACAGGCTCTGCGACATACAATTAGATCAGTCTCTGAAGCGGCTGAAAGAAGCAGCCAGTGGATATGGATTAAGCGGAAGGACCCTTGCTGGGGTCCAAGAGCATCAACATGACCCGTTCACTAATCCACCCCATACCCCACTTGAGAACCCAGGTCACAAACCTCCAGGTGGAGGGTGAAAAAGGTATGCGGTCCCCTGCCCCCAGCGGTCCGGTCCCCCAGAGGACGCCCCCTGCCTTGCATATGTAGTGTTGTGGTGCGAGAGTAAGAGAATTGAGAAAGGTTTACCACACGTTTAACAGAAATGGCAATATATGATCGACTACGCCACCCCGGAAAACCGGGGAACTAATAGCACTAAGGGCACACAGGTTCGTTTTGAGTGGGTGGGTGAGAGGACACAGGTCGCATACATAGAAGTAGAAAAGTTTTATTTTGTTCGTCAATGTTGAATAATAAAATAGCTAGAAACTTCAAAATTAAAAACTCACATCGGCATTATAATAACTGAACACCATCAATTAGCATCTACTAATACACACACAGTAAATAAACTCAATTTATAGAAACTCAACCAGGAGCAGAAAGATCTGGAGGTCCGGGCCAGCTGCCAAATTGGAAAACAAACCCGCCCAAATAATCCACTACAAATACCCACACACACACACGAAGGGTTAAATGCCAGAAGACACACAACACTAGGTGTGAACACCACACAAATGGCAGCATCGCCTTCACCCTCCAGAAACCCCCAGCTCCTGCAACAAAGACAAAATTAAGAAACACACAAAACATGAATACAATCCAAACGAATAAAACAAGTCAAATAATTCAAAGATCTAAACCACTTGACATAATTAGGACTCAGTACCACATAAAACAAGTTGACATTGAAATAAAACAAATAATCAAACATACAACCATACATTACCCACAGTTAAACATACATTCATACATACATACAAGATGCTTCAAACCAATGGAATTCAATAGACGGCAGCCAGAGGAGACAACCAGCCAGCTCGCACAGTCAGAGGAATACACAATACTCAATAGCAATGTGCGACAGAGTCACAGCAGTCAATAGTTGCTATTGCGATGAACGTCGAGGCAAAACAGCGACGCAGTCGCAATTATACGCGATCACAGTTCAGCATTGATACTCGATTCTCATGAATAGCCCAAGAGACCGTCAGTTACGCAGGGGGGGCCTGCCGAGCAGAAAGATAATGTTAAAAACAGAAGCAGATTATTAACACACAAGACTAAAATCGTACATACCGCAGAATAATCCTGGCGCACAAACCGCTTCACAGTCGCGCACTATATCAGCAGCTCAGTCAGGAACACATGCTATCAATGACATGCTATCAATGCCACCGAAAACAAAGTGTAAATAATCAGCCGCGGTCAATTTCTTCTTGTTATATAAAAACGGCTACTCATACCTGTGAGGCGTGAGCAGCCAGCACACAGCAGACGAGGAAGCCAGCTTACAGTCCAAGCCTGCGGCAACCACGGATGACGTCACAAGGCCGAGACCAAGATGCATGCCATGTGGCAAACACACATCCCTTATATCAAACAAGAAAGGGGCGGGGGCTTAAATTAAGCACAGGTGAATGAAATCCTCATTAATGGATTCAGTCACCCTGCTACACATAGTCCCGTGGGCTGCGCCATTTAAACAACCAGGAAATTCTCATGATGTTTAACAATGTTAAAATGTATGTGGTTGTATGTACACAAACTTCAGTGTTCAGTGTTAAGCATTGTATTACATGATTAATTTAAATGTTGGTACATGAGCTATATGACAGTATAAAGTGGGACCAATTTTTCTTTTCTCCAAAGAATTAATGTTGCTTTTTAGAGTTCTTTGCTGAACCTAAATTTCCAGGGAACAATTGAAAAACATCTAGTTTTAAGAGCACACACAAACTGTCAATTAACGCAAGACTAGTCCCAGAGGAAAGCACTTTTAAGGTGGTGCTGACAGCATGATGATCTGTTTGGGGAGTAAAGAGTGAGCCGTGAGTGGTATCAGTGTACATCAACACTAAGAGAAGACTTAATGAATGAAACGTAACTATCTTTAACAGAAGAAGAGGGTGACAGTACTGTGGTGACTTTGATAAATGCAAGAGAAAAGGATGAAGAAAAACACAACTCCTAACAATCAGCCAGACACGAGTAAAGGTCATGTGTGAATCTGCCCCAGTGGGGGAAAAAAACACAGCTGACCTTTGCCACTTCAGTTGAAGAGTTGTTGAGATGATATTTGGCATGTCAGTGGAGTGTGCGTTTCCATCCACACACGCATCCACTCAACTATTCACATGAAAACACTGATTTTCACTCTCTCTGTCCTAACACGCAGAGGATCTGGCTTCCACAGGCTTCATTGAACTCTCATGCTGAGCACAGACACTCACACACAAGCGATCAGGCTAATCGATGCCTGGTAATTAGGCCGCATGGAGCTCTGGACACACACACGCTTGCGGTGCCCAGCAGTGTGAAATGAAACAAATGAGGGGTCAGTGGAGAAGCAGATGACCAAAGAGTGCATAGGTCAGGGGTCAGTGCTTCTTGCATGTCCCAGCACTCTCTCTCATCCGCCCACTTTTTAGAAACACTCAGAATTTTGCTGTTGGTACAATTCCCAAGATGTCCAGATGTTTAGTGCAGGAACAAATGAGGGATGCACAAAATCATCAAAGACAGAGGGAGAGAGAGGTGGCCCCTTAACAATTCAGGAAGGAAAGAGACAAGCGTGATGAATTGTGGGAAGACAAGTGGGATATTAAAGGGGACATATTATGCCCCTTTACAAGGTCTTGATTTTGTTTTGGGGCTTTACTAGAATAGCTTTTCATGCTTTACAAACATTTTTCAAGTTTTAAATTGCTGCATCACCTCACTTCCCAGTCTCTTAGTAATGCTCTGTTTAGGTCTGGTCTCTATGAAGCCCCTTTTTCCGAAAAGCACAATGTGCTCTGATTGGTTGGTTGGACCTGTGTGTTTTGATTGGTCAACCGCTTTGAGTGTGTTTTGGAAATGTCGCACTCCTTACCAAACCATTTCAACGCACTACCGAAGCAACTCGACCAGGTCTTGACCCTTTATTTTGCATATGCCTTAGGTCGGAATTATGAGTAATGTTGTAACGTACGTTCACAGAAGAAAACTCAAGACTACAATCTAGCCATTTCAGAGAGTTTAGAATTTTCTGAGAGCTATTGACTTGTATCACCTGACCACTGCAGATTTAAAGTGTGTTCGACTTGAAGCGGCGCTGTGCAGACCGATCTGTGTATGACATCAAAGTACAGCGAGAGCGATTCGAAAGCATACAGAGCTTTATTTATGGTAATTACGACATGGCGTGAACTCAGCATAACTGCCTTTGGAGTGGACTTTGTGCTTTTTAACTTTGCAGACCTTTTTCATGCTCAAACAGCAACATTACACACTAAAGAAATTTGAAAATGTAAAAAAGCATAATAGGACCCATTTTAAATATAAAATAAAACAGAGAGAATAGCAACCCAGGCTCAGTGGGAAAACGTGCATGTGGCGACATTTCTGCAAAATGATGTCGTTTCTTGCGCGTTTAGCAACAATTTCAAAGTGAAATGTCCTGTAAATGTTGTACTAAAAGCATGTTTGGTTTCTCCTAAACAGATTGACTTAAATCTGGAAAAATGTTTTTACATTGGTAAAAAAATTACAAAAAACTCGTGGCCTCAAGATAGTAACTCGTGGCCTCAAGATACTATTTCGTGGCCTCAAGATAGAATCTCGTGGCCTCAAGATAGTAACTCGTGTTACTATTTGCAGCTGTATCATACAAATAAATAGTTAAAAAAATCATACATTCACTGTAAAAAAGCCAACTTACTGAAAGTTCTCCAAATAAACATAAAACAGTCAAATGAACTGCGATATTTTTATTGGAAGTGTTCATGCATCATACTAAGTTGATTCAACAAATTCGTTACTTAAATCATGATGAAAACGTACAATGTTTTGTTGTTCAAACTAAATCGTTTTAGTTTTCATTGAAGTCCGCGTTTTTTGTTAGTGTGTGCGCAGTTTGAACCCTGAACGCATGTGCAGTTTGAGACTTCAGCTACTCGGCGGTTAGGACTCAGCAGAGATGGACCACAGTCTATGAGATGGACTCAGTCTGCAGCTGGTGAGAAGCATAGGTGGGTGAGAAGTCGGTAGCGGTCGGAGTGCTGCCTTCAATTCAGCGTTTCTGCAGAATCACTGGTATGTATTAATCATTTTTATAATCGACTGTATGTTATTTGTCATATATGATGTATTGTGCTCTTCCCAAATGGCCTGATGTAATTCACCAGTAGGCCTACTGCCGATTTCGCACACTTTTGGGTGCTTTTGCCAATGCTGATGTTATCCTGCCTATTCAATCCAGCGTTTCTAAAGAGTCACTGGTATGTATTAACGACACACTGACGGGAATATTGCTCTTTGTGTTGTTTACTGTATCGCTTGTTTATACAAGGGGTTTGTTACCGCTGGCGCTCTCTGGAAGACTACATTACCAATCACTGCCTAGAACTACAGCAAACTACGGCAGCTCAAATAGCTCAAAATACACAGCACGTTTATTTATTTTTTCTCGTGGTGACTCTCCCTGCATTCCAAATGGCATAATGTTATGTATTTTAAAAATAATATTTTTTTATTGTGAATACAATTTTTATTTTAAATTAATTCATTAATGATTTAAGTAATAATTGATGTGCTATTAGACATTTTTGAAGTAGAAATCCATTTTGAAAGTTTAAAACACTGTTAATTACAATTACTAGGTTAGCTGAAAGAAATATTGTTAAAAAAAGGTACAAACTAAGACTTGATTTGGCCTTTAGGGACTTGAAAATGTCTGGTATTTATAATTTTTATAATCAACTGTATGTTTTGTCATATCAAATGAGATGTTTGCTCATTATGTCTTTACACTAGTTGAGGAGTTCAGAGAGAGATGGCCTGCCACCTGCACATATTCTAAAGGATGAGGTAAACCATTTAATAGCAACTGTCAATATTAATTATTATTTTAATTATTATTTCTAAAGATTATTATTAATTATTATTTCTTTAGAACATTTTAGGAATACTTATAGTAGTAAAACTTTGTGGTGATTCCAATTGACTCGTTTTTTACAGATCTCCATGGAGTTTTTCGTGTATCTGTAACGTCGACCATGAGAATCTACTTTGAATGAACACATATACAGGTAGAGAGGAAAATAGTCAGTAAATAACTTTATAATATCAGTTATCAATATCATAAACTTAATTATGACATCAGTCTGTTTTTCATTCAGTTGTCAATTGGGAAACTGTGCATGTTTTGTTGACACATTTTATGATTTTATATCTTTTTTGATTCCACTGTATGTAAAAGAGCAATCTGTACATTCTTTAAAAAAATCTTTGTTATGGACCAAGTCATATGGATTTGGAATTACATGTGGAAGAGTAAAAGATGACAGAATTATCATTTTTGGGTGTGCTGTATACATTTAACTCCCAAAGCAGTAGAGATCCCTATGTTAAATTATTAAGAGTTAAGGTCATAGTGCATCTGCAGATAAAAAAAAATATATATATATTTTTTTTCCTTTCTTTTCAGGTGAGTGACATTACCACATGTCAGAAAACAACAGATTTTGAGGGATTGCCACTTTTCCAGCATGAAAACTCTACAAGTTTACTCAGGATGCGTCTGGTAAATTACCATTTTCATTTTCATTTCTTGGTCATTTTTTAATCTATTTATGTTTTACATGTATTCAGGTTATTTGCACAAAAACTTCAATAATAATAATGTTGTTGTTGTTATTATTTTTAAATTTACACTTCAATTAATACCCCTATCTCATGAATTATTCTCCCAGGATACTGATCCTTTAGACCACGGCACCAAAGATGTAGAGATCGGAATCCTTACTGTGGCCGAATATGCCGCAGTTACATCACTACCAACTCTGACCAACTAATACTGGAAGAGGCCATTGTTCTTGAGGACATTACAGATCTACCAGCAGTAGGCTATACGCTTGTTCGGACTCATGAATGCACTGAATATGGATTATCCAAAAGAACTGAAGTATACTTTCAAAGTAATTCAGAAGATTTTCATGGATCTTGGAGGTACCTTCTCTGCAAGACAAAGCCATTTTGCAAATGTCATGGGAAAATTTGTGTGACATTCCTCCACTGGACACTGGTACTTTTAATGACAAAAAAACAAAAAAAAAAAACAATACTGCTCTCTGTCAATGTATTGATTAATGTTAAGTATTAATTGGTTTCAACCTTAGCTTTAAAGGGATAGTTCATCCAAAGATGAAAATTCTGTCATCATTTACTCACCCTCATGTTGTTCGATCGAAACATGAATGAGTTTATTTCTTCTGCTGAACACAAAAGATGATATTGTGAAGAATGTTACTACCAAATATTTGATAGTAGCCATTGACTGCCGCAGTATTTTAAGGCTACCGTCAACTGTTTAGTTACCAGCATTCTTCATAATATCTTCTTTTTAATTTCAATTTAAGGGTAAATCAATGATGACTGACTTTTCATTTTTGGGTGAACTGAACCTTCAGGCTAATGTTCTTTAACATGCATTGCTAAGTACCATGCATTGAGTTAACAAATTCAAGACTTGCTACGATAATGTCATTGTGCATCAGACACAAACTGTTTAAATAAAAAAATAAAAAAGATATCTGACTCGTGTTATGGTCTGTCTCTTATTTAATTAAACTATTTAAATAATATATAATAAATCAATATAGGCCTATAAGATAATAGGCCCATTTGTGTTCAGCTAACTAAAAATACTTTGTTCTGTTTCATTAGCTAAACATGACTATTTATGTTGAAGCAACTTATGATTTTAACGTAATCTTTTGAGTTGCGTGGACTTCAGTCCCTGTTTGTGGAGTTTACTCAAAAAAGAGCTTGCGATAAGTTGCCTTATTTTTTTAAGTTGACCCAACTTTTTTTTTTTTACAGTGTTGTGATTTCTGGATTTTTTTTTTTAGATTATGTCTCTCACAGTGGACATGCACCTACAATGACAATTTCAGACCCCTCCATGATTTCTAAGTGGGAGAACTTGCAAAATAGCAGGGTGTTCAAATACTTATTTTCCTCACTGTATATATACACATACATACATACATATATATATATATATGTGTGTGTGTGTGTGTGTGTGTGTGTTAGCTAAAAGAGAAAGATGATATTTAGCTGCACATTGCAGCCAATTTTGTATTTACCAGCAGATTTACATAGAAGAAATGCATAACTGCACAGTTACAGTAGACATCTTAATTTTTTTATTTTTTTCAGGGCTGAAGAGAGACTTGTTGCTGGAAAATTAATGTTTAGCACCTAGAGAGAGAGAAAGGCATAATTTTTGTCATATTTTTCTGTCTTTCTGCAATGGAGGCTTTTGCATGCGTTGTATAAACAGAAAAAGCGCAGTCGTAACTTGCAACCCTTCATTAAATAATACGCGTTTTCAGTCAAAGTCCTCCTTCAGACGTTTTGTGAAAACTATCTTACCTTAATGCTTTGCAAAATCTTGCAAATCCGAAACTGTGCAGGATGACTTTTATACTTTTGATTGCACTGATAAAAAAAATAAAAAAATAAAAAAAAACCTGTATGACAGGATATTTTTTGGCATAAATATCCAGTGCATGTCAGGGTGTATGCTAAGATTTAATGAATTGTGACAAGTGTCACTTTGCAGCAATATGGGCAGCTCAGGGTTTTGGCTCGTGCGCCCTGCAAAATGTGGCTTCATTGGCACCATGTGAAAAGAAGCCGCAACCATCGATTCATCCTGTGTCACTAATCCCCTCAATGAAAATTCTGTTTCATTCGGGCTGGTTTCGCTCTGACAGGCGTGAATCCACCCCAATTTACCCTCTACGTGGGGTTTCCCTGAATGCACCCACCCCACGCTGGTTTGATCTCAGCCCGCGTCCTCGCCTCAATGAGGCGCTTCATTAGCTTTAATATGTGAAGTGTGCCAAGACCTACCCAGCCAAAACACGGCCAGGGCATGAAAAGCCCCCTCCTTGAGCAAACTGAATCTTCTTTTGTTGTTCTTGAATATTGCAGTACGTGGAGTGTGTGTGGGGGGTTTCTGCTCTGGCGGTGTGTGTTCTCTGCGTAATTGGATTAGAGTTATTGCTGTAGATGTCGCCTGTCAATTAAACCTTTATGAACTGCACTTTATTGCCTGAGAATATTTCATGTACAATGAGCAGATTATACAGTATGAACAGACAAAGGCTTTAAATGAAACCACTATCACGCATGCATTATTGCAAAAGTCATTAAACAATAACCAAGTTTATTTATTGTGAACTAGCTATTTAAAGTAAGGAGTAATATAATTAAACAATTTGTTTTATTTGTTCGGAGCTGATTGTAAATGTGTGTTGTTAGCATCATTGTTCATGTAATTCCAGTTGTGATTGTAAAATGTATGGATGTTTAGTTAAATGCAAAATATTAATAAAAAATCTAGAGATAAAACCACTGATTTTATATACATATAAAATAAAGAACATAAAAGTGATAATACAGCCTATAGTGATAGTGGTGTGTGTGTGTGTGTGTGTGTGTGTGTGTGTATACACGTATACGTATATTTAGTGCTGTCAATTGATTAATTTTTAATCGGATTAATCACACCTTTGTTGTGCGATTAGTCGCACACTTGTCGTGAAAGTAAGCAAACGCCATTTATCTTGTTTAACATTCATTTTGACATCATTTGCTATAGTAAACGTATTGCAAAGTAAACAATAAGATTGAAGGGCGATTCTCACAAAACTATTTTCTGCAAGCTTCAAGGACCCTTGGAGACTCCAAAAGGACACCAAATATATTTAGTCCATATAATTCTATTATATAACAAATGTATGCACACCATTAGCACCCATGAAAAAAAAAAACATTAAAAAACTTTACAGAATTCACAGTATAGTATGTGTGCAATGCAACAACAAATACTGTAGCTTGTTTTCATTTTAGACGAGTCAAGCTGCGATATCGAACAGGACCACATGGAAGCGCCAAAAAACTCCTAAATCAAGCGCCTTGACCTGACTGCGTAAACCTTCTATTACTAAACACAGCAACGTACACATGACAAAGCAAACATTATCCCAAGTGTGTGTGGAAACAACGCAAATCTGCTGAAATTTCCCTGTACATAATGCAGCGTGCGATCAGTGAGCCAGAGAATATACAGTTTGTTGTTTATCAATCAGACTCTCACGAGCTTACTGTATACGAACAATGTACGTCACCAAAATTGCGCTCTTCAGAAACAATCACACAATATGACAGAGCTTAAAATCAGAAAGGACAGTGGAGGATAAACAAAAGAAACAAGAGGACAAAACTAAATACTGAAGGCCTTAAAATAGTTTGTTGTTACAGTAGTTGTTCATAGATGTATTCGTTTTTGAAACAAGAAAAATCCGTTTGACCTAGTATTTTCTGCAATATCTCTACTATCTTTGACAAAATACCTTCTGTTTTTCTCTACCGTTTTCCCTATTGTTAAGGTTACATTATTAACACGTGACATTACAATGTGACCTTACCAACACAAACTGTCATTACCGCAGCAATGATTTATTTGAATTATTTATCATATGTTTTAATTAGCAAAAATTATTTTAACACTTCAGTAGAGATGATTTACACATTAAAATGACAATATTTTTCATAAAAAGCTAAATATTTTATCTTTGGCGTGTATGAAAACAAAAATCATAAAATCCCGTAATTTTAAATTAATCTTTAATATCAGTTTTTACAAAATGGACAAATCTTGAAAGAAACTATATAAATGTATTTTTATTTTTTTATATAGATAATAAAAAAGAAGTGTATAAAATGAACGTTATTGTAATGTTGCGGTAATGACATTTTGTAAGAGGAGATAATATAAACATAAAAATAAAGTTTTAAAATCATAATCTTAGTTATAATCTCAGTTTTATATGTATTATGGACTGTGATGGTTAAAATTCATAGGAATTCATTGAAATTCATAGGTGTTGATTTTTTTTTTTTCATTTGGGCATCAAAAGTGCCCTTAGTTTCAGAAACACCCATAGAAGACATTCTAGTATTACCAGTTTGGGTTTCTAATGATCTTAAAAACCTCTTAAAGTAAAAGATTGTGTTTTACTTTAAAATGATCTTTTTTTCATTTCTCATGAAAAAAAGTTGATCTTTTTTTCCAACTCATTTCAAGACATTTTTTTTTTCTAAAATGTGGAAATCTAAATAAAATGAGGTGTGTGGTGTATAACAAGTGCGTTTGTTTATTGATATTTGTGTAGCTGTTAAGCAGCAGTTATCTGCTTACCTCAGTGTCAGGAGGCCCGTCAGAGATCACTCACACGCATCTAATCCACTTTTGATGAACTGGGTTAATAGACTCCCTGTGGTCATTATCAAAGAGACTCATTTCTATTCATTTCTCAGCACACACGACCCTCACACACCCGCCTCTCATTACGTGGGGCCTCTCCTCAATAAATACAGCTCTTCTGTGCTCTGGAGACACAGTTCATCCTCAAGTGTTCAGCATGCCCCGTCCAGACGGCTCTTACGCGCAGCTCATTTGGAAAGAGGCAGAGAAAGCCTGTTCTGACCCACATCCCGAAACAGTCGGCTGGAGGGATCAGAGCAGGGCGAGCTGTGACCCGTGCGCTCTCGTCCAACTCCGGCTGTCCGGACTCGCATATCCCGACGAAGACCAGAGCGCGATCGCCCGAGCCCGGAGACGTCGCCGTCTGGCTGCTAACGCCCGTGAGAGGAGGAGGATGCTGGGCTTGAACGTGGCCTTCGACCGCCTGAGGAGCGTCATTCCTAACGTGGAGAGCGACAGGAAGCTTTCCAAGTCTGAGACGCTTCAGATGGCGCAGATCTACATCAGTACTCTGAGCGAGCTGCTGGAGGAAAGAGACTGCGACCCGGAATTCAGTTACCCAGCGTTAACCATGGCCGTGCAGGATCAGGTCATTGTGAAGGGTTCAACGGACACTGAAGAGACCAAACCAGAGCAGAAAACTGTTCCTGCTTGTAGGATAAGATCATACGCTGGGAATCTCAGGCGGCCCACTTGCTGTGACCCCAAAACACCAGAACTCATAGTGGACTCTCACTATCTGGAGAGGAGCAATGGAGCAAAATAACATTCTCAGTGTTTTTTTATTTGCGTTAAACATCATTGTTTGTTTGTTGGACATTTTGTAGTAAAATATAAATATTCTGTAATTAATGACATATTTCTCCTTTTATGCTATACAAATAAATATTTTCAGAGGAAAAAGTTTGTCTTTTGTTCTTGAGTTCACAATACACTTGTTAAATAGTGGATTTAGTACCAAAAGTAATAATGCTATTTTGCCTAATCGTAATATGCCAACCAGACACCAAAAACGACACGTAAAAAGTACTGAAAGTAGCAATTTTTATTTGCGTTAAAATTATGTACAAGTAACCAAAGACATTATTTTGAAATTGGTACAAATTTCATGTTCCTGCAGTTGGCTTTTCGATAACGCTTACCTCAAAGAACACAACTGAGAAAATGCGGTATAAAATAAAACAATTGAATTCAGAAAAGTAGTCTATCTAGTTCTCCAACAGCCAATATTTACATGAGTATTTACAGTTCAGGTTGCTTCATTCAGTCCCCCCCCCCCGCTGTGTGAATTCATCCCGTGGTGATGTTTGGAGCTCACTGACCCAGAATTCGACACTGGCTACCAACAAAATACTCACAACTCATAGTGTTTTGTGTAACAGAGTCAAACTAAAACAGTTAAGCAGTGAGAGGGGAACAAATGACCCTAGATTTGCTTTTGCCAAGCTGTGTGCATTGAAAACGAAGATATTTCAGTCTACGCCCATGAAAGGGCTGACAATGGCAGCAAAACGTCTTGAGCATCTGACTTTAAAATGAGCCTCCGTAAAGCTTACTGTTGTGGGCGATCACTTGAGAGGCGAACAAACAATGGAGAGCTTCTGAAAACACAAACTTGAGAAGACGAGAACGGTTTGGGTCAAAATTGTACTGGCTTTATCAAAGAGACGTCAAGTGCTAAATTCAATCTACTAAAAAATAAGAAACAATCAATCCTTCATAAACAATGATGGACAAATTCAGGTTTTATGACACAAACTAGTGAAATGTGGGATGAAAGTTTGTTGCGTGGCTCAGTTTAGTTGTTGAGCATCAAGGCCATTGCTAGATGGTAACCAGTGTAATGTGAAACTGCGTTTAAAGTTTATTCTCACAGCAACTTTGGCTCTAACCAAACCACAGTAGCAGCGCATGCACAAGAATTTTCACAAAACCTGGGTCACCATGTAGCCATGACCCAAACCCAAATCATCTCTCTCATGCACAATACGATTATGCAGCCAAGCTGTTGTATTATATTAATGAGTTTTACTGTTGATTTTGAGCCTTATGTTTGGAAATCAGGGTTAAGTTCACAGTTAACGTTATGGCATTTGGACTATATGGTTATGAGTCACGACTACTAAAACATTCCAAAAACGCTTTGTCCCTTTCCTGCCCTCGCGAAATGGAAAGCGATGTAATGTATTCATTCGCAGACCTTTGACACAGCTCTATCGATTAAAAAACGAATTTGTGCAACACAAAGGGAGCACATCCTGAAGTGAAGAGAATGGATTTGAACCAGGAGGGCATGTCTTCACGGCATTTCAAAGAGGATCAGAATTGCGAATGCTGTTTTGGATTCACCCTCCAATCAGTCAGGTCAGTGTTGAACGCTCTTGAATTTACCGACTTGAAAGTGGAATTAAACAAACAGAGGGGACAACAAACATCCTTTAACAAGTTTTATCAAAGCTACTCTATTTCTGACAATGAAAACGAACTTCCAAGGCGACTGATCAATAGATGGCAGATTAAGGGGGGTTTGTGATGTGAGAAACACAATTATGCTGTGACGAAAACATTTGAAGACGAAACGGATGAACAACTTGTGACAAACCCAATGAAAACAGCTCCTTTTAATACAGTTCCATGTGTGATGTGCTTTAAACTTCATTCTTTCCAGTCTGAATGAGGAAGGTACTGGTGGATGATGATCGTGGGTTGTTTTCCAGGTGTGTCGGGTTGGGCCGAGGTGTGCTGAGGTCTGTGCGTGGAGCTCCATAAAAACACTAGCAGTGTTCCAGATAATCAATGACCCTGGAGATAGACTTCTGCCCCGTGGTGCCCACATCACACTGTAAAGGACAAAAAAACACAACTGGTCAGTCAATAAGTATAACTTTCTTATTGGTTTTCTTTACCGAATGAGGCAGAACATTAGTATTAATTAATTAATTAATTAATACTTTTTAATGATATACCGATTAATCAGTCGATATTTGGCCATTCTTAGATTATGGCGGTTCAATTTACCCACTCAGCCAGTTAACAGAAGAGGAATTTCTCTCGTGGATCACACTTTATTTGAATGTGGCCTTGTTCAAGTGTACTTGCACAAATAAGCACTGAGTAATAGTAACAACATGTACTTTGTCTCTTCACCAAAAGTGAGTTGTCGTGTCCTGTCTACAGTATACGTGACAAAGAAACTCCAAAGTACGATAAGCGCTTGGAGTACGTTAGAAATAGAATAGGACATCAGTTCACTGTCTGGAATTTGTTGTGTAATGTCGTGCCACATGGCTCCGCATCCAGTGTAGACAGCATCACTCGCGTCTGGTGTAGACACGGTGTTGGTTGCGTATAATTACACAATTTTTTACTGTTATTACTATAGTAAATGTAGCAAGCATAACAAGGGCAATAAAGTGTATGAAGTATAATGGTCACATGTAAAAGTTTCAAACCAGACAAATATTTAAGTACATGTTGTTTATTGACATTGTGTCTAAGCACAAAATATATAATAAAAAAAATAGAATTAATAACAAAACTTGCAAATTCTTCATTGCTCTTTTATAATAAAGTCATTATTTGTACTTAAAGTAACAATTTACAATAAGGTTTCATTAGTTAACATTAGTTGACCAGTTAATATGAACTAAGAATGAACAATACTTCTACAGCATTTATTAATCTTAGTTCATTTTAATTTCAACATTTACTAATACATTATGAAAATCAAAAGTTGTATTTGTTAACATTGGTAAAAGCACTGTGAACTAACATGAACAAACAAAGAACAGTATTTTTATTAACTAACAAAGATTAGGAAATACTGTAGCAAATGTATTGCTCATTGTTAGTTCATGTTAGTTAATACATTAACTAATGTTAACAAATGGAACCATATTGTAAAGTGTTACCATACTTACATTTTAGATATGCTGATTATCATTTCAAAATCATATAATAGAGCACTGCAGGAATGAGTTGGCATTTTTGACCTTCCGGTTCCACTGTCCCAAAGTCAATGGGTCTTTGGTTAAATGCCTGAAAATGGTACTACTAAAGAGTTTGTCATGGAAACTAAATGTCATCACAGCAAAAATCCAAACCAGGGTACCAGGGTGATGGTGACTTCCGGGTTGGCCTACAAAATTGCGTCATCCCTTCAGCACTCTTTTAACATAATAGCAGTGATATTGAAATAGTTTTTGCGAATCAAGACATTTCGCTGGAATGGTATCGACTACTGAAATAATGCTGAAAATTTCAGCAACCCTGCATCGCCCATTGAGAATACTGGTCAATCACTTGTGTACTTACTGTAAGGTTCATGAAATTCAAGAACTTCTTCAGCATCTCTGTCATGACTGAAAAATCCCCTTTTGGCAGGTTCTCCCTCACAGTAGTCACATTCATCTGAAAGAGAAACAGAATTAGCAGCCTGTTCCTCCTGCGAGGTTACAGAACACTGCAGGCCAGTGTTGAAAGAGAGTCTGGAGATTTTTAAAGCAAGTCTCTGTTGATCAAAGCAGCAGCACTGCATCTCCGGCCATCATTTTTTCAGTACGCTCCAAAAGTCTCCATAGTACTCGTTCTACAAAAACATCAAACTCAAATATTTCCCTCCTTCCAAAAGCTTGGAAGCCTCATAACATGAATCTAAAGTGCAAACAGGACTATGTACCTTTCAAAAAAAAATCCTACTTCGAGTCAATTTGCTTTGTTTTTCAAAAACAGAATCAAACTTGACCTTCAAAGTGTGCAAACATGCATCCAAAAGGAAAAGTGGGAGAAATACGAGTATAAATGCCATTTCGTTTTGTGTCTGCGTCTGGGCAGTGTTTATTGGCGAGACAGATAATGGCCGTGTACGTCAGTCAGAAAGCAACAGTGTGTTGTGAAAGAGAAAAAGAGGAGTCCATTACAGACAATTCAACAGCCCACCTATTAACGTCCTGAAAATAAAGCCATTAATACTGGCAAACACAACTCAGGGGCTTTCTTCTGATACCTGCCTTCGAACTTGAGCAATTTAGACAAACAACCCTCAAACCTTACAAAGGAATTTGAACAGCAAAAGCTCTGCACCAATAAATGCTATTGGTTTGTTTTGACTTGTAGAGCAATTGTAGAGGACAGAAAGGGTATCTAGACAAAAGGTTGTAGTCTTGCATAGCTAAATGCATACCTGACATTAATAATAAATTATATTCTTTATACTTTATGAGGAAAATGTTGATTCTGAGAAGACGCAGATACAAATCATGCATCAGAGATCCAAAACGGAAAACATTGAGATACGTGAGTGTGTTACTTACAGGGCTCCCCTGGCACAGACAGCCCAAAAGCAGTGCAGTGTATGATGCCACAATACTGTCCTCCATGTGCTTGCCAGCATGCTGAAGAGCTGGAGACAAAAATCACATGACATTACTCAAAATAACCTCAAAACATATACAAATTTTGCATATTTACTAAGGGTTAAGACATTTTTCAATAATATTTGAGCTCATAATAAAGGAATATTCTATTTATTTAAATTAAGTTTAATGAGAAAGATGTGAAGATATTTTTTATTCACTTCGATTTTTTTCATTTCAGAACAAGATTATAATTATATGCACAAGCAGCATACAATATACCTTTCTTGTTTGTTTTTGTTCTTGAAAACATTTAGAAGCAATGCACAAACAATAAGAATAGAACCAAAGAATTTAAGCTCTGGCAGAGCAAATGAAAAAGGCAAATAATAACAGTAGAGAACGTACATTAACATATAACATATCTGCATATAATGGTTGCGTTTATATTGTTTACAAGCATGTCCACATGCTTGGGTGAAAGTTGACTCCTTAGTCTCTTAACAATAAGGATGACTGCAGAGGAAACATGCTCCGCTGGCACAAACGTTGCAGGGACACACAGATAGTGTTTTGCTAAGTGAAGTTTGTAGAACACCAAAAGAAAACTAACATGAGTCACAACACACGCTTACAATATACTGCCCTGATGTACTTCAAGCGAAATCGAAGAATGAACATGCCTGACATCATTTTGAACAAAATCAGGCCAAAACAAAGTTTGTCTTGTGTTTGTTTCGGGAGTTTGAAACAACTTGCCAAAACGAACTTTCTGGAAAAGATCGCACTTGCTGGTAAATATCATCAAACTACCATTGATCCATGGCAATGATGTAATAGGTAAATGTGGCTCTGAGACTCCACCTCATTTGACATGGAAATCTTCTCCGGTTCATTTCTTCTGTTCAGTCCATCGAGGTCAGAAGTCCGCAAGTAAAAACATGAATACACTGGAGAGTCGCTTTATAGTAAACTGAAGTTGTAATTCTAATTGAAAGAGACACTGACACTGTTTATTCATGTTTAATATTGTAAACTAAACAGCTTGATTTAAAGCAATCTATTGTATAACGTGCTATATAAATAAACGTGACATAACTTTACTGGAGTGCTGAATTGCAGAGCTGGTGCAATCATATCCACATCGATATGATCAGATGCTTTCTTAACTGCTGTTTTCTCACTGCTGTTATTTATGTTGCGTTTATTTTGTCGTTGAAAGGAAAGCGTGTAGGACATTTTTACATATTCATCAAAACAGCGCTCTCGGTGTCAGGATGTTCGCTAACAGTATATCGCTGGTCACGTATGTTGAACTTCTTTTTACCCCAAAGTGAAGAACAAAAAAGAACTTTGTCGTGAGTATATCAAGGCCTTAAGGCTGACTATACACAGAAAGGTCTTGCACAAGCAGCTTTATCTCTGAGGCTGCACTCGATAACTACAGATGATAATTACATAATGTTATCTCTGCATTAGACTAGCTTTGTATTGTAACATACAGAAAACTAAAATCGGAATTGCATTAACATCAGAAAAATTAACTAAAGACGATTTTGGTTTCTTGACGCAGAAGCTAAAAGGACCTGAGAAGGTCTGAGTTCAGCTGGTGCTCTCAAATGTAATATAAAATTCCTCTCTTAGAAATCACTGACATGCGTGTGCATGCACATTAAAGTGTGTTTACACTTGGGGCATGAGCGGCCCTGAAGATGTCAAAGTCAAAACTGAAGGCAAGCATCTCATCAGCTTCTCTTTAATCTGTTCCTCCAAATCTAATCAAATATGCTACTTCAACAACAGCATTCGCTCATTGGTCCAATCTGAGATTGTTCGCCCATCAAAGTGGCTCATAGATGAAGCAAAATTACCTGCCATGGCAAAAAGAAAAACTGCATTTGGCTAGTCTCAAGTTATAGTGAGTGTCTACCTTTGTTGAGATCAAGTTCTTCATCCTCCTCTTCTTTCTTCTTGTCCTGTTGTCCTTGGTTGTTGTTCTCTGAAGCCACCCACTGAATCTCTTCATTGGTTTCTTTCCATTCTCCGCTCTGATCCAATTGGGGCTTTGGTGCATCATTGATGAAGTCATCCGTCTCCGCCTCTGCCAAAATGGCCGCATGCTCTCTCTGAAGGAAAAGCTATTCATGCAGAAACAGAGGAAAACTAATCACTGATGTTTCGTTTGTGAACCAATTAGTGACGGGCAAAAAACAAAAAAAATTTGGTAAACAGTTTCAAAAGATTTAAAATGACTGCAATTTCCCACCACTAATAGTAATGCTATTCTATTACATCTTTACGTTTCTATTAATGTACACATGCATTAATGAAAATTCCAGCATAAATCATTTGTTTTTCTGTATGTCTATACCTTCACCAAAGCAGCAATGGCACCGAGAGATCTCTCAGTCTGCAACTCCTCTTTGTCAGACACACACATGGAGTCCCAGACGTCACTTCCCTCCATCTGCAGCTCCACTAGACAGTGTCTGTTCCTTGCGCTGTACTCCACCAGATTAATGAGCAAGCCCAGACCCTACACACACACACACACACAAAACTTTAACAGTAATGTCACACACAACTGGTTTGCACAAATGCTTACAAAATATTTTGTTTATATTAATACAAAATATTTAATATTTTATTTAAAATATTTTTTTACGTTTAAATTATACAAAAAAAAAAAAAAAACATTTATTGTATTCGCATTGGCAAAATAGCATGGGTAGTACTTGGTTAAAAAAAATCCATTTTACAAATACTATTTTAAATGTACTTTGTTGAATCAAAGTTAATGTGTAGGATTCAATGTGTAGAGCAATGCATAGTAATAAACAGCAAAGATTATGAACATGTATGTTGCACTAAAATGCTCAATCTTTGCCAATTAATTGGTTTCCTAAGTTTGATGCTATTTTTTAGTAACAACTAATTTAACAAAACTTGTCAGTGATCAAATCAGTGATTTGTTTGCATTATAAATGTTCACAAAAAAAGTATCTGCCTAGCAGTTTAAGTAACAAATTAATTTGTTACTAATGGAAGGAGTGTATTAACACATTACAATCAACGAACAATATTAACCACACTAAGAATTAATTCAGGGAACCTGTTACCACAACTTAAAAAAAATGCATGACTGCAAATTAAAAATTCTAATTTATTGATTTAATTAAACCTTTAAAGTTGCAAACAAGATTGTGTTGAGTTCTGTTGACATAATGTTGATCATTAAATTAACCAAATATAGTGTCTAATATAAACTCAGATTTCTGCTATAATAATAATAAAAATAAAAATAAATGAAATTGTCTTGATAATTTTGGAAACTGGACAGTGGATTTCTAGTTCCCAGGATGCTTTGCATGGGACTGGATAAGGAGCATTAAATGTTGAACTTACTGTACTGTTTTTTTTATAGAAGGGAAATACCTGTTAGTGTTTAATGCGGTTACATTTGACATTTTTTTTGTCAAACTCTTTTCAATAAAGTTTCTGTTATGTTGAAGTTGTGGTTACAATTGAGTAGACTAAATGAAAGTAAACACTACATTGGCTCTATAAGTAACAAATGTGTTAATGCCAGTGACAAGTATCTTACTACTTCATTAAATCTACAGTACATGCTAAATAAGTTAACACTAAGCATGTGCTATGACAGCTGTGAATTGTAACAGAAATATAGATAAGATTAACTGGCTGATTAACTGATTAACTAATTGACTTTTTTTTTTTGAGTAATCAACTTAAATTTGTTTGTTACAAATTATGAAGTTCCTCTAACTCAATATAGTTTGTTGGTTGAACAATCTCATTTTAAGTTGCCATGACAAAAAGAAATGCATAAGGTTGTTATTTTTTTGGGATCTATTTTTTTGGTTGAGCCAACAGTTTTATAATTACCAGCATAATCCTCACAAATAAGCATTGTATATATCTGAACCAGCACGTAGCCTTTTTTTTTACCAATCTGACCACAGTATGGCTTTTTCATTTGTAACGTTTGAAAGCACTCTGGAACTCCTAGTGGACACTGCTGATCCTCACTGAATGTATACTAACACTAACTGATATTAGTAGAGCTGTGTACTCACCAGGACTCTGATATCGAACCTCTGCTCCTGCGGCAGGTACTGTGGGACCCTGAGCACACAGTTCAGCGCTGTGATGATTAACTCCTCCTGCTCCCCTGTCTTTGTGCTGCCCCATTCTACAGACAGATAGAAAACGCACTCAATGGCTGCTGCATATATGAGTTCAAAGTTAGTTAATCAGGGATTTTCTCTGACTGTTGTTCTCCAAGCTGCTCACATTTGGCTTATGACCGAGTACTCCTGCATTATGCTAAAGGGTTTGGCAGCAATACTAGAGAGCAGCTAGCCAAAGCAGCACTGCTAACAGAAATCCATTTGGCACATCGAACAAAACCCATGCAAGGAAGCCAAAAGACTCTTATTGACTTTAAGCCTTTCAAAAGCAGAATAACAAACGTTCTATTAGGCATAATGTAATGAGACAGTTACTGCGGCCCAGTTGCCTGATTGTTCAGCTTCTAGCACATATTACAGTTCAGTGTTAGGGAGTAACTAACTAAAAGCAGCAACATAAGTATGTAATGACTAATTGATAACCAATAATGTATTTCATTACTGATTAGTTGGATCTGTGTGCTGGAGAACCTCTGTCAGTGACAGCACATTACAGCAGTAAAAAATAAATTTCACCGGTCAAAAAGGCATTTGCAAAATGGCGGTCACAATGCTATCGAGCTGCGGTGAGAAAGGTTCCAAATTATTGACTAAAGCCAAAAAGTATTCCTTATGCTTTGACATGAACTGAACACTAGCATATGCGCAGTCAAACTCATAGCCTTTCAAAGTATACTCCATTTGCTGATCTGTGTGAACATGCACGATAAAGTTTCATCCTTGTCCAGAGTCTGCACCATTTCTCTCCTGAAGAGTTCCAGCCATCTCAACCCCCTGCAGGGTTCGTACACCTTTTCCAAGGTCAAATTCAAGCACTTTTCAAGCACTTTCAAGGTCCATTTTAAAGCTTTTTCCAGCACCTTACACCACCGTAAATTACATAGAAACACTAAGGCCCGGTTTCACAGACAGGGCTTAGACTAAGCCAGGATTAGACCAAAGATCAATTAGGACATTTAAGTAATTTTTATAAACATGCTTAGAAAAAAACATTACCGATGTGCATCTTAAAACTAAAAAGGCACTGATATATTTTTAAGATCAGTCAGTGCAAGTTTATTTCAGTGGAAACAGCTCAGACTTACATTTTAGTCTAGGACTAGTCTTAAGCCCTGTCTGTGAAACCAGGGGTAAATAATAATTTTGACTATGTATTGGTATCACATTAAAAGAGATAATGCTATAAACAGGCAAAATTGTGTTTCGTAATTAGGGTTGGGAACCGAAAACCGGTTCTTATCCAGTACAATGCCTTTTTGAACTTTAAAATGTCAGAGTGTTCTTGGAATGGATTTTTTAATGGTTGGGGGTGGGGCGCAGAAATCTCTCTGGTTTCATTAAATTACCTTTATTTGTGTTGAACAATGAACAAAATGAACAAAAGTCTCATGGGGTTTGGAATGAGGGAGAAAAATTGATGACTATTTTAATTTTTCAGTGAACTAACCCTTAAAGAATACCTTGTAACTTGGTAAACTACAATTGCAAAGTAGCTTTTTCAACACTTACATTTACAATATATTCCTTCACTGTCAAATTGGAAAATTTGTTTTGTTAAACATTCTGGTCTTTGTACTTACCGTTATCATGTGTGAGATTTAACAGGACTCCAATGATGGCTCGCATACAGTCTTCTACGGCTTTCCCCACATTGCTGTTGCTGCAGTAGGGTAGCGGTGTGCCCGACGAGCACAGGCCTCTGTTCACCTCTCGACTGTACCTCTGGATCATCTCCTCACAGTGCCATAAGGCCCTAAAACACAAAGTCAAAGATGTCATGTCCCTCCAAATAATTACATATTATTGTTTTAATATTCAAAAACTTAAAAGGACAGTTCACTAATTTTCTCACACAAAAGTTAAATAACTTCAGAAGTCTTGGTATATGTAGTGCACGTAAAATAGTTTTTATGGTGTTTTTTTTTTTATAAAATTTCATTGTATGAAGCAGCACAGCAAGAACATTCTTCAAAATATCTATTTTTGTGTTTCACAAAAGAAAGTCAGTCGCATGTGGTTCAGAACAACAAGAGAACCAAAAATTACACATTGTTAAGTAAATTAAATGTATTGGTTCTTCAATGAGTGGGTCACAGACCTGTTCTGATAACTTGGCAGAGAGCAGGGATAAACAGTGATAAATGCAAATAATAAAATGCAGCTAACCATATAATTGTGCATAGTTAGGATAGTAAAATAAAGAGCCTTATCCTGTAAAATGGAGGATAAAACTAAAAAAATCGTGCATCCAATAAAACTCTGCTGTATTTTGGCACAACTTAATTTGTCATTTGGTAGAAGTTAGTAAAATTAGACATGCCAACATGGATTGGTTGCATGACATGCCCTCATTCTCAAAAACCATGAACATGCCTACATTTAATGGCCCTCATTTATCAAAAGTGCGTACACCAAATTTCCAGCGTACACCTGACGTACACCCAAAACCAAGGTGACTTTGAGATTTATCAATATGGACGTTGGGGTACGGCACGCTCAAATCCTACGCCAGCTCAGGAGGTGGTGTACGCACGTTTTGAGTTAGTGCGGAAATGCGCACAAAAACAATTCCTAACACCACAAAACGCACTGACAAACTAAAAGATATGATATATTATGACCCACTGTAAAAAAACAACAACATAGTAATTATAAATTTCAGTGTTTATTTTTGTGCAACATGGACTTCAATGTTTAATTTGTGTGACTTTACCAAAGCATTTGATTTGTAGGCATATGTATTCCTTCAGCTGCGAGCCTGTGCGCTTTACCTGACGTTTCAAGCCTTGTTTATACTTTGCGTGGGGGAAACGGAGACTTGAATATATAGGGGTGTGTTATTCTAATGACGATCGTTTGCAGCCGCGGCATTTATCAAGGGCAGGTATTGCGTACACCTGGATTTCAAAAGTACGCACAGCTTCATAAATCAGGTGGTGAGAGGAGTGTAAGCATAATCTTACGCCAACATATATACGCCCGTTTCTACGCAAGAATGATAAATGTGTTTACAGGGTCGTGAAATACTAAAATGGATTTTAACAGAGGTAAGTGTTGCACATAATAAAAGACAACATTAGCATTTGTTGATTTTAATTGTAGGAGAAAACTGGTTAATTTTTGCACTATTTATTAGTCTTCAGGGTCTAAAATCTTCATTGTGTGAATGTCACATGATATGCTTTGTAACACCTATAGTACATTGATGACTTCTGTGTCTCATAATTATTCATAAGACTGTGTGTCTGATGACGGTTCACTTAATTATTCACAACAGCACGTGATGCTTTCCTATGACAGATGCTGTGAGACATATCTATGCTCACGTAGTGAGAGTGAGAGATGCATTCATGGATCACAAGTGAGTGTTTTTGCTTTGGGAGTTTCTGCGAAGAACAAATTCTCTTCCATTTAACCAAGAGTCTCCAAAATTGGATTCATCTGCACCTTGAGTGTAAACGTACTTTAGAGCTCCTTAACATGACGGCTTGAATAAAATAAATTAATAAATTAACATTGAAAAATAACAGTCTCAAAAGTTATTAAAAATGCAATAGCACGTTCATATGTCTACTTTTGATTTCAATTAAAGCAGTCAAAGGATATGAACCATGTATATGTGTGATTTTGTTGCATGTAATTGTTAATTGCCGCATGCATTTGTCGGAGCTTTTGACGCTTTTAACTCAATGAGAGCGAAATAAAACCGTCTGAATCAGAAAAGATTGTTGTGTTGTCTGTCTCCCCTCTTCCCGCACCACTCTGCAGCTTTCCACACCCACTTTTGTAGCATTTTTCAAACCTGTGGTGAGAACTAACCAGAGCTGATACGGAGATTCATGGCCCTTTAAAACTTGGCACTGTGAAGGACAGAATCTGTGTCCTGCAGCAAAAAAACAGCTAAGAAACACTACTTAAAGGACCCTAGCAAACTTCATATTTTACTTTAAGCACACAAAAAAAACTGCTCTTGATAAATGAAATCATAATTTACAGTCTTTCACAGGGCATCAAAAGCCTCGTAATGTACAAAGTGACATGACATTAGAACATTTTAACTCCAACTCTAAATCTGGTCCTACAAGTGCTCCATCAGCATTTAAATAATGGCCATTCAGAGTAACGCTCGAGATGGAAAAACAGCCTGCAGCATCCTAATGGATCACATTTAAACCCCAGCCAAGGTCAGCAGACACTTCCACAAGCTGCACTAGCTTTCTCTAGAGGGGGGAAACTTAGCTCTTCCTCTCTATTAGCCCCCAAGATGTGTGTGTGAGTGAGATAGCAACAGAGAGGCAGTCAGCAACCAAAGCACAAGTGTTACAGTATGACCAGCTTCATGCAAAATCCCACTAATGCGCTTAGCATAATGTGAGGTCATTAGCGAGCGAGATGGGAAATGGAGGTAGAGGTTCATGTACTCATATATTAGTGAGGTCATTATTAATGCAGGCCTGCCGTACTCTCTTAATTGAATTAGAGCCAGCTGAACAAGCTTTCCCAAAAGTGTGTGTGTGTGAGCAGACTTTGTTGACTCATCTAGATCCTCTTCATAGTCCTGAGCACCCGTGTTTAGTTCGCTTTGCACTCTTTGAAGGGTCTGACCTCATCTAGAGAGCTGGGCCATCAGCTCATAATTACATTAGCAGTGGAAGAGAGG
>NC_137140.1:9556096-9666096 GCF_949319135.1 Squalius cephalus | reverse complement strand
GAAAAATCGGAATCGGCCCAGAAAATTGTAATCGGTGCATCTCATATATATATATATATATATATATATAAAAATTCGGCCAACTAATCGGGTATCAAAAATAATCGATAGTTCCATCACTAGTTATACCATAGAACTTTTATAGCAGAAAATATATAATAACCAGCTGTATAAAGAGTTTTACTCTGAAACATGCTCTAGCCTGTTAATGCGTGCTGCATTTGCGTGTGGTGTGAAAGCAATGACAAAAAAGGAAAACAAAGCATGTCTCACCAATGACCAGTGTGCCCTGGATCTTCTCCAGAATGAATCGGGCCTGGTTGGAGAGTCTGGCACTTTCAGCTCCCAGCATTCCTAGCAGCCAGTCTTTCCTGAGGATGTAATACTTCAGTCTGAGCTCAAAGAAATCCTTCAAGATGTCTTGAACAGACTCGTACTTCTTCAGACTGCCCACATGATCAAACAACACCTGCAAGACGATGAGACGGACAACAGTAGATGATTTCAGGATTAGGCAGAAAACGAATGCATCTTGTGAGGTGTAAAATGTGGTGCGTGTTGTTCACCATGGAGTTACAGGTGAGCAGACTCTGTAGCTTGAAAACTTTGTGTAGTCCAGCTGCCTCCGCCTCTCTCAGGCGCTCTTCTGTCATCTTAATGACAAAACGCACTGTGGTGTCCGTATGATACTCTTTATAGTCTGTGATCAGTGGAGGAACCTTCTCCGAGCCGTTCAGCATCACCTCCAACACATTCTCCTTATAGATCTGAGAGATGTGTTATTAATTTATTCCAAAGAAAAAGCTGTCAATTTTAGTTGCTAAACTAACTGGGATCATTTTTTGCATCACCCAGCTTTACGTCACATTTGAGCGGTTAAACACTTTACAAATTTTTTATTTGATTTATAAACAGCATGAAACATGAATTTGCAGTGGATGAAAGATTAGAATATTTGTATAATTCATTTTCAACCCTAGCAGACACTGCTAAAGCCTTAAATGGAAGGTTTTTTCATTTTTGGGTGATGTCATTTGTTCCTCATGTCATTTCCAAACCCACAAGACTCAATCATCTTCGAAACAAATCAATATATTTTAAATGAGGCCTAAGAGATTAATGTCCCCCCATTGAAAGATCATGCGTCTTTCGAATATGAACTAGTCTAGTTTTTGCAAAGACAAGGGTGAGTAAATGACAATTTTCTGTAACACATTTACAAGGTGTCCTAGTTTCACGTTACATGTAGTTACTGTAGCAATAACTATAAATGATGCATAATTACAAGCAATTAACTGCACTATAATGTGAGTAACCATGGCACGATTACCCAAAATTTCTATCGGTGGTCAACCTAAATATTGCCCACCCCTACTTGCCGCATACCAAATGAGGGTAAATATCAACATTAGAGTCCTGTGAGGAAGCATGCATTACATTTGATATAGTTTTAATGCACAGTCATAGAGTATAAGCAAGTATAAGAACAGGCGTCACACACCTGTGTCCAGGTTTTGATTGGCAGCTCAGTGATCTCAATGGTGGTGGAGTCAATGATGGCCACCTCTCCATTATTAACATACTGATTCTTCGCCAGTTCTTCAATGGTGCCCTTGAACCCCTTATAGCTGGGCAACTATATGTAACATGAGTGGGCATTAGAGGAGTGTAATGTTAATAAATGATGGTTTGGAACAACAACAATATGCATTATGAAAATCACTATACATTTATGGTAATAAAAATGCTTAATTTATTTTACCATGGGAAGTGGCTCTTCTCCATTGAGCAGGCGGTGAATATTGTTGATGATCTCTCGCAGATTAAAATTGGGGATGCGGCTGGCCCATCCTGTGCCGATGCCCTCACCTCCATTAGCCAGCACCAGAGGGATGATGGGAATGTACCACTCTGGCTCCACTCGCAAATTGTCATCATAGTTATACTTCAACAGGTTATCATCCATAGCAGGGAACAGTAGACGAGCGAGCGGACTGAAAAAAGATATTTACTTTAATAGTAATGCAATTTTAATTTGTTAACATTAACAACATATCTTATAATCAATGCCAATTGTATGCCAAAATTTACAGATTAAATTGGACATGCTAAAAAAAAAAAAAAAAAAAAAAAAAAAAGGCTCCACAGATCCCATCATGGTTTCACTGCAGCCCAAGATAGTAGATGCCCATGTAGTTAGTTGACAGCAAGACAGCTCACTGGGTTTTGGTACAGAGCCATAATCACTGGCTGTGTGTCTGTGTGTACCTGAGCATGGTAAAGATGTATCTGGGGCTGGCAGAGTCTTTGCCTCCATGCAGACGTGTGCCAAACTGACCCAGAGGCTGAAGCAGGTTCAAATTATTACTGCCTACAAAGTTCTGAGCAAGACCCACAATGGTCATCATCAGAGAGACCTGAGGAAGACAAAAACACTGAAATAAGAGGAAAATAACTTGGGCTATGCTAACTAGCTAAACCTTGATCACTTAATATTTTGCTAGGCAAATTAACTTCTGGTTGTATACCGATTTAAAATCCTATGGACTGTTGGATCATGTGAAAGTTGCCAGGTTAATTGGCTTAACCTCGTCATGACATCAGTTTGATAGATGATTTTGTGTTCAGTAATCTAACATGATCATCTATCTTTGAGTCTGCAAAATTCTTATGAATGTGTATTTGCAGATTTATTATGGTGCAGTGTTTTGCTCAAAAACAAAACCAACGCAAACTCAATTCATTGCACAATGAATCAAGTGAGGTGAACAAAACAAGTCCTCACCTCTCCATGGTGGTACGCGGACATCTCGGCCACTGATCCAGCCAACTGAGCCACTTTCACCTCTCTCTTATCATTCCTCTTAAAACAGCAGAAAATCACTTTCCTCTGACCTGGTTTCAGCCCTGAAACAAACACACATCACTTTTCTGAATTTGTTCAATAGTAACTATATTCTCTCAATCCTATACAGGGTATCTGCACTTCCAATTTAATACTTTTACAAAAATATTTAAGACCTGCACAACGCTTCCATCTAAAATCTAGTCCAGTTGTTTTCATTGAGGCTACATTTACATATTTTATGAAAATGTGGTCCATTTTTTCCATTCAAAACTGGTCCATGGGAATTATGAATTAACAATACTGCACAGTATCACGATTACTACTTGGTAAAACTAAGTAAAAAAAAAAAAAATTAAATTTGTTCAAGCCACCGTAATTAAGTTTAGTCAACTTGAAATGTGAAGTTGTACTAAGTGGCAACTTGGATAGTTGAGTTGACTAAACTTAAAATTAAGGCAGCACGAACATATATTTTAAGTTGGAATTATTTGAGTACTTACAGGTACAGTATACTATCACAAAATGCCTTTATGGTATTGTGACAACTTTGTGACAACTCTGGATTGTACTGCCTAACCTTTGGAATGGCCTTTAGTCATTTCAATATTTATTATGTTATAATGTTGCTAAACATGTAATGTTTCTCACCATCCACCAAGCAGGGGATTGATCGCTCATTGTCAGAGTTGGAAAACTGCACAAGCTCTTTATTAATGAAGTCATGGTAGGTGAGGGACGTTGTTTTCTGTCCGTACAGATACTCCTGCAAAAAAGCAGACACAAGATCATGCTTCCTGGGGGGGTATTCCAGAAAACAAGGTTATCTTTCCATCAAACATACACTGACCTCTATGTTGATTAACCTAAACTTTGCTTACTCGATGTATGCTGGTTCCAAAAACGCATCTGGGAGCAAGTTCGACCAACTCAGAGTATGTTAAAGGGGTCATATAATTGTACATGCATTTTTACAAGTTGATTGTACTGAAATGTGTTGGCAGTGCCTGTACACAACCATCATAAAATGATAAAAATCCATCCAGTGTTTTTTTTTAAATCTTATGTTTCCCCCTCTCCTGAATCAAGCTGTTCGATTTTGTGACGTCACAAAATCGACGCCGCTCCCACAATGGTTGAGTGACAGCAGCGTTTCAACACAGACCCACCCTCACGCCCTCGTGAGCGAGCAGTCAATCATAGCCCGCGCGCACCGGCGCGTTCATTGCTGATAGCTGGAGCACTGAGTAGAATGGCATCTAAGCGATTGTGGTGTTCTTGGGTGTAATAAGGAACACAGCAGTCATTTTGATGTTCCTAAATCCGAAACGCTGAAGTGGCTGAGTTTGTTTTCGAAGGAAATATTCCCCACAACGTCAATGCTTTCATGTTTGCGCGAATCATTTCACCAGACTGCTTTACAAACGAGGGTCAGTATAAAGCTGGTTTTACTAAGAAGCTGCTCCTGAAAAAAGGATCGTACCAACTTTTCGTGTTCCTGCTGCACCTCCAGAAGAAGTGAGTGAGTGTAACGTTTTATTAACCTTTATATTAATCTTTGCAAATCGCTTGCTGCACGCTTCACGATGAATGCGGCTATTTTTACACTCAGGGTACATTACGGCATGTTTTCTATGTATGACGTTCTCAATATAATTCATAATTAGAGATGCACCGATTGATCGGCTGGTGATCGGAATTGGCCGATTTTCACGTGATCGGCCATGACCGGCGACCGGCCGGTCAGTCTGACATATGTCGATTTTATGCCGGTCAAATGCACTCGGGCACCGCATGATTAACCTGAGCGGTGCGGTCTCATATATGGGATTTTTATTTCTGTGCCCCTGAGAGTACGGTCACCGGTGCCACATTTATAATGTTCAGTGACGTCGCATCACTGCCAGATTCAAACTGTGCTTTCGCGCGTTGGCTGGCGCTGAGCCAGAGTCGGACGCGTTCAGCGCTGTCATATATCACAACTAAGCAGTGCTTTCAACCTCATGTTTATTTTAGGTTTCAGATATTTAAATACACATAAGCACGAGTAAAACAATACATTTGGAGTTTGTAAAATACACACTGATGTCTGTGGAAGCAGCAATAACATTCTATTCAAATATAATTTGCCGACATGTGTTATTCATATCAGACAAACATAGTGGAAGTAACTATAAAGTTTACAATATTCTTCTCAGTTCACCGGCCACTTTCTTGCATTTATTTCGGGAGAAACTGATGAATTCACGTGCTGTAAATCCGACTGACAGGACAACATTGCGGCGCCCATCTCATGTTATAGATCAAGATTATTTAAAGGTTTTTAAACGACCAAACATACTCACTTAAACGTGTTTGAGAATCAGAATATCAGATAGGCTAGTTGATGACATGGTAAGAAAGTTTGTGAATACTTTGTTTGAATAAAAAATGAAAAGCGAAATAAAAGCGACACATCTGTCATACAGTAGGCTGCGGTGTATCGCGTGACGCGTCGCCATGGAAACATTAAAGGGAACGTTCGCCTTGAAAAAACTCACTCTGGGGTGGGGGGAGGGGGTGTCAGTTAGAATATTTTAAACTTACGCGTGAAAGGGTTAAAGAAAAGATCGAAAATAAATATTTGTGTGTGCTGTAAAGTGGTTAGAAAAAAAATTAAATCGGAATCGGCTAAAATCGGTATCGGCAGGTCAAACTCAATGAAAAATCGGAAATCGGCCTAGAAAATTGTAATCGGTGAATCTCTATTCATAATCCCAAGTTTATAATGAACAACGCGTTATGGTTATTGTTTGTTCGCACAGAACAGAGGGGTGGGGTGGCATTATCATTTAAAGACACATGCACTCAAACAATGCTGAAAACAGCTGTTTTTGACCAGGTAAAATTAGTGTTTTCTTACAATACTAATGAGAATTTTTAATTAAAGTATATTACAAACTTTTAATTTAGACCCTAAAGAATCATATAAGCTTGTACAAAAATGACTTTATATGACCCCTTTAACGGTTAGTTAACACACAAGACATTCTCAACAGCACGACGAATCACAATGGAAATGGACGCCAAGAAAAAGAATGCCAAACTACTTTTTGTTTAATGGATATTTACATACTTGGGGCATATCACACCCTATTTGGTGGTTGTGCAATAGTTATTTAATTAATAATTAAATAAATTATTTCCAATAACTGAATAAGAACTACTTTGTTTGATGCCAATTATATAATAAAAATACTGATTAAACTAAATAATAGTCTGTGCTTGCAAAGATAACATGGCTGTATAAGTTTATTTTTTTTACTTTTAGACATTACTTGAAAGGCAAGATGTTTATCATATACATTATAGCATAGAAAACGTCCTGTAAAAAAAAAAAAAAAGTCTGAACGCAGATCAACAGATGAGAATGTATGTATGCATGCATGCATGTACAGTGTTTCCCACACATAGACTAATTCATGGCGGTGCGCCACAGAATCAACTCCGGCTGCCACATATTGCGTTTCGTTATAAAAAAAGTTTTACACGCTATTTAAAACGCGCAGCGTGTTCATTCAGCTGCATTTCCTTTCCCTGCTCTCCCTCCGTCTCTGTCACTCACGCGTCTCTCTCACAAGTGAATTTTTGTCTCGCCAAAGCCTTATTTGATCGGTGAGTGATATAGATGACTGCTGCGCTTGCGATAGGGCGCATATTACCTTTACGTTGCCTTATCTTCTCTGAAAAGCGTTCCGCTCATTCAGCTGACATAAAAAACACTTTCAATAAACAAAACAAACCCTATGCAATGATGAAACGTTTTCAGTGTTGACAAATCTTGTGCGATGTCCTGACTGCCAGGTTAAATCACATAACGCGTACAAGTCTGCTAATGACACTGCCGATTCGCGAACTAATGACTCCTTTGAACCGATTCACTTTAATGAATGGTTAAAACAACTGATCTGTCCAACACTGAATCGATGTATAACAAATCGGTAACACTTTACAATAAGGTTCCATTAATTAAACTCTAGTTAACTACATTAGTTAACATTAACTATTAATAAACTGCACTTCTACAGCATTTATTAATCTTTATTAATGTTAATTTCACCATTTACTAGTAGGCTAGTCTACATTCTTTAAATCAAAAGTTGTATTTGTTAACATTAGTTAGCTGCACTGTGTGAAGTAACAAAAATACAGCTGTTCATTGTTTGTTCAACTAAGATTAACAAAGATTAATAAATACAGTAACAAATGTATTGCTCGTGGTTCATGTTAGTTAGCCTAATACATTAATGTAAACAAATCAAATCACATTTAACGCCTTAAAATGAGAATGTAAGTGTGCTTACCCCATTTTTTTAGTAAGAATGGTTAGCAAGATTTAACCTTAATAAACTATTGTATTTTCAGGTTATCTATATGACAATGTGTAGAACAATTAACAAAACAATCTTTTAGTTTAGACTGTTTGCAGTAAATGCAGTTGGGTTGTCGAGGTCAAAACTCTAAATAAGCTGTGAATCAAATACTTTCTATAAATAATGTCATTTTTTTACTCTTACACTGAATGTTTGGATTTTGTGAAGGTGTGAATCATTTTTGATTCATATTTAATATAATAAAGTTCTGTGTAACTAATTATTAACGAAGGAACCTCCCCCCACAACCTGCTTTTGAATCTGTGGGAAACACTGATGGATGTATGCATGCATGCATGTATGCGGCTACTTGCATACCCTGAAAGATACCTCTGATTTTGGAACTTAAAGTTGGGGTTATCTGCTTGCTTACCCTTACCACATAACTTGCTTTCTGGAATACCCCACAAGGTGGCACACAAATATCAACTCTTCTTAAATAGCACATCTCGATATTGATTTTCAGTGTTGTGGTACCTCAGGCAGGTTGTGTTCTCTGCGTTGACGTCTGTTGATCATGAAGCTGGTCAGCCACTCCTTCCTCTCATCTACCATCTTTTTACTAAAGGCCTGCAAATAGACAAAGCCACAAACATCTTCAGGAAGCTTGATTTTAAAGCCCTTTTTATGATTTTACTGTGACTATTTTTTTTTACTAAATTCCCAATGCAGGAATGTTCCTGTAAAGGAAAAATGATTACCAGGGTGATAGCTTCATCATCGGCTGGCCCGGAGTACTTAAAGGGGATTCGATGTCTCGTCATATCCGAAAAATACTCTTTGGCCTCCTTAGATGTGCTGGTACCCAAACCTGGAGAGAAGCAGACAGAAAACTACATGTGAGATTTACAAACGACCAAATACACATGCACGTTTTAGAACCACTTTCAAGTGTCATTGTAAACACTAGGGGTGGGTGATACAACAAAAATCTTATTTCACATTAACAATAGATCACGATATAGTTATTTGTAATTTTTAGTTAAAATAAGAACAAAGCAAACTACAAAGAACAGGAAAAAAAAAAAAAGGAAAAAAAAAAAAGCACTTTTCACAATACACATTTCAAAGCAGCTTTGCAGAAAGAGTCCACACTACAATTTAGAGTGATCAGTTATCAGAGGTAACTGTCTAAGTTTTGTATTTCAGAAATGTAAATACACAAATCACAGTTAGCTAAAAATGTATTAATTTAAACAATATAATTTAAGGCAGAAACAATGAGCTCATCGAAGTAACGAATACTTGTTTGTCATACAAATGTCAACCATTTGGTAACAATGTCTTTTCTGTTAACCAAATGCTTTTTAATCTTTGCTAATGCTTCAATGTATGAATGCAAATGAATAAGCGCGCCGTTATTTGTTGCATAGTGACGGGCATGTTCAAGTAAGCCAGATAACGCTGTATTTAATATATCATGATGACTAACGAGTTTAGTATTTGCGCTAAATCTGCACAGATTTGGCTCACACAAACTTCCCCAGCAAAGTGAGTAAACATAAGTAACGCCAAATTGGCTAGTGATTTGACAGTGTTACCCGCCACTGTTAATTTTTACCCGCATTTGACAGGTGTTAATTTCAAACCCTGCAATATTGTATATAAAACGAACATTACTTAATTTTACCCTTTCGTTTGCTGAACTTTAGTATGAAATCAATGTCACATTTGCAATCATGTGGATATTCGGGAAACATTGCATTCTTGCTCATATAATATATGATCAACATTAAAAGCAAGAACTCAGGGAAAAGAAAGCAGGGTATTTTTTGTATCAAAGAGAGTTTGAATCTCAACCGATTTCTATGCACAGTCCGTGTCAAAATTTGTTCATGCTAGTAAGTGCTAAATCTCCACTTTTACAAAGGTATGTTGTCGAAAATGGCAGTAATGTAATGTGATTGGGTTGTGCTGGCTTGTGAGGATGCAGTCAGTTTTGACTGCGAAAGAGGTGGTAATTTGATTGGATGTGATGTATTTATGGCATTTTACCTGCTAGAAATACTTGCTCAGTTTTAATGATATTTTAAGGTGGAGTAGAATTAAATCAACAGCAAAACTCAGCATTTTGTTTGCGTACCCCGTGTCACCTCACGTACCCCCAGGGGTGCGCATACCCCAGTTTGAGAACCACTACTATACATGATGGGCATTGACCCAATTATGTGCATCTTTGCCCATAATCTGCAAAAGAGAACTGAATTTGTCAGTGTGGTTATCAGTCAGCACAAGCACCACATTGATTTATTTTTCCCACGGCTTATTACCCAAACACTTTTTAACACCGTGCACGTCCTGCTTTTTACTTTCTCATTCACATATGTTCCTTTAATCAGAGTGATTCTTAACTAGGGGCCCCAGCTGAAGGGGGGCTCAAGATAACTTCAAATAATTGAAAAATCAATCAATCATTTTTAATAATTGTTTAGTAGAGGGTTGGCCTTTTTTTTTTTTTTTTCAAATATGGGAGACCTTGGGAGTGAAAAAGGTTGAGAACCACTGTTCAAAAGAATCAATAACTTAGTGATGTGGTACACAGATATTTGCATACCGCAATATAAACTATATTGCAAATTATCTGACAATAGGACCTTTATATTGTCGCCACAATATATATTGTCATACCGCCCAGCCCAAGTAAACACCCAGTGTGCAGGTGACCCAGTCTATGACCCCTTCACTTGTGCAGAGATGAGGACTGAGTAAAAACATTGCTTACATTTGCCAGTGGACTACCACAGGTGTTTGAGACAAACCTTTGTAGTATTTGATCTTCCAGGATTTTATGTTACTTTGTTTCTCCTTCCACTCAGTGAACTCTGGAATACTGTAGAAAGATAGCTCCTGCTTCTTAGTGGACGCCTAGAAAGCAATGACAGCCACAGTCAAGATGCTTTTAACAACTAACATTTTATGCACTGTTGATGACAAGAGCAGTTGGCATCTACCTTGATGATTGGGGTGATGAACTCTTCAAGAAAGTTGTGGCGCAGCAGTGATGGCCAGTTATGATGGATGAAGTTGATGAGAAGACCTTTAATGTGAGATCCGTCTTGATCCTGCAGAAATCACCCGACATTACACAGGCAACAAACTACAACAGTCCAATATCCTGTAACAGACACTATGTAGTCAAGTCTGACCTGATCTGTCATGATCATGAGCTTGCCGTAGCGCAGGCTTTTGAGTGATTCAGAGTCACTGTAGTTCTTCTTGTACTGCAGACCTAGGATCTTTATGATGTTGTTGATCTCAGTGTTCTCCATGATCTACAAAAAAAAAGAAAACATGTCTCAATGAATGAAACGTAGAATGTAAAACTACGTTAACCCATTTGACTTGCATGGAGATCAAGAGAATAGCCTATATCTTTTTGTCAGTACAATGTAAGTAAATGGGAATCTGAGACAGTTGTGGTCACCATTCACTTTTCATTAAATGGAAGAGAGAAACTTCAAAATGCATATGGCACATTTCTCAGTTCACATGCTATTTAATTAGCCTGCTAAGCTAACACACTACACAAGTATTATAATCATAGATATCTATACATGGAAAAAATCTAAATCTAAGAAAAAGGAAACGGAGCTAATAATCAAGAACTAAAAACCAAAACAATTATTTTGTGGGTCATGCAATGGAAGTGATCAAATCAGTTAATAAAACGTAAGTGTAGTTTTTTTATTGACCTGTTTGTGTGACGCCTCTCGCACGTTGAGGATTTTACCACGCAGAGGGAAGACACCATAGCGATCACGTCCCACCACACCCAGACCCGACACAGCCAGAGTTTTGGCCGAGTCTCCTTCAGTCAGGATCAGAGTGCAGCTAGTGGAGTTCTTTCCACCTGAAACAAAAAAACCATCCTGATATAATATCCAGGCAGAACAAAGTGTCCTAACATAAGAGCACAACAAACCTTTACCTGCATCGTTGGCGTCATCCAGCTTGGGGACTCCTTTAATCTTAGTGTGTTTGACAGCAGAGCATTTCTTATTGAGCTGAGCCTGGGCTTTAAACTTCACCCAGTTCATAATGCTCTCCACAATTCCACAGACATTTGCCTACAGACAAGAAAGAGAGGTGAATTCACACAGTTAGGGTAAATACAGATTTTTACCAATAAATTTCCACAACCTTTCCATAACCTTAATGTTACATGAGAGTCTACATATTAGGGGTGTGCGAAATCACAATTTTTGATCGTAGAGGATTAAAATGTCTCCACTATCTGCTTTAAGTAGTATCATAGTATCGTGCATTCTATCAGTTGTTCTGGCGCCACAATCTCAAAATACTGTACAATGCGACGTACATTCACATCACGTGTTAATGCAGAGGAAGAGTTACACTCATGGGACAATGCAATTCACAAACATTTAATGATGTTAAACTGAAGTGTACAGGTACTAAAAGCATGTCAAACAGTGTGTGGTTACTGGACTAAGTTATCTTTTGAGTCTTATTGCGTTACTGTCAAATACACACATGGTTTACAAACACAGTTGGTCATGTCTAAAGTGAAAGTAAACATTTGAGAGAAAATGTGGTGCGTGTCATGTGTGTATATTAGATGCATGCCAGTTTTAAAGTGACAGTAGCCTTATAATAAACATGCTGATGCTTGTGACGCTTGATAGTTCACCCAAAAATAAAAATGAAAATTCTGTCATTTACTCTCTAATGTTATTCCAAACCTGTATTAATTTATTTATTTTGCTGAACACAAAATGATGATATTTTGAATGTGGCTAACCAAACAGTTGCTGGTCCCAATTGACTTCCATATAGAAAAAATAAAAAATAAAAAAAAAAATACTATGGAAGTCAGTGGTGACCAGCAATTGTTTGGTTACCCACATTCCTCAAAATAACTTATTTTCAACAGAAGAAAGTAACTTATATCAGGTTTAAAACAACATGAGAGTAAATGAGTTTTCATTTTTGGGGGAACTATCCCTTTAAATGTTAATAAAACACAACAAAGAAAAAAAGAAAAAGAAAAAAAACCTGCTAAATTTAATAGTAGCTTTAATAAGAATCAATGTATAATCTATACAGTAAAGTCTATGTAGTGTTTTATTTTTTATATTTGTTCATTTCATTTCTTTCTTCAACGCTACTGTTAAATACACATACAGTAACTGAAAAAAAATTAAAAAAAACCTGTTTAATTCAGTTGTATATTAAGTTGTGTATATGTAATGTGTATCTTTGTTATTTTTTAAGAAAGAAAAATAAAGATTTTTATCTTCACTTTGGCCTAAATGTTCATGTTATACATTTAAAATTTCATATTTTTGTAAGGCTATGTTTTTAAAATAGGGACATTATTTGGGCTGTAATGCTCAGTCACTTGCAAAATAGTAAAAACAACAAAAGGAATCGTGTTAAAATCATGAAATCGCGATTTTACTGAAAAATAAAAATAAAAATCGTGATGAGATTTGTGTCATATCACCCACCACTACTACATATAAAAGTAAAATAAGAATAAATATCCATATTCAAATTCATCATAGCATATCTTAACTAAAATGAGTGTCATTCTCCTTTCAGGCGAATACAATCGGAGTTAATATATATATATATATATATATATATATATATATATATATATATATATATATATATATATATATATATATATATATATATATATATATATATATATATATATATATATATATATATATATAAAAATAAATATAATGTCCTGGCTCTTCCATGCTTGATAATGGCAGTGAATGGCTGTATGTACTAAAACATCTAGCTTAATATAATTTAACAATTTATTATAACTCTGATTGTATTCATCTGAAGAAGAATGTCATATACACCTAGGATGGCTTGAGGGTGAGTAAATCATGGGGCAATTTTTGGGTGAACTATCCCTTTAAGCGCAATAAACTGTGAAAAATACAATTTGACACTCGCAAACTGTTTGCGAGGTGGCTTTATAATGCGTGCGCCATTTGTTTTCTCTGCACTCACAGTCACATCCAGTAATCGCTAATAGCAACATGCCCTTTCAGTCGTACTGCAATGCCCCCTCCCGGAACATGATTTCAACCGAGGGGTTGAAACCATAGACTGTAAAAAAAGATGGACGACGCCCCTTCGCTCTCTTCCATTGATGAGAACTGAAGCCGCCAGAGTCCCGATATGGCGCTGACATATTGGAACTTGAGTCTGCGCAGTAGCGATTTCGGGACCAGACCTGCGCAGTAGTGAGCAGGAAGTAAAGCCGCGAAATCAACGCTCCGCCCTCACTCTCGCAGGGAAAGTGCATTCTGCACACTTTTAAAAAAAATTGATTGCAGTACGACAAGAGGCTTATTAAAATAAAGTAAATACAATCTCCTCAGTCCTCCGAAGATCCCGAAAAAAATGTCCGTTGGTGCTTCAGTGACTACTTCGCTCGGAGAACCTGTCAATCACAGCTGTCAATCATGACGTTACACCACCGCATCATGTAACTAACTAAAAACCAACTTATTTTTGAAACAGACACTTGAACTTACATTAGCGTGATAAAAACGACAGCAAATGAAAGAAACCACCTTTGGAAAAAGATATTTGAAGTGTAATTTAATTGTTTAGTTGGTCTCGCGTCCCATTGAATAACACGGCAAGGCGGGGCTTATGACCTATACTAGGACCAGTCACCGGGGGGCGATCGAGACGTTTTGGCTTCACTTTTCAGGGCTTGTGCGGCACGCTTGGTTGAAACCCTCAAGTCGTGCTTGCAAAGTTTGTTCCGATTGATCGTCCGCATTTTCAGAATCTGAAGCTCTCATTTATGGTAAGGGATATTAAATTTCAGACACACACTGGAGGTGTTTGGCTAATCACAACGCACTAGGTCAGCTGGCCAATCAGAACACAGCTTTTCAGAAGGAGAGGCTTTGCAGAAATCAGCAATAATGTATAGTATGTGAAAAGTAATGTTTTTGAACATTAAAAGCATGCTAACCTATTATATGTGACTCAATGTTTTCTACATAAAATCATCCTACACAATGTAAAGAACATTCTGTGAAAATATAACCTTAATATCTTTAATATTGACTGAGTAAGGCCATGTCAAAGATTTGCTCAAATTCGGGCTCAGAAAATCATATTTTTGAGAAATTCCAATTTAAAAAGAGGTTATTTGTTAAAACTGCAACACATTTGATCCATAGTTATCCTGCATATGTGCCATATAACACATTAAAGCTGAGATTCTCCCCTTTTTAGTGATATATGAGACATTGGTGGAAAAATTCTTAAAGTTTTGTAAAACAGGTCTATTTATTATGATGTGCATGTCCAAAAAGCTAAAAGCATAAAAACATTGAAACGAATGGGGGTACCACAAGAGCTTGATCGTAGCAACAATTACCATGTCAATTCAATGGAATGATTTAATGTATAACTTTATTAGTAAAATGTAATATCAGTGAAAAAAAATTTCAATAATATATCAATTAAATAACAAACATTTCTCATTCTCTTACTGGCCCACAGTGTAACATTGAGTAAATCTGGAGTAAAAAATAAATAAATAAATAAATATACAATTTTAAGGGATAGTTTACCCAAAAACTACAATTCTGTCATCATTTACTCACACACAAAACCGGTTAAATCATAATTTGGGGCAATTCCACCGAGATTAATATCAAGCAAGCTGTTTATAGCAAGCAGCTATTTTCCGTTCCTGCTCATGCTTCGGTGTCGCCATGTCAGATGTCAAAACAACGCATTACCATCCAGCAAATAACACGTAGCAGGCCAAAAACGTCCTTAAAATAAGTTTAATATTACTGGCAGAATACTGAGCTACAAAACAAATAAGCAGTTCTTAAAATATTGGCTATGACAAGAAAAAATCACCACAGACATCTAATCGCGGCTAAACGCGGCTTACATCTTTTTTTTCTTTTTTTGACCTGATTACCGCTCGCGGATTGATATTAAAGTCTGTTTTTACTCTAATAGAAAAGACATAGAAAAGAAGTTCCTAGACCGAATGATATAAGAATCAGCAGTGTTGTTGCGCGAAATAAACCCAGAGACGAATGAAATCAATGTTTAGGAAGCCACGTCCGTTTTTGTTTTTTTTTGCGCAAAAGTATAACGTAGTGTCAATAAAATCATTAATTTCAGTATTTATCATGTTATAAATGAAAATGTAAGTATTGCATCTCAAAACCATTGGTATAATCTATCATTTACAGCAATAAACACACATGGCCTATTTTTGTCATTTTTATGGCTATGACTACTTTGACGCTCGTTAACTCATAATTCGATTCTGCGACTTTAGCCGGGGTTTCACAGGCGGGGTCACATATTACACCCAATAAAACAAAATAATGCATTTTTTAAATAGAATCATATGACCCATTTCAAGGAGCTTACAAAAATATGCATAGAAATGTTTAAAATCAGCCGCCTATCTACAGAGACTGAATTGAGAAGGTACTCAGTACTAAAAGGCGGCAAGTATGGTTACATTTTTAAAACTTCTGACTTGGTACTGAAATATCTGTACTTCTGACAAGTTACAATAGAGATGTTACATCTCAATAGAGGTGTTTATTTCATATTGATCACGACAGCAATAATTATATGCAGTAATAATTATATGCAGACTACAAGCACTTTAATTATCCCATTCAGCATGGTTCAGGCTAGGGATGTTAACCGATGACCGTTTGACCGATGGTTGACCGTATCAACGTTGACCGGTCAAAGTTGTCGGTAGTCGGTAAAAAAAAAAAAAAAAAAGTTCTCTCTAAATTAGGCTATTATAGACAGTGGACTTTACTCTACTACAGTTAGCCATCTCATTCCAAGATGTTTTTGTGTGAAGTGAACAAATCCCTCACACTAAATTTTTCATAACTCACCTGTTTGTATTTAATAAACCAATAAAAACATTTGGCGCGAGGTCACAGCGTTTGGGTTCGCGCGCTCACAGGGTTTGCGAAAAGTAAAGGCTACAGGCTAAAACACTCGAGGTTAGAGCCAGGCAGATGACAGATGAAGCGTGTAAAGAAGTGTGTGGGACCATTTCACCAAAAAGAATGACACAGATGTAAGTTGCAACTTGTGTGATACAGTGCTTAAATACAGTAGTAACACATCAACTATGATCACCTTAAAACGCGACACCCGCAAGCCTCTTCGGGTGAGAAAGGTAGCCAAAGCGGGAGGCAGAGCGGCAGAGAGATGCGACAGAGTTGCGAAATTGCAGGCACGATATTGTACAATATTGGGAAAATATTAGATATTGGGAAAAAATTTGCCTACATTTCGATAGTTTTTTCCCAACGATATATATTGCGAGTCATGATCAATCCAGGCTAAAGTCAATAATTACCATTCCATGATATTAATAATTTCACTAATAAGCAAGCTTCATTACAAGTGACAAAAAGGTCACTTAATATTTTATTCCAAAATTAGAACATATTTCTGTCAGAATTCGGTGAACGTTCTACGCAGTCCAACGTGGCGGCGCTCTTAACAGATGTTTGTTTGTTCATTCCTCAAAATAAGTACAAAAAAATCTTATTCTCTCTCTCTCTCTCTCTTTTTTCGGTGCTGGTGCAGTGACGCATTCATGTAAACGGCACCTAAAAGCTGTCACAAAGAACCAGCAAAAGTAATGATTATGAATATGTAAAATATTGCGATGAGACATTTTAATTATCTATTAATAAACAAGTGTTTTCTGTGTCGGCTGCAAAGATGAAATCTGACTCGCGATCTTCGCAGTAGTGAACGCGCCGGAGAGAAATACACATTTCACGGATTAAATCGTTTTATTTTGTTTTGAATGGTTCTGTTTAAAAGTAGAGATTTCTGTAGATAATAGATATATTTCTATTTTTTTTAGGTGTGTGAGACGAGTAAGCTACCTTATACGTTGAGTTTCGGTTTATGGATGATAGCTTAATGTTAGCTCCAGTTCAGGCGCTGGCGCCTCCGTGTCGTGATATCTATCTGCTATATTTACTTTTTTTTATTAAATCGAGAAAATTGGATAATGAAACGCTGATTAAAATTAAGATACAATTAATACAAAACGAAATTCGTTTTAAAGAAAGGCTTTGTGCTTTCTGTTTGAGGTCTCTGTGAAAGTTTTAAAGCAGTCTTTTAGTGCCGCTTTGAGCGGTCGCGTCCGTAATGGAGAACTGTCACGTAAAATTGTTTTTTCCTCATAAATGCGAACACGAAAAATAAAAGACAAAAGACTTTTTAAAAAAGACAACCATCCACAACTTTATAACACTCCAGTCAACATCCTCCTTTTTGTAGACGAAATAGTCCCAAATAGCTGATTTTGACTTTCTTTTTAGTACGAAATATCATTCTCTTAATACACCATGGGTGCTGCTACTACCCTTCACATCGCATGTTCCGGCAATGTGATATTGCTCATGCGCACAGCCCTATATTTTAAACTAATCGGTTAACCGGTTTCAACCGGCTAATGAGGCTCGGTGGTCGGTCAAGAAAATTTTTAGTTTTCGCCATCCCTAGTTCAGGCTCAATTCAAAATGAATGATTAAAGTGACACATTTCTCACCTGTTTAATGAACTTATCACTCAGAGAGCAGGTGGAACCGAAATTCTTCTGCTGCAAGGTCATGTTCTCTTTGGTCTGAGAGTCAAAGCTGGGGTTCTCAATTAGACAGTTCACAAACAACCACATGTGATTCTTCACCTGCACACACAGTTCAACCAGGTCAACCAGAGAGCCATAATCCTTAAGTTTTATAAGGTTTGCTGATAATCTGTATGTACCTGGAAAGGTTTGACAGCCACTCCAGCCTTGTTCTTCTTTTTAACCACTTCAATCAGTTTGGACACAATCTGGTCTGCAACATAGTCTGTGTGTCTGCCACCCTAAAACACAAAACACTGTATTGAAAGCAATTTCCTCTGTCAATTTACAGTATCTGAGAGAGATTAAATAGGCATATTATGTCCACATATGTTAACAGGTTAACTCTTAATGGGGTTTCAGTTCACCCTTACGAAAACGATAATTACTTCCAAAACTGATCACTTCTGTTCATCAGCAAAAAAGAAAAAAAAGAAAAAAAGAAAAAAGCATGACACATTTCCTCTGTGCCATTACAGTTAGATTTGTGTCGTGAATTAGAGCTAGGGCTGCCCTTTAATAGTAGACTAAACTTTAGTCGATGAGAAGAGGCATAATCGACCAAATATGGAATAGGGTAAACGTACCTATTAAGCTCAAGTACCCATTAAGCACACTACCATCTTGGAGCTCAGATTATAAAAAGAAACAGCAATGTATTATCCTATTTGATGTATTAACCAATTGATGTGTTTGTTACTATATACCTCCTGTAATTTTAAACCAATCAGACCATTGCACACTGAGATATGTGTGTCCATGTGTTCACACTGTCTGGCGGCTATTTTGAAAGCTGTCTGAAAACTTTCACCAGAAGAGGAGCCCCTCAAATGTGCATTTTTTATATGTTTAAGCCTTTATTTTGAAGAAGTACATCTTCTTATTGCAAAATTAAGAGATTAATGTTTAGACTTTTGCATATTATAACCTGGAACCTGGATGTGGGAAATAATTACAGTTAGATCTAAAAGATAGTTTTAGCAACATAGCCCAGATGCTACGAACATAGCTAGCTTACTAGCTGTATAAGATTGTGTGCTACACTAATATATTACTTCACAGGCATTAATGGCTTGTACTTTTAAATCCATAATATTATAATTTTACATTTTATTGATAGTCTGTGGTTTTAAACTGCTGTAATTTTTAAAGAATTCATATTATTGTTAGGTGAGCTTAAAGGGTGCACTACTATGACAATCACACAGCTTCAGTGTGACATCACTTAGAAAAATCATAATTTCATAGATATTGTCAATAATAGTTGTTCATATTAAAATTGGTATAAACTTAATACATTACCTAGATTATTAATTTAGCTAAATATTTTCCTTTAAATTTAAATTTAATATTTATTAATTAAAAATTGTTTTTGCTCCAATTAAGCACAGTGTGCGCTCCCTTTAAGCTCACCCACATTAAACGTCTATGTAAATACTTAATAATCAGAATTTAAATATTAACTGATGGTTTTCACTATGTTAATCTTCAAAAAAATTATTATTAAACTTATTTTCACAGTCTTAAGATGACAAAAGCTAGACGAAACTATAGTGTATGCCTAAAGATGAAAGAGGCATGTCATACAAAGAAGGAGCCATCAGAAACCTGTCGTATCTGTCCAAGAAGTTTGGAGTAGACAGGAAAGCTCTGACCCAGAGAGTTAAAGGGATACTCCACTTTTTTTGGAAATAAGCTCATTTTACAACTCCCCAGAGTTAAACAGTTGAGTTTTACCGTTTTCGAATCCATTCAGCCAATCTCCGGGTCTGGGGATCCCACTTTTAGCATAGCTTAGCATAATGAATTGAACCGGACAAGACCATTAGCATCTCTCTCAAAAAAATGACCAAAGAGTTTCGATATTTTTCCTATTTAAAACTTGACTCTTCTGTAGTTACATCGTGTACTAAGCCCGACGAAAAATGAAAAGGTGCGATTTTGAGAGTATAGTTCCTATCCATATCAGCCTAGAAAATTGCAACTTTTCATTTTCCGTCGGTCTTAGTACACGATGTAACTACAGAAGAGTCAAGTTTTAAATAGGAAAAATATCGAAACTCTTTGGTCATTTTTTTGAGAGAGATGCTAATGGTCTTGTCCGGTTCAATTCATTATGCTAAGCTATGCTAAAAGTGGGACCCCCAGACCCGGAGATTGGCTGAATGGATTCGAAAATGGTATAACTCCACTGTTTAACTCTGGGGGAGTTGTAAAATGAGCCTATTTCCAAAAAAAAGTGGAGTATCCCTTTAAGGAGCACATTGGTTTGTTTTGTTATTTGATTTTTCAATATGGGTTACATAGCTGAACGTGGACTAGTCTAGATGTTGCAATGAGTTTGAATGACACGTCACTATGAATAGGATAGGCTACCTGATCAAATTGAATGCCTTGTTGCTTGATTTTAGTGTTCTGTTTTTTTGTGATTGACTCTGTACCTTCAAATAAAACTTTTTTCAATTATTCCTTAAAAAGGTTGTTTAAAATAAACAAGAATTTTTAATAAAACTTGTTGTGAGCTTATTGGGAACAGGGGTGTGCTTAAAGGGTACAAAACGTACCCATTAAGCACAGCCAGACTTTTTATATTTAATGATGTACATCTTAATTGAAATACTTTTGTCATTTAAAATAAAATGAAATATTATAGTGTGAGAGATTAATATTTTATTTTAAAATAACTTCTTGTACTAAAACCAATATCTTGTGCACTAAAAATGTCTCAATGTAGATTTTGGTGAGCTTAATAGGTACGTTTACCCTAGTCAGTTAGTCGCTTTGAAACAATCTGTATTGTATAAAGCGTTATATAAATGTGACTTGACATTGTTCTTGTCAGAGATTCCGCAAGAATTAAATGAAACCCTTGTCATGAAGATATTCTGCAAGAATTTAAGGAAACCGATCGGGTTTGTTCTCTCATGTCAAACAATTGGTTGTGTTGATAAATGTTCAAATGTCAATTAAATAAAATCAAATCAATAGATCAAGCAATAATTTCTCTTCAGTAGACTTGGGATGAAACTGCTAGAATTATTATGGACTATTACTACTAAGGAAACTTAAGTATCAACCTTTGAGTAAACAGGGACAGAAATTAGATTTCATTACAAATATATTAAAAATCAAACAGTATGAAAAAATTAAACGCTAAACCCCAACAACAATGCCATGTTGTAAACCTGATGACGTTTACCTTAGTTGTGGCGATGCCGTTAACAAAGCTGACTTGCTGGAACCCTTTATCACTAAGGGTAAGACACACCTCCCAGCGTTCATTCACACTCTCGTGGACTATCGTCAGGGGAGAACCAGTCTCATCCACCTTGTCCTTCAGATAAAGGTCCACGTAGCTACGGAAACCATTCACCTGAAAGATAAAGAAACTTAAACTTAGGAAAAATGTTTCAATACAATGATATAAACAGAAAAATTCATGAGGTCCAAGTGCAAAACCCAATCATCTACTCACTGGCAGTTTCTTGCCATTCAGATAGACACGGACGCCCTTAGTGGCCCCAGCGATGTCATATGCTCGTCGAGTTAGCAACGCCACAGTATCTTTATCCAAAGCCTGCATTTTAAACTTTGCCAGGTCTGGATTGAATGTGATGCAGGTGTAGTCATCACCATCGAAGGGTTTGATCTTAGACTCGCCTGCTCGGTTCATGTTATCAAACCATGTCTTTGGGGAAAAGATTAAAACACTTTACCACTTTTGTTCCAAGACAAAGCATATCACATTCTGATCAACAGTTGACACCATTAAGTCACATGATAATCACTGATCTCCAAATATAACGGGACTGCCAGCACGCAGTTAAGCATCAAGTGTTCGAGCAGCCATATTGATATTCCCAACAACCTGAGGGCATCAATGACTAAAAGCTGATTGACACAGTAGGAAGCATTTGAACAAGACTAGATTTTAGGATATAGGTATATAAATTGTTACTGTGAACAGAAAAACAGTTTGCAATCTTAACTTATCCCATTTATTCATAAAAATCAAATATCACTGTCAGCACAGATTATAAAACAAAGTGCTATTTTATATGCAATCTGTAAACTTAGATGTAAAAAGTCAGAGCGACTGATTTGAAATAGTTAGTCATAAAAAAATAAAAAAAGTAACAATTACACTATGATGGGACGGTATGAAAATTTCACATCATGATTATAGTGACCAAAATTGTCGTGATCAATATTATCATGGTTTTGTTAAATGAGATGAAAGTGTTCAAAAAGAACTGATGCTCACACTAAAAAGTTCAATATTTGAAAATCGACAAACAAATAAAACGAGCAGCTCTATGAACTTTAAGCAAGATTATATTCTGTGGCATTTCCTTCCTTATAATGCCCATAGTCAATAACGCATTATAACACAGCGCACATCCATGTATCGCAACGGACGCGCTCTGTCTCGTTTCATTTAAATACAACTTGCCGTCTTGCGACTCAGTTTTTGGACGATTGTTTTGTACACTGTACAAAATGGATTTATAAACAGGTAAGATTTAAAACATTAATCTCAATTCAATATGTCCCCATAATTATGTGGTAAAAAAAATGATATACATTATTATCCCTTAAATGTCACTCTTAATAGTCTTGTTTGAACTTGATCGTTTGTCTTTGGCTCAAAGCCACTTGCTGCGAACTTTTCTTCGCGGAAGCTTCACGTTTTTCAAGTGAGTGAGATAAAATATTTCAACTCAAAACATCATTTTGTGCCCAATTATTTCCCAGACGTAGTTTTGGTATTGAGGTCAAAGTCTGTTGCCTTGCGTTTGCTATAAACGGGTGATGGTCACAACAAGACGACTCGGCAGATTTGAAGTGTTTCCCCCCTATTGTAGTGACCATCCTCGATTAAGTTTCACTCAGGACTTTTGTAAACGCCAAAATATGACCACACCTCAGATTTGGTCCTCTTAAAAGGCTTAAAAATCTCCCGAGCACGGTCACTGCCTTCCGCCATTCCTTCTCGAATAAAAAACAACAACAATGCGCGCTGCTCCTGCGTCAGACTGTTGCTGGCTGGACAGGATTTACAGTGAGTTATTAAAAATCACGATAATCAAATACGGTTTTAATGATAATTAAATTTTAAACGATAATACTAACCGTCAGTACATTTTATCGTGGTTTATAGTGAAACCGGAAATCGTCCCATCCCTAATCACATCCCTGTTCAGATATAAACTTGTTAGGTTATGTAATGTTCACTATTAAAGCAGATGATTTCCAATTCAATAGAATGTGTGGGAACCCCAATATGGCAGCACGATGGTGTCACATTAAGCAAACCAGTTGTTTATTAAAGATCAGTGATCATAATACAAATTGGCATCAAGGCACTCACTGTTTTGGATTAATAATTCAAAACAATACTAGTGCATACTTGTATTATTAATACATAGATATAATATTATAATAAAATGATCTACAACTAATATATATAAAAAATAAAATTGAGGCAGTTCTCTTTTAACATGCTTGGAGCGGTCAGGTATCAGGCCTACCTGTTTGAAACAATGTTTTGACTCTCGACAGGCGGTCTCGACAGTGAACTTGGAGCTGAAGATATTACATAGCTTTGCACCATATCCGTTACGGCCACCTGATGACAACACACGATTACAAATCCCCATTAAGTCTAGTGCTTTGAAATAAATCCATTCACTTCCAGCGCAACCTTACCTGTGACCTTCTTCTCATCATCATCATAGTTACTGGAGGTCAGGAGCTGGCCGAAGATCAGGGCAGGAACATACACCTTTTCCACTTTGTGCTCAACCACAGGAATACCCTTCCCGTTGTTCCACACACTGATGGTGTTATTTTCACTGCACACACAAACACACACCACTTAGACGTCCTCTCGATCTACAACACTGACCAGCCAGAGCATGTGCATTACTTACGGGTCAATATTGACCTTGATGCAGTTCATAGCCTTGTCCCTCTGTTTGTTATCAGCAGCATTCACTATGAATCAGAGAGTGAATATTACACTCAAGCAGCAATCATCTGAGCATGTCATCTTTTCATAAGGTCAAAACTGAGTCAACGTTCAAACCTGCTTGCTTCCTTTTACCACATTTGATGTGTTCTATGTATGTGCGTTAATTAATGTTTATGAGAAGAAATGCATCAATTAAATCGGTTTATTATATAAAGCAATTATTTCACTTCAGGAGACTTATTGAACCGCTTAATTTATATGGATTAATGTTACCATATTTTTATGATTGATGATTTTATGAGTTTTGTTTGTGTGGACTTTACATGGAGGGACCGATTTCTATCAGGTTCCAATAAAAATTTCCATGTTTGTTTATGACAAAAGTCGTATGAGTTTGAAACGACATGAGGGCGAGTAAATGACAGAATTTAGAATAAATGATCTCTAGAATAGTCGATTAATCGTTCTAATAATGGTAAGACTAGTCCATTAGTAAAAACTGTTAGCTGCAGACTACATGAGATTCACTTTACCACATGACAAAACTCACCCAGAATCTCATCATAGATCTTGTAGAGTCCTGGAACAAATGTGATGTCTCTGCAGTTCATCCCCACATCCTCATCAAACACCCACATTTGCTAAACAGGAAAAAGAAAGTGACGAAACGTTGAGTCCCTTTAACTCACAATGAAAAACCTTTACATTTAAATGGAATAAACTTTTGCTGAAAGTCTGTTTGAGAAAATATGAGCTAGTCTTCTCCACAGATTAATGAGATTCAGCGTTTTAATTTGGTTACTTGTACACATGACTTTTACAGAACAGCTTAGCTAAATTTCTTGCTTAAGTAAAGTGTAGTAGAACAATAGTAGAACGATTATTCTTTAGTATCAATGAAACGTGTCATGGGCAGTATGCGTTATACTTAAAACAGTGGGTACCGGTACGGGTGGTCCTAATAAACATTATGACCTCTCTCAGCACAAATGGATGATCTCTACCTGAGTGACGGGCTCCACAGAGCCGATGTAGGTGTCAGGCCGGAGCAGGATATGCTCCAGCTGGGTCTTCTTCTGATAGATCCGCTCCACAGACAGCCGCTTCTCATCTTTCTTATGCTTACTGAGAGCCTTATTCTCAAACAAACTCTGAAAGACACAAATGTTACAGCAATTATTATTATTATTACAGCAATTATTATTCATAAGATTTCAGAAATTGAGATATAGAAGATGTGGGGCAAAGGAGAAAGGACAATAGGTAACATAACAGCAACCAGTCCAATGATTTTTAGCTTTACATTATGTTGCTGCCTGGTCAGTTTAGACCATTCTGAGTTGAAGTAAATACTTCTTAACATAGTGGTCTTGAAATTCTGTGACCTTCTCATTTGGGGTCACAGAAATGCCTGCAAAGTGTTGAGATTATGAGCATTATACATTTCATTGTTAAAGGCAGCTGCACTGAGTTGAAATATAACATTTTTGATTTCATTTATGCCAGTTTCTCAACTAAGCTGATTATTTTTATCTGAAGAAATTTACATTGCAGGCATACATTTTTATCATTTCATTTAGGTTCAGTTAGCTGAATCTAACCCATGATCTTAGCATTGTTAGCGCCTTGCTCTACTGTTTGAGCTTCAGGAAAGCAAACAAAACAAATACGTTTCCAGACTTCTGTTCAAAAAGAGATATAATATTTGTTTATTACATTCACAGTTTATGAAAGTTAAATACAATCTTAAGTTTTTTGGGGGAGAACTTGAGAAAAGGTTTAAAGGGTTAGTTCACTCAAGTTAAAATTGTCATTACTTAGCCTACTCACCCTCAAGTAGTTCCAAACCTGTATGAGTTTCTTTCTTCCGTTGAACACAAAAGATAGGCTAATATTTTAAAGAATGTTGGTAACCAGACAATTGACGGCATCCATTGACTTCCATAGTAGGAAAAAAAATATACTATGGAAGTCAAAGGGTGTCGTCAACTGTCTGGTTACCAATATTCTTTAAAATACATTTTGTGTTCAACAGAAGAAAGAAACTCATACAGATTTCTGGAACAACTTGAGGGTGAATGAATGATGACAACATTTCCATTCATGGGTGAACTATCCCTTTAACTGTTACTGTTACTAAATCCAATGAATGTCAAATTGTGACCCCACTCCAAAAAATTATCAAAATCTGATCATAATTCAAATGTTAAGAGGTGTCATTAGGGTGAGGGACAGTCTTATTCTAGAAAGTATTTTGGACAAATTTGGAAAGAGTGCAAACAGTGTCATCACTATTGTGGATCAATTACTCAAATGAGAATGAATGTAAAATTGAACATGCATCTCAAAAAAGTTCTTGGTCAACATTTAGCATCACACTGTTAGCCATATGAGACCAGAAGGAGAGGTAACGTTAGGTGGGAAATGGTCAAGGAAGCTTTTTGAATCGGTGTCAATTATTTGTCCCCCCTTTTTGGTGACCAAGGCAGCGAACACCACGTTACCAGTTTATTGTAGCAATAGAATGCTAATGTAGCGGGAACTGTGATTGCCATGATAACGTTCCTGTAAGGGTCTAGTACGTTAACGTAACTCATAACAAGATATCAATATTACTGAACTCGTTACTAACATCAAAATACGCAATATACAACGCAATGCAAAAATGTGTACATTCATTGCCTACAGAACAACGCTATTTACCAACCCTATACACAACGCAAAAAGTTGCGGAACGTTCGCTAGCGAAAAACATGTCAGTTAACGTTAAACTCTAGCAAAAGTATGACCTAAATATTGACAGCAGGGTAACTTAACGTTAATATACTGAAGTAAAAACTTAACATCTCAACGCTAAAGTAGCAACTTTTATGAGAAACTTACCGGGACACTATGAACAAAAAGATCAGTCGATCACGACGAAGATTTAAGTTAGTCATTTGCTCGTGGGCAAGATATAACAAATTGAATGTTATCTTTCATTTTAAGCTGTTAATAAAATGCATGAGTACGTCATATAACGTTACATCTTAACGAGTCCGGTGCTTATGATAATGATAGTTTTAATTTCGAATTAATTTACCTTAAGGGGTCCTTCTGTTCCTGCCATTGTCACTGTTTGCCTCTAGCACGATTTGTCTTCTGCTGCTATCAAATCACTATCCCTGATCACTAGGCGATCCCTCAAACTAACGTTATCTGAATTAAAGTTATGACTGAGCGCCTGAACTAATGCACCAACACGCGCGACTATAACAACGAGTCTCACTAACCGCCTTTCAAATTTCAAATCACACACGTATCCTCCTCCCGCCAAAGTCACTGGCCAATCATCCTAAGGTGTGTGGGGTTTTTTTATCCTTAACCAATGGCGTTACAGATTTTAAACAGGGACCCGCCTGCTTTCATAGGTCCAATAACAAAAGAGATAACATCCGTTTATCCAATGAGATTTTTGTTCCGGTCTCTCTCACGGTCAAACAAACGATCAAAATGGCATAAAAATACATTGAGAAAAGATTCAAAAAATTTGAGTTTGAGGCTATTTTTTACAGTCTATGGTTTGAGGATGAAATGTATTAAATCACATTTAGATGTGTATAACGTTTAGTCTATGAAATTACAAAATTTATTAAATAACAATTATATTAAAAGCATATTTTCTTCCGGCTTTTAGAACAAGAAAAAAAAAAAATAATAATAATTGTTGGGCGCGACTCTGTAAATTATATCGGCAAATGATTGGATCATTGGATTGTTGATCTCATGTGAGTGACAGGTTGTCCCGCCCTCGCTCCAGTTAACACGTCATCAAAGAAGAGAATATCGAAGTTATTTTGATTAACGAATACTAGGGCACATTAATTAATAATAATGATGATGATGATGTGATAAATGATGAATCATTTATAATACTGCAATATTCCATAAAAATGTTTTGTGCTTTATGCACAACGCAAATATGTTTATGCACAGCGCACACTGTTGTCCTATGTCAATGAATGTAAAATCATGATTTCACCTATACATTAGCCTATTGTAAAAACTTTTTTATTATTATTACTATGCATATTAAAATTATGCTTTATATGTTTTTGAAGTTGTGTGATTGCATTTTTAAAGATGATAATCCACATATATTGTCAGATTTACCATACATAGTGACACGTAAGTACCTTTTTTAATTTAAATGTATTTGTAAGTGAAATGGAAGCAGACACACAGATAGATTTCCACTGTGACGGGTATAAAAGCTGATTGGTTGTTGGAGTGGTAATAACATTGATTCATGATGCACATGTATCTCTCCCTCCCTCCCTTCTCTCTCTCCATCTCTCTCAGCCTCCTTCATTTCAACACTGTCCTTGGGTGTGTATAGCAGTGTCTGACATTCTGTTGCTGAGGGCTCGCTCTCTCTCTCTCTCTCTCTCTCTCTCTCTCTCTCTCTCTCTCTCTCTCTCTCTCTCTCTCTCTCTGTGTGTGTGTGTGTGTGCACACATGCAGAGAAGCCCAATGACGTTGTAAATTTGTGCTCATCCAGGAACAGAAGTCCTCCAGCAGCATCCCGTGAGGAGGGCAGAAAAGCAGTATGACAGCCCATCCCAGCAGCTGAGCTGTGCTGTGGGATACGCAACTACATAGAGGTGAGTCTGTTTATCCATCTTTCTCTTCCATCCTGTCCCCCTTCCATCCATGTGTCATAATGAAATATTCATGATTTACAGCCTCTGTTTTTCCTGATTGTCATCTGCAGCTCTTATAGCAGAGGTGAGCTATATTAATGCTTTCTATAGAGATTGTAAGTACTTCTTTCACACGTAATGTATTGATCAGGCTTTGTACTGCATACAAGGTTATACATCTCTACGTAGCAAGGAAATGTTGATGAGCATGTACCCTTTTTTTTAGCCCTGCAGTGAAAGTTAGCTTTTATTTGCTGATATGTGCACACAGGTCAGATTCGTCCCTTCCCATCTCCATATTGATTTGTTTGCTATTGCCATTCCCTGCCTGTCAGCTACTTAGCAGCCCCCCCCCCCCTCCCTAATTCTTATAGATGGGATAATGTTTGAGGGGGCAGTTTTATGGCCATTAGCTTTATATCTCCATCACAGGGAGATGACTTGTGAAAGTGAGGCCTTTATAGTCATACAGACAAACAGCCTATATTGATTTCTTAACAAGAACCAAAAGTTAGATGTTTGAGATCAAATTGTAGTCCTGTCTTGTTTATTTTGTATTTAGTAACTGTTTATCCCTAGAAGAAGCCATGGCTAATGGATCAGGCGTTTGAACTTAACCACAGGGGATGTGAATCTTTCCACCACCTCTCCTAATCACAATCCATCTCTACTCGCTTCCATGACGATAAAAGTCTGTAAAAATCCTACGGTTAATATCTGTTACCTGTTACCTTACTCTTTACGGTTAAAAACTGTAATAGATCCAGAGGGAAAATCTAATGAGACATTTCATGTAATTTTACAGTAAAATAGTCTACTGCAATAAAATATTGTTTTTGGAAGTGAAAAAGAACATGCCATCTTATAATTTACAGTGAAAAACTGTAAATTGACATTCCCAGAATTCTCTGTGAGACAGCTCACTCTTGACGGTTTTTCATTGATATGACGGTTTGTTCTTAGTTTTTTCTTCTTCTTATAATTCATGTACATTAGGGTTTTATGTTACATCTTATGTTGTCAAATTAATGGTTATTGCATTATTTTAGTGTCATGTGTGTTAGCATAATAGTGTTGTGTATTTGTGTGTAGGACATTGTGCACTCTTTATATAAGTATTTTGTGGAGTATTTTGTGGTAACTTGAAAAGCAAATTTTTATGAACATAATTAAAAATGTGGCTTTCTCTTTGCCATAAGATTTTTTTTTTTTTTTTTAAGTGGTTGTCAATATAAGTAAAAACAGATGTTAGAAATTTGGTCTACATTGAAACCTGATTTTTATTATTATTATTATTTTTACTGTGAATTTAAGTTACAAACAAATATAGAGATGGGCATATGGATGGATGGATGGATGGATGGATGGATGGATGGATGGATGGATGGATGGATGGATGGATGGATGGATAGATAGATAGATAGATAGATATTATGAATGTAATGGCAGGGGCACTGACCGTTCTGAAGGTGCTGGGCAGCAGATGGCACAGTGGCCTGTTGCCTGGACACTACGTGGCAGCCAAATCTAACATGGCCAACAGTGCTCTATGTGTATTTTTTTGTTCCCTTAATAAGAGACTTTGTGCTTATGTGAATTTAATACATAAAACATGTAGAATATACAAACAAGAATGAAACAAGGCCAAATGCCAAAATGCCAAAAATGGAAATTCTATCATCATTCACTCACCCTTATATTGTTCCAAACCATTAAGACTTTGAAGATTTTTTTTTTTTTTTTTTTTTGAGAACTATATCTGTTTTTTTCTTTTCTTTCTTTCTTTTTTCGTCCATATAAAATGATATATAGTTTATTTTTGTCCATATAAAATTATTTGGTTGCCAACATTCTTCAAAATATATTCTTTTGTGGTCCAAAGAAGAAGAAAAAATTTCATACATGTTTGGAACGACATGATTCATGAACTCTTAAACAGCACAGGGAAGACTTTCTTACTCTAAAATAAAAAAATAAAAAAATTTTTTTTAATTAAATTAAAACTTAGCTGTAAATGTCCAGAGATTGTCTTCTGAGTTCTGAGCTTGGTCAATTTTTTTCAGTTAATTTCACTGCTTAGTGGTAGTTTGAGAAGCAGATTTTAGAATCAACATTACAGAAACAAAAAGAACAGATCCCAGTACTTTGCAATTGATCTGTGCTTCCCCACTTGAATGCACCGGCCACCACTGCCCTGTATGTGGTCAGTATAGAAATGTTCTCTTGTCCATGCAGTTAAATTTGAAAGTTTCTCTTTTTCAGATTTAAGATGTCCTCCACTCCACTGGCCGAGGCAGAAGAGGATGTGTTTGGTGAGTGACCTCTCCTGTCTGCCCAACCCTTCCCCCCTCCATTAATGTCCAGATCTTCATTTCCACACTCCCAATACACTGAGCGCATTACAGGAGAGAGCAGCTACAGTCTGGCCTCTAAAAGCACCAGGGGCTACAATTCTCTCAGTGGATGTGCATTGGTTTGTTTTAGAGTTGTAAATATTTTATCAAACATTTTTGTGAATTTTTAGATGCCATCTATCATGGCAATGGGAATTAAGGAATTAATGGTAGATTTAATGGGCATATTCAAGAGGTTGGCTTCATAGGATTTTAGTACAGGCTTTGAAGGTGCAGCCTTGCTGAGTCAGTGTCTACGTCACCGCAGGAATTAGTGCTGAGATCTGAAAACAATTTTGGAGAATGGAATGGAGTAGAACCATGTGGCAGGGTGGCTCCTAAAAATATTAAATATTTATGTGCATGCCCTTACTCCCCCAGACCCAATAAGCAGCCTCCCTCAAAACATGCATTAGTGCTGGCCACTTTTTTTCAGCAGCGCTGGTTCTGGAATTATTTTTTCATTCATTTTTCCCATAGGGATTTGTTTAAGTATATATATATACTGTATATATATTAGTATTATTATTATTATTTTTCGGACAACATAGCAAGATCGAAACAATTACAACATTTGTGTTGCTTCATGCAAGCACTTTTGGTGCAATTTTCTCGTTGGGACTCACTGATTAATGACATTTTCTGTACAAAATCATGGGTAATGTAATTTTTCTCCACGAATTCAGCTGTTAAACATGATTATTTTAAAAAAGAAGTTGAAATTATGCGAATGCATGGCTTTAGCAAAAGTACATAACCTTGATTAACAACCTCATAACTCACAGTATGTCTGTCATTAAAGGTTTAAGTTATCATTAAAAATCAATTTACCTTTGAAGTAAATTAATGTTTTTACTCCTACACTCTATAGAAGACCCCTCCTCCCATGGTACAATGTTCCTGGTTGTCTCTCTTAATGAGGTCCTGCCGTATAGTAAAAATTGATTGGGGAGCGTATGAACTTAATAGCCTAGAAGTTATTTATTTTCTCTACTGATTACTTTAATAAAGTTTAGAGTACTTGGTGTTTTCAATTTCCATTTTTGGAACTCCTCCTACAGCTTTTATTTGAACTTCTCAAAATTTGGGTCAGTCATAAACACTTTGCTGGTCAAAAGCTAAAAACTTTAGATTAGAGTACAATGAGACAATCACTGTAACACATAACCTTGAATGGGTTATTTTAAAAAGGTGGCAACAGCTACTGGGCCTCATAGCGGCAGCTACCTTTGTCATTCCTCTGGGCCTGCTCCACAATCAAGCTCTGGTTAAAGCAGTGATCTCAAACTCAATTCCTGGAGGGCCACAGCTCTGCACAGTTTAGCTCCAACCAGCTCCAACTCACACCTGCAAGGAAGTTTCTAGTAATCCTGAAGATCTTGATTAGCTGGATCAGGTGTGTTTGATTAGGGTTGGAGCAAAACTGTGCAGAGCTGTGGCCCTCCAGGAATTGAGTTTGAGATCACTGGGTTAAAGGGTCTCGCCCCACCCCATGCGTGGCACACAGGCCGACACACTGTCCCTCTCAGGGTGACCCACGTCTGCGTCAGATCCGGCCAATCGGTCCCTTGGAAATCACCCCATTTTTACCAGAATGGGGTAACTCTGGGCTCAGATCCCAGGAAGAAAGTGGTCGTGACAGACGCCTCCAAAACAGGCTGGGGTGGGTCGCCCATGTCGAATTGGCACATTAACCGCCTGGAAATGATGGTGGTAATTTTGCCATTTAAGGAGTTCCAGAACTCAAAGGTCATCATGTCCTGGTCTGCTGGGACAACAGGACAGTGGTTGCTTACATAAACAACCAAGGAGGTCTCAGGTCTCGCCCTCTCCACAGATTGGCAAGCCGTCTTCTCCTCAGTGAGGGCGGTTCACGTGCTGGGCTCCTCAAATGAAGGAGCAGACATGTTGTCATGTGGAGGACCTGGGGAGTGGAGACTCCATCCCCAGGTGGTCATTTCAATACGGTGCACCTTCGGTCAGGCAGATGTAGACATCTTTGTGACAGAAGAGAACTCCCATGCCTGCCTTCTGTGCCTCTATGCCTTCCCCCCTGTAGCCCTGCTTCAACAGGTCATCAGTCGAATTTGGGAAGAAGTACTGTATGTGCTGTTCTTCTGGTGGCACCACGCTGGCAGAACCAGCCCTGGTTCCCAGAATTAGTCCAGCTACTGTCAGCAGGTCCATGGCCCATAACGCTGAGGAGAGACATTCTCTCCCCAACTGGAGTTGTGGGACCTGCATGTTTGGCCCCTCGATGGGAACCACTAGGCCTTCACTGGGAAGTTATGAGAACGATCTCAGTATAAGGGCTCCCTACCTTTCTTAAGCAGGTGAAGAACTCTGAAAATAGACCCCGTTGAATGTGATACCGTTCACGCTGAAAGTTTATGTGGTGGTCATCGCGGCAAATCACGCCCTGATGGCCAGCCAATCGATCGGGAACCACAACCTAGTCATTAAGTTCTTTAGCATCAGTCAAGCGAGTTGTAGATTTCTAGGCTCTGTCTGTGGAACCTTCATGCCTTGAGTTCTGTCCTAACGATGTAAAGTTTCCCAGGCCGAGAAAAGGTTATGTGCCGAAAGTGCTTTCCACCCCGTTCAGAACGCAGGTGATAGCGCTGTCAGCATATCTGTGCGGCAGCTTCCGTTCTGTTCTTGTAACACGGCGCTATTGGAATAGGTTCCCCATAAACGTCAGCTAAAACTAACGCAATGCAGGTGAACCACATCAAAAGGGAATGTCTATGGTTACTCACGTAACCCTGGTTCCCTGAGATAACGGGAACAAGCATTGTTACTGAACACCCTTCTCAAACCTAAAATTCCGAAACATCAAGGGTGCTCACCTCTAGCCCTCGAGGTCCAGTTTCCTGCAGTTTTGCTCCAACCTTAATATAAAAGGCTGAAAACAAGCTAATCAAAGTCTTCAGGATTACTAGAAAGCTACAGGCGGGTGAGTTTGATCAAGGTTGAAGCTAAACTCTGCAGGAAAGTGGAGTAGTGCAGAACCTTATTTACAGTAGCGCAGTACCTTATTTACTCCTAAAGGGTGTATATTAGTAACTAAAAGGCCCATATTATTACTAGGTGTGCCGCACACATCCTGAAAAGTGAAGCCAAAGCATTTTGACCGCCCCCTGGTGGCTGGCTGCAGTATAGGTCTTAAACCCCGCCCTCTCCATGTAATCAAATGGGATGTGAGCCAATCAAATAAAATCCAATTACACTTCAAATCATTTTTTTAAAAAGTTTCTGTTATTTTAGGTAGTTCTTATCACGTAGACATATGTTCAAGTGTTCGTTTCCCCAGTAAGTTTGGTTTTAGTTCATTTTTTGATGCTATAAAATGGGGTGTAACGTTATGATTGACAGCTGTGCTTACGATTGAGTCTGTGGGAGCGGGAGTGTGGGCGGGAACTTGATGCTGCAGCTCCACCTCAGGATCACTCCTGCGCAGACTCGGACTCTGAACTATGTAATCGGCAACGACCGTTGCTGGGATGTTTTTGCTTAATATTTCTACAGTGGAAGGAAGTGGAGATGCGCTGTCCATCTTTTTTTACAGTCTATGACTATTACCTAAAGTGTACAGTAGACTAAATAGTGTACATTAGTTGTTTTTTTTGTTTTTTTTTTCGTTTAGTTCATTTATTTAACAGGGACCATGCACAACACAAATGTTGTGCCAGAGTTAGCTAGAGCTAATTTGTATCTGTAGTCCCTCCATTACAATCCAGAAAACAGAAGAAAATAATAATAAATCACATCACAATATCACAAATTACAATAATATTTAAAGTGTACCACCCCAGTGACGGTTTTTGTACACTGATGTTTTTGTACCAATTTTTTCAGAGACACACAATGCTGTATATCCCACAATGCAATGCTCTTCACTTGACCTTGGTTTAATTTCCAAGATGATGGTTGTAACTCGTTGTAACTCGCCACTCATATTGAAAAAAATCATTGTGATGAGGTCATTTCATAAACATAACGATGTCATGTGACAACAAAGTATCATATTACAGTCCTTTTTTCTTTCTTTTTTTTACAAAATGTGTTAAACATAATACTTTTTTAAAAATAGTAAGCAGTATACAATATAAAGAATTCAAATAAATGTGCAAAAAAAAACTGCTGAATTTAACCACAGTATAATTATTTATATATTTATGCATCAAATCATTAAATCACAGCAAATTTATGTCTATGAATGTAATTGTGTGAAGTTGTGCTGTTTGGTTTTTACTAACACGTTCATTTTCTAAACACAAAATACGGAAATGTGAATAAAATTGAATCTGTAACTTTGTATTTTGCACATATCTACACATTGCCCATTGTCATTCTCTCACTTTCATGTATGTCAGTGTGTGTTTGTGTATTTCCTGTTTCTGACCCTCACACACCCCCAGGGTGCACATGAGGAATGACCGCCCATCATTCATATAAGTAATCTAGGCTGCTGACAGCTTAATAGCGCTTCAGGCCTGCTTTTACGGTGTCACTGCGTTTTACGAGAACACTAATATGTGCATGAGTGTGTGTTGAGACCAGCGCAGCAGTCTTTTATCAAGATTTTCATCATGTTTGCAGTTTGTGTCTTTATCGACATGTTTGCCTCCAAATACTCAATATCAAAAAAGTGTTACATATGTCTACTGTATGTGTTTTATACCATATCAGATCTGACAGAGGTGGTTCCTGAGACAGAACGACTTGACAGCAGCCTACAAAAAGCTAAAGCACAACTGTCAATCAAAACCAAGAGGCATCGGCCCTCCCGAACCCGCCTGAGAGATAGTGTGAGCTCGATAGATGGGGATGAGAGCACTGATAGAATGGTGTGTATACACACACACAAATGACAATCTCTTATGTATCATGTTGTTACAATCCTTCAGAAATCATTCTAATATGCTGATTTGATGCTCAAGAAACATGTCTTCTTTTTCTTCTTCTTCTTCTTATTATTATCAATGTTGAAAACAGTGTTTTCATGCCAGTTCAAAAATGCTATGTGTGTCTTTGTGTGTGTCTGCGGATTAGAGTTACGGCGGCTCCGTGCAGACCTCATCTTCTCCACTCCACCCTTCCTTTCGCTGCTCCTCCCCCTCCTCTGATCTGCTCCTCTCCTCCCCTTCCTCACGGAGAGACCAGTCCTTCACCTTTGACCCCTACACTGTGGTTGGAGAAAGGGAGGTACAAGATGAAAGACGGAGCTACAGACACCTCCTGAACACCTCCTCTCAGGAGACTTTGCACCTCACCCGTTCTAAATCCCCCTGCAGACCCTGCGTCCATTCAGAGACATCTTCCCCAGCCCATCGCTGCGAGACAGACAACCTCAAGTCACGAGAGGGCAGCCAACCCCTCCTACACTATGGAGAATACTCACAGAGTGAAGGTATGAACTGCATAAGTACATCTCATCACCAAATATATACACTCACCGTTATCGGCCACTTTATTAGGTACACCTGTTAAACTGCACGTTAATGCAGATATCTAATCAGGAAATCACATGGCAGCTTCACATTGCGTTTAGGCATGTAGACATGGTCAAGATGATCTGCTTACATTGAAACTGGGGAAGAAATGTGATTTAAGTGGCTTTGAACGTGGCATGGTTGTTGGTGCCAGATGGCTGGCCTGAGTATTTCAGAAACTGCTGATCTACTGATATTTTCACACACAACCATCTCTAGAGTTAACAGAGAATGGTTCAAAATGAGAAAATATGAAATGAGCAGCGGTTATGTGGGCGAAAATGCCTTATTGATGCCATAGGTCAGAGGAAAATTACTAGACTGGTTTGAGCTGATAGTAAGACAACAGTAACTCAAATAACCACTCGATACATCCAAGGTCAGAAGAGCATCTCTGAACACATCATCTTGAAGCAGATGGACTACAGCAGCAGAAGACCACACCGGTGCCACTCCTGTCAGATAAGAACAAGAATCTGAGGCTACAATTCACACGGGCTCACCAAAATTGGACAATAGAAGATTGGAAAAACGTTGCCTGCTCTGATGAGTTTTGTTTTCTGCTGCAACATTTAGATCAGAGGTCTTCAATCCTGCTCCTGGAGGGCCACTGTCCTGCAAAGATTAGTTCCAACCCTAATCAAACACACCTGAATCAGCTCATCAAGCTCTTCAGAATTGCTTGAATATTCAAAGTCAGGTGTGCTGAAGCAGGTTGGAACTAAACTCTGCAGGACAGTGGCCCTCCAGGAGCAGGATTGAAGACCTCTGATTTAGATTATAGGGTCAGAATTTGGTGTAAACAGCATGAAACCTTGGATCCCTTCTGCCTTGTATCAATGGTTCAGGTCACTGATGGTGTAATGGTGTGGGGAATGTTTTCTTGGCGATCTTTGGGCCCCTTAGTACCAACTGAGCATTATTTAAACGCCACAGCCTACCTGAGTATTGTTGCTGACCATGTCCATCCGTTTATGACCACAGTATACCCATCTTCTGATGGCTAATTCCAGCAGTAAAATGCGGCATGTCACAGAGCTCAAATCGTCTCAAACTGGTTTCTTTAACATAACAATGAGTTCACCACTCAAATGGCCTCTACAGTCACCAGATCTCAGTCCTGAAGTGCACCTTAGGATGTGGTGGAACAAGAGATTTGCATCATGAATGTGCACCCGACAAATCAACAGCAATTGCATGATGCTATCATGTTAATATGGACAAAAAATATCTGAGGAATGTTTCCAGGACCTTGTTGAAACTATGCAATAAAGAGCTCAGGCAATCCTTAAGGCTAAAGGCACAATAAATGTGAATTCTAATCCTGAATTTATTTTGATTCTGATAGCAAATCTGAACTGATTCTGATTCTGCTCTGGTTCTGAGTTCTGACCTGGATTACTGTAGATTTTGTAGATACTCTATTCTGATCTGGACAAATTATGATTCTGAATTCTTATTGATTGATTATGATTCTTATCCTGGGCCCAGTTTTTCCTGAAATAATTAACTCGGATTTGATCAAATCTTGAAAATAGGTTGTTCAAAAGAAAAATTATTTCTGAAATCGAATTAGATCACGTAACCCAGTCTTGGTTTTTGTTCAAAACTTTTTTTAGTAAAATTGGGATACCTTTGATCTAAAAAAATAAATAAATCAGGATTACCTTGATCTCATCAGAAGGATGGATTAAGGGTGGAATTCAGCAACAAAATGTAATAAAATTATAAAATTGGTCAAATAATAAAAATGTTGCATCATATAATATATATTCATTTAAATGTATTCACATTTTTCACTTGATTTGTTTACCGTTACAGTAAAAAAAAAAGGAAAAAAAAAGTAGATAGAGTAGACATTAGGTTGCCTAATACGCCTTTCAGTACAGTAAATAAAAAAATAAAAAAAGTAATTCTCCATAATATAATCTCCCTGGCCCAAACAGCTATCAATATTAAACAAAATTATTTAATTTAAATGCCATTTATCACTTTATATTAAATATGATCAGTCAATTATCTGAGATGAACCAGTCAAAAGTAGTTTCTAACAATTCAAATAAAAACACATAAAGTGTCCCAACACTGACTATTCTACCTGTTGTTTTTTATTGACAGTAGCTAGTAGCCTACACTGTTACATGTATGCCCATTCAGAGCACGTGTAATCCGGATTTGGTAATCGGGAAAAGTTGTATCTGTGTATCAAAGTGTATCTGTTTTAGGGTGATCCAATCCAATCTTGCTTTTGAAAAATCGCCATAAAAGTGAGATGGATTACCTGATCCTGGATAGCAAAACATGATATTTCCAAATCCTTCTGTTCCAGATTAAAATATCTGACCACCTGGGCCCAGATTCTGATGATCAATTTGATGATCTGTTTTCAGATGACAGTCATGACACAGGCCCTGATGAACCAGAGAGTCCAACAGTGCTGCTGGACAAGAAAACCAGGAGACGGTTTCTTGATCTGGGGTTAGTTTCCTACAAATCCTACTGTAAATAACTGTATTTAAGTTGATTCAGTTAAATAATATTTTTAAATTGAATAAAAGCAGTTAAAATAGAAGTTAACATGTTTAAGTTATAATTTTATTAAAGTACAATGTACTAACTACAGTTTTTATCGTATCAGGAGTTTGTTTGCTACATTTCATTTGTAAAAATATTGGCATAGGTTAAAAGTTTTTTTAATGTTAAACATGCAGACACTATAGAAACTATATAATTAGGCATTTTGTTGCTTTACTTCCTGACGACTATAAACTCCAGGAATTTGTATATGAGAGCAAGCTCTCTGTCAACCACTAACATCATACAGATGACATAGTAGTGGCCAGAGTTGGGATCTAAATTTTATCTGCTTGTTTTTCTGTGGGGCAGGGTCACTTTGCGTCGCACATATGGAAAGGTCAGGAAAGACAGATCCAACAGACTATCAGCAGGAAATCGGTACGTGTGTGAGTCTGTCCTGTGTTTACTCAGCTAATGTCAGTCATCTGAGCACCTACTGTATGTTTCCTTGCGTATACCTGTATAGATGCAAGTGTGTGAGGTATTTTGTGTGTTTGTAAGCAGGGATTCAGAGAGAACAGAGAACCGATCCTCACGTTCCTCTGGTCCACCGTTTGTGCCTTTCTCCTGGTTCAGTGAAAGATTAAGAGGCTCTGGCTCCCCCAAGAACATTCAGTCCCAATCCAAACCTTTCACACAGGTTACCTAACCTTAACTAGATTCCACATTTCCTATTATTGTTGTATGAGGAACAATAAAGTGTTGCAGTGATGACATATTTTTGTAGGCCAACCCGGAAGTCAGCATTATACTGGTTCTCTCGTCAAAACCCAATAGGATTTTTCCATCGGCTTTTTATTTAAAAAAATAAGCTTTGTGACCAACAAAAGTTTATGATTCTTACAGGTTTTGTTTATCATAATCTTCACAAATGACCACAACTTTTATAAATTTTGAAGCAATCATCAGAAGTAAAAAGCTAAATGTAAGCTATAAAAAAATGCTCCACCATTAAGCTTCTGACAACTCTTTCAGGCTTTGTTTAAAAAAAAAAAAAAAAAAAAAAAAACCTTCCATGAAAGTTTGAGTTAAAATATTCAAAACCCCATTTAAAAAACCCATTGAACCGGAAGGGCTAAAATGCTAAATTGCTTCCAGGTTTGGCCTACAATGCCTGCATGAAAATGAAAAATTATTTATTTTAAACAGCCAATTATGGCATGATACAGCACTATAGCACTCATTACTCTTTCTTCAAGGGCTCCAGTACTGATGAGGACTTTGATTCTTCAGTGGGTTTACTGGAAGACGCCAGACCCTGCAAGACTGAGTCATCACAACCATATCAGACCCTCCCCGAGCATTCAGATGGGGTGAGATAACTACAAATCACCCACTCACATGTCTAAATTTGGTCAGTCCAACTGGTTTGTGCCTTTCATAGAATAGTTCATCCAAATATACCAGTCCAAATTCAGCAAATTCTCCTGTCATCACCTGTGCAATGGTGCAATCAATTCTGGGGTAGCGTGGGATGCAAAGGATCCATCTGTTGTATCCTTCATTACCCTCAAAACGAAGGACGCATTTGAAGGAGCCTTCGAATTGGGACAGACTTTGTCGCGCCACAGTGATGCAATCAGCCTTCGAATGCGGCCTTGAAAGGATGCAGCCTCTGAATTGGGACGCAGCCGTGACAAACTAGGCTGGATGCCAGCCGAACTTAGCCCCGCCCACAACATTTGAGGTCAGGAAGTTCGGTCTGGACTTGATCCGTTGTAGAGCAATTATGCTCGAACCAGAGCTGTTCGGACCAATCAAATTGTCAGGGCGGGCTTTATACGATGATGGACAGATGATCAACAGTAACGTAATCATCCACGTCACCAAAGAGCGCTTGGGTTGAATTCGTGTACAAAAAAAACGACTGCCGCTGGAGAATTGAGATGCGTAGATTCCGCCATCGTGTCTGTTATAGAAGATATCAACAGTGCATTAATTTTAAAAGAGGAACAGAGAACCGCGATCAAGGCATTTGTCAATCAGAAAGATGAATGAAGAACATACGTCACTTACTCCGTTGCTCTGATTGGTTGTAGGTCTATCCAATTGTTGTAGGTCTATCCAATCCAATCCAGTGCAGAGGAATTTTCTTTCCTGGTTCGGTTGAAACACGCTCCATAATCACAACCCAATGGAGCATTATCAGACTCATATTCTGACTAGAATCTGACTATGACGACATCAGGCTAATGACAAACATGTTGGAAAGGCTAAATTTTCAGAATCATTACTCCAGTCTTCAGTGTCACATGATCCTTCAGAAATCATTCTAATATGCCAGTTTGGTGCTCACGAAACATTTTTTATCATTATCAGTGTTGAAAAAAGTTGTACTGCTTAAGATTTTTGTGGAAACCGTGATAAACTTTCATTAAAAAGTTTGAGGTTAGTAAGGTTTTAAAAAAAGAATAAAATTAAAACTTTATTCATGCTGCAAAGACACATTAAATGTATCAAAAGTGACAGTAAAGAGAATGATAATGTTACAAAATATTTCTATTTCAAAATATTTTAAAATTGTATCATTAATTACTAAAACCATGTCGTTCCAGACCCATAAGACCTTCATTCATCTTCGGAACACAAATTAGAGATTTCTGATCTCTCCATAGACTGCAACGTCATTGCAACTTTCAAGGCAGTAAAGACATCGTTGAAATAGTCAATGTGACTATAATGGTTTAAATGTAATGTTATGAAGCGGCAGGATTGTCGAGAATACTTTTTGTGCGCAAAAAACAAACAAAAAAACAATGCGAACAGCGTATAGGAGACTGACACAGAAGAGAGGAAATTGTTGAATAAAGTCGTTATTTATTTATTTATTTTTTTCACACAAAAAGTATTCTTATCGCTTCATAACATTACATTTTAACGATGTCTTTACTACCTTTCTGGGCCCTGAAAGTTGCAATGACCTTACTTGCTGTCTATGGAGGGATCAGAAAGCTCTCAGATTTCATCAAAAACATCGAAGGTCTTACGGGTTTGGAACGACATTAATAACACAATTTTCATTTTTGGGTGAACTAACCCTTTAATTATTCCATACTTTTGAATGGTAGTGTATAAAAAGTATGCCTAAGAGTGTAGCTATTGTAAGGCCTGCCCAATTTGGCCTAACGACAGTTTCCGATAACTGGGTGAAGGTTTCCTGTCTTTTCAGTGTGGCAAAGTATTTTAATTCCAATTTACTTTTATCTGACTCCATTTTATTGCGACCTCAAATTTAGGTTGGAATGCCAATTCATAGATTCCTAATGAACGAGTAAAATATAAAGTAAAGAGTTAAATAGAATAATCAAATGTCTAGATTATTCTATTTAACTCTTTACTTTATATTTTACTCGTTCATTATTAAAAATCTATGTCACACAGAGAGCCTCACGCAGGTTGTTTAATGTGGGTTTCACAATCACAAACTCAAGGTAATTGACTATACTGTTTAGACGGCCTCCTTCATGCTTGCTCTATCTAAAAGTATTTGTTTAGTCCCCATAGATCTGTTTACACTTGAATTAAAGTAACACTATCTCTAGTCAGATGTCATGACCACTACTACAGATATAAGCCGACCAACATTACTTCTCTTATATTAGCATTGATTTGGTCATGCCATGGTTTCCCACAAACACTTAGCTAGAGTAACATTACATTAAACAGAGGTAAGGCTTACCCAAATTTAGGTTCGTGGATCAACGTTTTGTTGTCCTAAACGGAAATTCCCTTTTTAGCCTTTACAGTCTAAGTACACTTGAACTAGTGCCAAGTGTTAGCCGGAGCTCTAAAATCGCAGTTGGTGCGCCCTATGCTCCACTCAAAACTGGACTTTAGTCCATTACTAACTTGACGCAGATTTGCGGTAACATTTGCCTTCACTTAATCTTCTTTTAATTTCAGAGCAAGTCAGAATAAATTCAAATGTAACAATTTATTATTAGTCAGGTAAATGTATCATGCCAATTCCATAATTCAAAGAAAATCAATACAAAACATTTGATCTGGAATAAAGAGTAAAATATACTCTTACAAGACAGTACTGAGGTGATTGACTCTCGGATGGGGATGCTAATTTTGCAAGAGAGAGTTCAAATGTTAATATCCAGAAAAGTCCTTTGTTTTCTCAGTGAGTAGCCCTTTTTGAGTCTAGATAGTCTGCCATCAGTCTTACAGTTTTTTTAATGCTAAATGCAAAAAGGGACAGAAAGGTTGCAGAACTGCTTGCAGGAACGTTTTAATATACACAGGTAGAATATTAACATAGATTTTTCATTTCAGTCTTCTCAAATGCAAAGAGGAACATTTGGAGATCGATGGCGCTGGCACACTGCTATGCAGCATACAACCATCTTTCAATATGAAGGACAATCATATTATATCGAAGTGGAACAGATTCACACTAGCTTAATTATATCAAAGGTGGTTTGTGCTGCATATTCAATTTGTGCTCAGTAAATAAACTGCTGTGCTGTTTGAATATGCTACATTAAAACATTTGCCTGTTGTTTTTGCTTAAAAGAATAGTTAATCTGTCCAGATAGCACAGGTACATCTGTAAGATGTCTGCTAAAGATCTGTTAATCTGGAAAGCATCTGCTGTGTAAAAACATCTGATATTTTAGAGAAGGCAGTTTTACATACATGTTAAATCTTAAACATCTTAAAGACATCTTCTAAATGTCTATCTAACAGGAAATGTCCTTGCAGATGAGCACTCTAAAAAATACATCTGGCACAGATGTAAATGCAGACATCAAATAGACATCTCCAAGATGTACTTGTGCTATCATTACTCACCCTCATGTCATCTTCGGAACACAAATGAAAATCTTTTTGATGAAATCTGAGAGCTTTCTGTCCCTCCATAGACAGCTACGCAACTGAATAAAAGCAAATATATGTGAATAAAAGTCTAAATTCAATATATTCATCAGATAAACCAATTCATATAGATTAGTTTTACGATCTCTTATGAACGTTTTGAAGCGTCAAAAGGTCAGTTGTGTAGCTGTCAATGGAGGGACAGAAAGCTCTCAGATTTCATCAATAAGATCTTCATTTGTGTTCAGAAGATGAACGAGAGTCTTACGGGTTTGGAACGACATGAGGGTGAGTAATTAATGACAGAATTTTCATTTTTGGTTGAACTATCCCTTTAAGCAGTCATTCTTCAATCATTACACCTGTAACCAATTTTGCATATTAAAGGTATAGTTTGCTCCTTTTTTCAGAATGACTGTGACAACAGTCGAGGCACAGATTTCAGTTTTAAAAAGAAGATGCTTTCTGCTGCTGGTAAAGATCGGACAGAGCGACAGAACGCCGTTAATGGAAAACGGGACGGCGGGAAAAATGGACACAGTGAAGATGGACAAAAATTACTGACCACTTGATGGCATTTCTGAAAGACTGAATACAATTATGCTGCAGGTGCCATTATTAATGTCAAACGTTGCTTTGGCTTTCACAATGTATTACCGATTGATATAGTAATAAAGATAACTTGCAAAATTGTTCATTTAGATATTTTATTGAATAAGTGATTCTGGAACATCAGTGCAAGATGTCTAAAGGTTAAGTGTGTAATTTGTATTAATCAATTTTGACATATCATTTAGAAAAAGAAGGAAAAAAGTCAGTTTAAGTAGTGCTTGAATAGCAGACAGCTTGATGACAGTCTTACACTTGACAAAATAAATGATAAATATGTCACCTGTGTCATTACAGAGAAATATTTGAGTCAAGGGTGTTCTGGGATCATGTAAGCTGTGATGATGACATGGGCTTATGTGGAACTGTCTTAGAAAAAAAATCAATGTCATTAATGTATTTTGCAGCTTTGGGCAAAACCTGGATGAGCAAGAGGAACTAGACTGCTACCCAAAGGGCCTCGACTTCTAAATCTACTGTCCGATACAACGAGACCTGAGAGAACAAATGACTCTTATGAGCTGGTCCTTTTTAGTGAATCATATACATTTAATGCGACCAATGAAGCCCAAAAATAATATTCGGTTTTCGACAGCGATCTAATGTACCACCTGGCCTGATGGAGACATCTCGCATCTGACATCGAGACCTGCTCTAACAAAACCCGATAGCAATGTCTAATTCGTGAACGAACAGTTATTCTGACTCTGAGCCGATTCGGTTGAACCGGTTCACAAATTGCACTGAATGACCCGGTTACAGCAATTACAGATTTCTCAATCAATTTGACACATTTCTCCAAACTCAGATCGCTGCTTTCAAAACAATTAAAACGGTGATCTGAATACTTTGTAACTGTCCTAAACCGATTGTCATTTTTTGTTAATTTCATACAAATAAAAAAAAAAAGCAGAATTTTCTCAAAGCATTAGCACACAGCCAACCAAAATTTTTATATTTCAGGGAGAAAAAAAAAACAAACAGTTGCAGCTCTTTTTATTAATTTTGTACAAAAATGTCATATTCTCAATTGCACTTGGAATGAGTTGGCCCCAAATTGGTGGGTTAATACACACATCACAGGAAATGTGATTTTTCTAATTGTTTACACAGCTACCACAATCAAAAGTAACAAACATTATTATAGCCTTTTGGGGCGCCGCTAGCAATTTTGGACCCCATGAAAGAATATGAGGTTGTGCCGCCTACCGCACCAAACATATATTTATAACATATAATTTAGTTTTATTTGTAATTGTAACTCTTTGGTAGATTATACATTTATAATTTCTATTACATGCTTGTTACTTCTAATGAAATCGATTTCTGGGGGCCCCAAAAGTGTGTGGCCTCTTAGAATCATCCTAACTCCCAATCAACTGTTACAAGAAGACATGAACAGAAAAGAAGGGGACAGCAGGATGGAAGAGCTGTGAAGAGACGTACAGACTTTCAAATGAAATGGGAGTCACCCTAATAGACAATGTAGTAAATCATGGTGTCTTCTTGAGAGAAGGAAACTAAGACATTCCACTTCTATATTTGTATTGTACTATTATTGGTGCATGGTGTACATTTGTAGTTCTGAGAGTGGCAATTTCTGTAAATGCCCAAACATTTTTCAGAATTGAACTGTTTACCACCCAAAATACCACTAAACTTGATGTTGAGGCAGAAGAACATTCACATTCCACACCATAATCATGTATGATAAGAATATATTCTGTGAAGATGAAATGCTCTGGCCAGATGTAAATTATAGGGGTGATCAATAAACTTTGATTGCAGAACTGTACAACAGTAAACATTTGCTGCATGTTTGTGTTGTGTCTGAAATTTTTTGGGGGTAGGAGAAAAAACGTATAACAGAACTTTACGATAAACATGCATTTCATTAGTGTATTTGTGTGTCTAAAGCTGATTACGTTATAAAATCATTAGAGAACACACCGGTAGCATTTACTTCTAATAAATACATTACCAGAAAAAAATACAGCACTTCATTATGCAGTAAAGTTGGCTAAGTTAAGAGTGTGTTTAGTTGGCTGTGTTACCATGATTTAACTACAAGAACCATGTTGTTGTTGTTGTTTTGTAGTAAAACCATGGTTCATTTTCGAGTATTTATGGAGTCTTTAAGGAACTGGAATTCATGCCAGCAGAATTGATACATTTCCATTTAGTGTTTATAATTTAAAAAGTGATTTAGAGTTGTAATATATTTATAATGGTATAGTCATATTTACAGAATAGCATGACGGTGGTAACATGGTGGTGATACAAAGATGCAATGATGGTGGTACCATTTCATGTTATAGCTATTAGGCTATCATGGTACTGAATGATTACAATATCCACGTATCATGTATTTACATGAAAGAAACCCATTAATATGGCATGGTATAATGTAAAGACATTATATTGCTTTTAATATTACTTCGTTTATTGTTATGGTGAAAACGTTTAAACTTACATTTCAGTGTTTCTCCTCCTAAATCAAAAGTTTAATACAATCTCCCGACCAATAAGAGGACCCGATATCACACTATCCAATCGGATTGAGCTATACTGTAGCAAACCTACATTCTCGGCCAATCAGAGGACGTGATCTTACAGAACAAAATGGCAGCGCTGGGGTGTTGAGAATGGGAAATTAACTAAACCTGATTCATTTACTGCATGAACTGGAATATTTTGTGGTAAGCAGGATTTTAAAATCAAGAAATCCTAAATTTGCTTTTTAGCCCATATGTACATTTGATTTATACACCTTATGCAAGAACTATGTGTTATTTTTCTGTGAGACGTTATGAGTAGAGATGATGTCTGTCGTTCTTCTGCCGTACACAAATGATTTCCATATATGGTTGATTAATTAATGTTTTGATGTATAGTTTATAAAACAGACAGAATGAAGGTGAATCTGAGTCTGAAGCAGGCTATCCTGCAGGCGTGGAAGGAGCGCTGGAGTGATTATCAATGGGCCATTAACATCAAGAAGAACTGTCCTAAAGGATCCACATGGGACTACCTCAATCTAGCAGGTCATATCTAAATATATCATCTCATATTAAGTAGAGAAATTACTGTGTCACACTATACACAACCCAGTTTTAGACATTTGTGAGCAATTCATTTTGCCCACTGTTGAGCCATCATGTACACATCTCTTATGCTCTCTAAGGCGGCAGACCTGTAACGCTCCAGTCGACAGCCGCTGTGTTAGATGACACTCTGTGATGCATGTAACCTATCGTTTAGTTGTTAAGTTGTGATTATTATTGTTTCTCCTGATACAGAGGCTCTTCTGGAGCAGGCTATGATTGGCCCATCACCCAACCCTCTCATCTTGTCCTACCTGAAGTATGCTATCAGTTCACAGGTAAAACGTACTGCTTGCAGTGCTTGATTTATCATAGCCTTTTATTTGCAACTTTTCTCACAGAATAAATTAATCATGATGACTGTCTGCTAATAGTGCGTGTAAAACAGGAACTGTAAGCTTTACTTTTGTGTGATGCTGCTTCTACACCATTAGGTGTCAGTATAAGTTCAAGATGACTGCAATAGGTCAAGCAGCTTTTTGACATGATATTCTCTCGCCCACCTCTAGATGGTGTCATACTCTAGTGTGCTGACAGCAATCAGCAAGGTTTGTGGTTTTTATTTTTTTTTTATTTTTAGAATTTTTTTACTTAATTTAATTTACTAAATTTCCATTTATCTGTCCACAGTTTGATGATTTTTCACGGGAGCTATGTATCAAATCATTGCTTGAGATCATGGGCATGTTCTCCAACCGACTCAGGTACCCATCCATCAGTTAGTCGCATCAGTCCGTCTAACAGTCAGTGAGAAGCAGTTTTTCTAGGACAGAAGTTATATGTTTTTCTCTCTTGTGTTTCTTTCCTGCAGCTGCCATGGAAAGACAGAGGAGTGTATCGGGCTGTGCCGCGCAATGTTGTGTACCGTGGTTTGGCTCCTGCAGGGCTGTGCGTGGTACTGTGAGAGACTGCGGGAGTCCAGCGGTCTTCCTGCAGTAGAGAACAGTCTGAGAGCCTGCCTGGAACGCATGAACAATCTGTTACACAGCACCAAGAACAGAGCCCTGGTGCACATTGCACGCCTGGAGGAGCAAGGTGTGTGTGTGTATTTACTAAGAATAATTAATAATAATAATCTCTTTATGATATACTTACATAGTACTTTATATAAATAAGCAACAGTGTAAATAGTGTCAATTCAATCTATTTGGTGCTCAGTCGTTCAAGAACAAATCTATCTTCTTTTTTTTAAAGTGCCCCTATTATGCTATTTTAAAGGCTCCTAATTTTGTTTTGGAGATCTCCTAAAACAGGTTTACATGCATCAAAAGTCAAAAAAACACTTTCATTTTCTGATAACATTGCATATCGCCAAATTGTTCAATGATTCTCAAACGACTCGATGTACATAGTGGTTTTTACATATACCAAAAATAGCTGCATGTAGTTACAGCTGTAAATTTCTTGTTGACCCTTCCCTTACATTAGTGGTTCCCAAACTTTTTACAGTGGTGTACCCCCTGAGGCATTTAACATCCTTCTGCGTACCCCCTCTCTTCCACATAGACTGCAGTCACACCTTTTCCAATGTTTGCCCTCTTAAAGTGATTTTCAGGTACATGTATTACCTTTATGAAGGCAATGTTTTTCTAACCCTATTAAATGTATGTCTCACAGTTTATGTAAAATTCTTAAAATTCCAGTAATTTAATTGTTATTATACTAAATACAGCAATAAATTCAACTAAATGAATAAATTCAATCAAATGAAGTGGCACAAGCAGCATCTAAATGTATTTAGTATATAGATGGTATTTATACACTGTTTACTGCTGCTCAGGTGTGGCATAAATGCGATTACAATGGCATGAATAATATTATGAGATAATATTTTAAATAAAATAAAAAATTCAGTATAGAAATATTGGTAAAATATTGGTAAAATGAAGTGGTACTTTTAAATATTAAATGAAAACCACCAGTAGGTGGCGGCAAGTCACTGTCTTAATGTCATTCATGCATTCAGTAACACAGCTGTATTTATGAACGGGTTATTGAATTATTGACTCTCCAGATTCGTTGTTCACTAACGAAACACTCTTGTGTGTTGTTTGGGGGTGCACAAAAGTTCTGCGGTGGCTTTCGTTGGAACTATTATTTCATTGCAAAATAGAGTAAACAATATCGACAATACTGTTTCAAATGTACGTCACTTAATATTACCTTTTTGATTGTTAAATTGTTGTATAAAATCAATGTCACTTTTGTAATGGTTTGGATATTTGGGAAAATTTGCATTATTCCTGGTATAATATATTGTCAACATTGAAAACAATAACTCGCACTGTATCTTTCTGTATTGTGGACAGTTTGAGTCTTAAATCGATCTCTATGCAGTCTGTGTCTATATTTGATCTTCATGCTAGTAAGTGCTAAATCCCCACTTTTACAAATACTTTGTGGAGAATGGCAGTAATGTAGTGCAATCGATTTGAGTCCCTTGTTTGTCCTGAGCAGTTAAATTGAGCACTGTTCTTCAGAAATATTCTCTAGGTCCTGCTAATTCTCTGTAGAAAAACGATTTTCAACCTTCATTCTGACCCTCTGTCTGAAATGATCTGCTTTTAAAGGGCGGCTCATTTAAGGCTTGTCAGTAAACGGCAGCTGTTATGATTGGCTAACATCATTGCTTAGGAAACATTTTTGCACATGATTAAGTGTTTTAAACCATGGAAAAAATCCATCATTTACAGCCAAAGTATTATTAAATCGTTTACTCAAGGTTTGTGATTCAGCTGCTGTCAGATCTAATGCAGCTGACTCCTTCATCTGTCAACAACAGTTTCTTTGCAAACTTTCCATTACATTGTGCCTCATTTACAAAACAGTCTGCAATCAAATTCTCTGAAAAACATAATCCTCCGAAGCAATCCATGTAGCCTTTCAAAATAAACCATCCACTTGTTCCTGCTGGGATCCTTCTGAAGTCTGTACAGAAATGTGCAAATTAGCTCTTTAAACAGCACATGTCAAAGTGAACGTTCCTGTATGCTTTCATTTACTCTTCCATTTTTGTCCTCGTCGACCGACTCAAGCATGTGGATATGTCAGAAAGTGAATGTGCATCTGTATACTGTATCCAGTGTAGACAGCGAAAAATTGTAGTTTTGACATGAAGTTCAGCTATTTTTTAAAGTAACACGCTGATTTTTTGGGACTTTAGCTTATTCACCGTATCCCCCAGAGTTAGATAAGTCCATACGTACCCTTTTCATCTCCGTGCGTGCCGTAACTCTGTCTGTCTGTCTGTCCTACACATTTCTGTTTTGTATTTACACTAACTATCTAATGTTTTATTTATTAACCCAAGTATAAATTTCATCAAGTTAGTGTTTTTATTCCAAAATAATATCTAAAGGCAGTAACAATTTAATTAATATATATATATATATATATATATATATATATATACATACACATACATACATACATACATACATACATACTAGGGCTGTCAAACGATTAATCGCATCCAAAATAAAAGTTTGTGTTTACATAATATATATATAAATACACACACATGCATATATATTTAAGAAAAAATTGTTATTTATATATAAAATATTTATATATAATATAAATTATATATAATATAAATATACACTGCTCAAAAAAATAAAGGGAACACTTAAACAACACAATGTAACTCCAAGTCAATCACACTTCTGTGAAATCAAACTGTCCACTTAGGTTTCATTTCACATGCTGTTGTGCGAATGGAATAGACGACCGGTGGAAAAAATAGGCAATTAGCAAGACACCCCCAATAAAGGAGTGGTTCTGCAGGTGGTGACCACAGACCACTTCTCAGTTCCTATGCTTTCTGGCTGATGTTTTGGTCACTTTTGAATGCTGGCGGTGCTTTCACTCTAGTGGTAGCATGAGACGGAGTCTACAACCCACACAAGTGGCTCAGGTAGTGCAGCTCATCCAGGATGGCACATCAATGCGAGCTGTGGCAAGAAGGTTTGCTGTGTCTGTCAGCGTAGTGTCCAGAGCATGGAGGCGCTACCAGGAGACAGGCCAGTACATCAGGAGACGTGGAGAAGGCCATAGGAGGGCAACAACCCAGCAGCAGGACCGCTACCTCCGCCTTTGTGCAAGGAGGAGCAGGAGGAACACTGCCAGAGCCCTGCAAAATGACCTCCAGTAGGCCACAAATGTGCATGTGTCTGCTCAAATGGTCAGAAACAGACTCCATGAGGGTGGTATGAGGGCCCGACATCCACAGGTGGGGGTTGTGCTTACAGCCCAACACCGTGCAGGACGTTTGGCATTTGCCAGAGAACACCAAGATTGGCAAATTCGCCACTGGCGCCCTGTGCTCTTCACAGATGAAAGCAGGTTCACACTGAGCACATGTGACAGACGTGACAGAGTCTGGAGACGCCGTGGACAACGTTCTGCTACCTGCTTTCATCTGGATGCGATTAATCGTTTGACAGCCCTAATATATATACATACATACATACATACTGGATCATTTGTGAGCTAATGTTCAGCTTTACACTTTTCAACTTATTTTCATCAGTCATCAAGCTTGTACTCACTGGTCACAGACACGAAGATGTACCTTTAATTTCCCCAAGCTGATCGCTCACTTAAACCCCGTTCAGTCATCATGTTTTCAGGCCATTGCAAGTTTGATTTTGACGTGACAAAGTGGTGATATCTAAGTGGCGGAGTAACTTTTTTAATTTGTCTTCCCATTAACGCCATCATTGTCTTCATTCAGACCAATTCCAGATCGCGCATGAAAACAAGAGGCAGGATTTATCACACGAACAAATCATAACTGATCATATCCAATCATAGCGCACGCTTTAGGGGTTACAGCCTCCCGCTGTAACTTTACCTGCTGGAGTCACTGTTGGACAGTGTTACTTTATAACGAGTGACTTTTACACGTTTTAATGTCACATTTTGTAATATTTCCGTAGCTTTATTTTTGTGATATCGGTTATTTTCTCATAAAGTTATATTTGCCTCCTTAGAGGAAACGCCCCTGCACTACAGATGTCGTGGTGTACCTTTCATTTCCGTTAATGTAAAACTGGTGTCACTTTTGGACGTTGTCACTTTATATAAATGTATTTACAAAAAACTATTCACTGTTAATCACATATTTTGCTGTATTTGCTTTGTTTTATTTTTGTACTGTTATATTCTCATCCATTTTCTGAGTCAATCTTGCCTACTCTCACTTGCAACATAAGACCATGTGACACTATAGCATACTGCTGTTTATTGCATAATGCCATCAGAAAAAAATAGTGTATACCACACAGGATTCAGTAAGTAGTCATCTAGTATTCCATTACCAATATAACCCTTTTCTGTGGCCTGTTAATCAGAATGACTCAGCGTGATTTCATTTTTACAAATCATTTCTTTTAAACTCTGCCTTTCAGAGAATCGGATTACTAATTTGTCTGCATCTCCAATCAGAAATGGTTTCCAAATTATTATTTTTTTTATCTCCAACAAAATTATATGTGGGTAAATTTTTATTGAATGACTTTTTAATGTTTATAAAATCTTAAATCATGATGATCGTTATATTGAGTCCCATTTAATTTGCCATGTCTTCTCTTGTCTCATAAGCATCCTGGACCAATGTAGAGCAAGCTTTGCTCAAGCTGTCAGAAAATCTTAATGCTGTGACCAATCAAACACTGAAGGAAAACCTTGAGGAGTGTGTTTCCTTGGTCAATAGGTGAGAATCCCAAAAGACCTCAGACTCACTGTTTGAAGTGCAGCAATGAAAGAGCTGGAAAGAAACTGATTACTCACAATGCATTTGCAAAGAGGTTGCTGGCAATTATAAAATGAAGCACTGTTGTGATTATTGCAGTGATTATAATGGAATTTGACATTTTAGTCATTAGGCTAGTTTAACAATAACAAGAAGACACTTTATATTAGGTCTATTTAACTACTATGTCCTCAAGGTAATTGTTTGGTACAATGCACTTCTGTTGTATTGCAAAACACTTTTGCTGCTATTGAGGGAGGATATGAGTAAGGTTAGGGTCAGAATTCATGGTATATGGTTAGGTTTAAGGGTGGGTTAAGGGGTAAGCATAGGATCAACAGTTTAAATATAGATGTTATTACATGTTTTTATTATATATTTTTATTAAAGAAAAAAATACCTACATTTCTGTAAACAGTAAGTGCATTGTATCAATTGATTCATTTAAATGTTTGTACATAGAAATATTTAACAGGTTAAAGACACTTAATATCCAGAAGCATTATGACAAAGATGAATCTTTTAAAAAAGTTGGTAATTTTGATTCATTGTCATATTTCACTTAAAGCTGCCTTTATTCTTTTAAATGATTCATTTGTGTTTTCACAGTATTCCTCAGATGTTGTGTCTTCAGTGTGATCCACCGGTCCACACCACATTTCCTTCAGTCCATGCCTTCGTCATGCTGGAGGGAACCATGAATCTCACTGGAGAGACGCAGCCGTTAGTTGAGCAGCTCATGATGATCAAGAGGATGCAGGTGGCTTCAGACACCAGTGTTCATACTTGAGATGAAGTGGTGTATGTGTGGGTTTTCTGATGTGTTTTTGTGATCTGTGTCTGTAGCGTATCCCAGCTCCACTGTTTGTACTGGAGATCTGGAAGGCCTGTTTCACTGGACTCATCGAGTCTCCAGAGGGGAATGAGGAGCTCAAATGGACAGCCTTTACCTTCCTAAAGGTTTGCTTGAGTCACCAATCACTGGTCTCTCTTGAACTTTCAGTTGTAATATCGGCTGTGCTAAAAAGGCCAGTTAAAGAGATAGAAATAGAAAATGTAAATCATTTATTCACCCACATATTGTTCCAAACCTGGTTGCCGGATTCACAAAGCATTCTTTAGAATATATTTTTTCTATTTTTTATTTTATTCTATTTTATAAAACTTCTATTTGCTTCTTATTTTGTAACTTAAAAATAATAACATTTTCTATTTAAAGAATTTTTATTTCTAAAAACTGTTTAAGTACTCCTGATGTACTTACAAACTTTCCAATGCCTCGTTTTATGATTACAGAACCTATTTGTACTACTGTAGAAGTTTGGTACCATTCTGGGCATTGTTAGTGAGGTAATTTACGAGATACAAATTTGGAGCCATTAGCGACTGCACTAAGCCATCCGGCTGATTTCTCTAAATAAGCTCTAACTTTAATAATGTTCAACCAAGGGAAAAAAGGCTTCTGGGGGGGGGGGGGGGGGGGGGGGGGGTGTTTGGCTCGATGTCATGGTGCAAAGGGCCCTAGGTTGATTTTACTCCGAACCATTCCTTTAAGGTCTAACATATATGTGGAAAGCATTTCCTTCCCCATTAATGTTAGATAAATGAATATCGTGATTAAATTACGAGTAAGACAGAAAATGTAAATTTTTGGTAAACTTATTTGAAGAACAAGACTCTTTATCTATGTTACTTGACTTTGTTTCAGACAATTATTATCTATTTGTAGTTCAGTCAAGCTGTTGTTTATGGAGTAAAATTGAGCTTTTTCACATGACATTTCCAGATTCCTCAGGTTTTACTAAGGCTGAAAAAGTACCCACAAGGAGAGAAGACACAGGTACAATTATTTGACTGTTTACTTCACCTGTACATGTAGGATTTTAACTATTTTGTTTCAAGTTCTAATTTGTATCTCTCATGACACCTGAAACCTCATATGTCTGTCAGCAAAATATGTCAGTCCACATAATGTTAATCACTCTATCTGACCTGTCCGTGTGTGTGTTTGTCAGGATTTTACGGAGGATGTGAACGTGGCATTTGAATATCTTCTGAATCTCACTCCACTGCTGGATAAAGCCGACCAGAGATGCAAGTATGTCGCCACTACCAACACCTGTGTTAGTTATGTGCTGAAACATAGGAAGCTGGAATGATGATTTGTATGGCCGGAACCTTATGTTGCTTTTATTCAAAATGACTGGCAGTACATTCAAGGTATTTATTAATACCATGGTTTTAGATCAACTGGTAGAGCTTTGAGCCATAAATATATACACACTGATCTCTTACCATAATCATGTACCATGATGTGAATATGGTACTTCAAGAATACCGTGTGTGTGTGTGTGTGTGTGTGTGTGTGTGTAGCTGTGACTGCTTGAGTCTGTTACTGCAGGAGTGTAATAAACTAGGTCTGTTGTCTGATCCCAACACTGCCAATCTTACTGCAAAACGGTATGGTCAGAACATTTTATTCTTATTTTTATTGTATCATTAAAATGTGGCAACATGCCCATACTTTATCTATGTTCCTTGTTGATTTCTCTCTCTGTGCCATGTTTTTTTTTTTTTTCTCTCTCTCAGGACTGAGGACAGAGAACATGCGCCCAGACTGAAGACAGCAGAGAATGCCAATATTCAGCCCAACCCAGGCCTCATCCTGAGAGCCGAACCAACAGTCACCAACATCCTTAAGGTCCTCAGCTGGTTTTATATCATTTTATATTGATTGTCTTGGAATCTCACAAAGTCTGTTAAAAACTTGTGCAAGTTATATTTTACCCCAATATCAAAAAAGAAAGAAATTAGCCTGTTTATAGTCGCGATAAAACCGAAGTTGTGACAGATTTTCTATTCTGCATTGTGATGTTCATCCGAGTGTTACGGATTATCGGAAAGAAAAAATGTAGGCGACTTAGTGAGCGTGGCACTCAAAAGTGGAGACAGATGAACACAAGATTGCACCGGCTGATCCAGTTATGGTGTTTTGATGAAACATTACATGACAGTTTACCTTACAATATTTTATACTTTATTGTATTATATGTACAGTGTTTTAGAGCAAAAAATGTTTTTGTCATCAGAATTTGGAGGGAAAATGTGCTTAATTGTTATAAAAAAAATGTCAAAATAAAAAAGTAATGGTCCTGGAAATAGGCTTTATTTTCATTATGTAAAATATATATATTTTTTCTATTAGAGTGAAATATGATTTTGAATAAGTTGTCTGTCTCTTCCAAATGAGTTGGTTAATGGTTTCATGCTCTCAATGATATTTACTTGACGAGTACAAAAAAATCTTAAGTCTCTTTAGTTAATGTTTGTTAATACAGATTAAATAACAATGCACAATACATTTGATACAGTATTTATTACTCTTTAACTCTATATGGTTACACTTTATTTTTAAGGTGTCATAATTACAACAATTATATGTTTAATACGGAGAAATATTAATTATTTACAATTACTTACTATAGGGTTAGGGTAGGATTAGAGTTTGGTTGAGGGTTAGTTGTATGTTATTATGCATAATTTACTGTTATTACTATGGTAAGTGTGTTACATAATAACAAGGACACTGTAAAATAAAGTGTTACCCTTTATTTAATAAAAATACAACTGCTCATTGTGAGTTCATAGCTCAGGTTCATTAAATAATATTAACAGGTACAACTTTTTATTGTAATAATGTATTAGTAAATGTTGAAATTAACATTAAGATTAATAAATGCTTTTGAATTATTTGTTTCATTGTTAGTTCATGTTAACTAATATTAACAAATTGAACCTTATTGTAACCTGTTAGCTGACCGATTTTCTCCTCTTTCTGGTTGTGTAGACTGTGGATGCAGATCATTCTAAGTCTCCTGAGGGGCTGCTGGGAGTTTTGGGTCACATGCTCTCAGGGAAAAGTCTTGATTTGCTACTGGCCGCTGCCGCAGCGACTGGAAAGCTCAAGTCTTTCGCTCGCAAATTCATCAAGTATGACAATATGACAGAAACTGGATACATTGCATCAGGATTATCTTATATTTCCTCAGATAAATACATGAACAAAGTGTCTATATTTATATATATATATATATTTGCTGTTATCTTTCAGGCTTAATGAGTTTCCAAAACACATCAGTGGAGAAGGATGTAAGTCATGTGCTTTATTGTGCTACAATTACATGCAGCCTGTTAATCAGTTATTATTCAGATGGGCATTAGGCTAATATGTTCATGCAAGATAAAATTTTGGGACACTTTTAAAATTGTCATCTTCATGTATTTTTCTAAATTATAACGGAAAGTGAAGGACACTCTGTCCTTGAGTATTACTAGAGTAATACGGGCCGCATCTGCCGTGTGAACTTGCTTTGATAATTTTTAGCGTGTGTGTGTGTGTTTATATACACACTTTTAACATGACACCTGTGAATATACTTTCCAGCGAAGTCTGCGTCAGTACGAGCTCTGCTGTTTGACATTTCCTTCCTCATGTTGTGTCATGTCGTGCAGACCTATGGGTCAGAGGTCAGTTTCACACATATTTTATTCCACAGATTAAGTGTTTGAGCTATATTGCAAAAGGGTGTTACAGTCTGATGAAGTTGTGTAACATTATTACATAATTCATAACCACATCCTGCACATTATTTTTTAGGCGTTCTCCTATACCCGAGTCATTGACATCCTCTTCCTTGTCTGTCCAGGTGATTCTTTCGGACCCCAGCCCATCGAGCGAGACACCCTTTTTTGAGACTTGGTTGCAGACTTGCATGCCAGAGGAAGGGAAAACCCTGAATCCAGACCACCCCTGCTTCAGACCTGAGTCTGGGAAGGTGGAGAGTCTGGTGGCCCTGCTCAATTCTTCCTCTGAGATGAAACTTGTGTAAGTGCTTCTTCACATCAATCACTCTTGTCACATTAACATCTTCACAAAACGTCCACTTCAGTAGCTGTGTTAGAGTTAAGTTTAATTTATTTCTATGAATCGGTTCAAACTGTTTGTGAATTGCTTCATCAATTTAATTGTCATCTCAAACATTTTTGCCTCAAAAAATTCCCTGCATGCCATTTTTGACTATATATATTTAGTGCTTATAAATGAAAATGATGAAATGCCTATCTTTACTGTATAGATAATATTCATCATGTACTTATATATCCAACTTTATATAGAGCTGTGCGATAATATTGTTTACATTTTTTGACAATATAGACAATCAAGTATTTGAGATGTGCTATAGTATATATCGCTTTACATGACAGTACTGTACACTACCGTTCAAAAGTTTGGGATCAGTAAGATTTTTTAATGTTTTTAAAAGAAGTATCTTCTGCTCACCAAGGCTGCATTTATTTGATTAAAAAAAAAAAAAAACAGTAATATTGTGAAATATTATGACAACTTAAAATGACTGTTTTCTATTTTAATATATTTTAAACTGTAATTTATTCCTGTGATCAAAGCTGAATTTTCAGCATCATTACTCCAGTCTTCAGTGTCACATGATCCTTCAGAAATCATTCTAATATGATGATATGATGCTCAAAAAACATTCATTATTATTATCAATGTTGAAAACAGTTGTGTACAATTTTTTTTCAAAATTCTTTGATGAATAGAAAGTTCAAAAGAACAGCATTTATTTAAAATAGAATATTTTCTAACATTATAAATGTCTTTACTGTAACTTTTGATCAGTTTAACTCATCCTTGATGAATAAAAGTATTGATTTATTTGATTTCTTTCCCCCAAAAATAAAATTTAAATTCTTACTGACCCCAAACTTTTGAACGGTAGTGTTTAATGTTACAAAAGCTTTAGATTTCAGATAAATGCTATTCTTTTGAACTTTCTATTCATCATAGCATCATGAAATAAAAATGTAAATAACTGTTTTCAACATTGATAATAATCATAAATGTTTCTTGTGCATCAAATCATCATATTAGAATGATTTCTGAAGGATCATGTGACACTGAAGACTGGAGTAATAATGCTGAAAATGCAGCTTTGATCAAAGGAATAAATTAAACTTTACTGTATATTCACATAGAAAACAGATGTTTTAAATTGGAATAATATTTCACAATATTACTGTTTTTGTTTGTATTTTTAATCACATAAATGCAGCCTTGGTGAGCAGAAGATACTTCTTTTAAAAACATAAAAAATCTTACTGACCCCAAACTTTTGAACGGTAGTGTATGTATGCAAATATAGTTATAAATCCAACGTTATGTATAGAGCTTGTCGATAATATGTGGAAAACATGTATTCATCATTTTAATGTTTGTTTGTTTGTTTTTACTGTATTTTACTTCTTACATTTTAACATTTTGAATATTCATGTCTACACCAGCTGTTTAAAATGATGGTTCCTCTGATTGGATACATATATATATATATATAAAAAAAAAAAATCTGTTCTTTAATGACGTTATTCTATTATGACGACATGAACTAACAATGAACAAAACATTTGTTACAGTATTCATCTTTGTTAATGATAGTTAATTTTAAACTTGTTTTATTATTCAGTTTGTACAAGTGATTGCAGTGTGCTTTGAGAAATATCTTAATACTGCAAGGCTATATTTATTTTATTTTTTATTTATATATTATTTTATTGCCATTCCCTGTTTTCATACAGACGTTTCGTTTGCTAAATATATATATATATATATATATATATATATATATATATATATATATATATAAAATTATTGGATATTGAATGTGAAAAGGAAATGGTTCTTCCACAACACTGCACTTTAGATGTGTGTGAACTATGCAAATTGTAAAATGTTTTATTACAGAAATGATATAAAATAAATATTTGTGTGTGCTGTAAAGTGGTTAGAAAAAATGAAATCGGAATCGGCTAAAATCGGTATCGGCAGGTCAAACTTACTGAAAAATCGGAAATCGGAATCGGCCCAGAAAATTGTAATCGGTGCATCTCTAGTTAATAGAAATCTTGTTTGTTCACAGTGCATTAATTATTAACTAACACAACTTTTGATTTTAATAATTTATTAGTAAATGTTGAAATGAACATTAATTTAGATTAATAAATGCTGTAGAAGTATTGTTCATTCTTTCTTAATTCATGTTAACTAAAGTAGTTAAATAATGTTAATTAATGAAACCTTATTATGAAGTGTTTCCAATGTTTTATATCTCCATCCATTTACATGAGGTAAATAATTGTAGTGTAATATCAGATAAGGCTGACTCATTTTGAGTGATGCATCTGTGAGGAGAGAGGCAGATTCTCACGGTCACAGCTAATTTTAGTATTATGAAAGTGTTGATGAATTTCTGTTGATGAAAAAATCAAAAGCCATTGAGCAGTTCAAGCCACAGGTTTTTCATGTCACTTCAATGAAAAGAAATTCTAATATAAGTACATATGCAATTTTATGTTGAAGAATGTGTATTTTATTTTTTATGACTTGCTTAGTATAAATAGCACATATTACTTGTATTTAAATTTTTTATTATTTTATTATAATAATAATCAGGCACAGTGCAGTGTCTCTGTAGACACAAACACCACCACCACACACTTATGACCATGCGTAATAATTTAGAGGCATTATTTTTGTATTAGTCTTTTTTTTTTATTGTTTTAGAAAATCCTGCATAGTGCACCTTTAAAATGACCTTTGTTAAAACATAATTTACTAAATACCAAATAGTATGGTAAAATAGTATTTTGAATAAAATGTTAACAAAGCTGGAATTAGTATATTTTTGCATCCAAAATCACATATTTTCAGTGTATACTGCATTTGATTAAGAATTTGCATATTCATGGAACAGAACATCTTGTTTATAAAAACTTCAGGAAACTATTTTTGAATTGTTGAATCAAGGTTTATATGTTAATGAGCTATGGCTTCTAAATTAATATTTAGCAGTTTGGTTTCAATAAATGGATGAAGTTTTTGGTTGTGGTTGTTTGATTTTGTGCTGCTTTTTTCTGTCTTAAGGATATATTAGTAAAACATTTTCTGTCTCTCTCCAGTTCGATGAAATGGCATGAAATATGCCTCAGTACTCCAGCAGCTATACTGGAGGTTCTCAATGCCTGGGAGAATGGAGTTTTATCAGTAGAGGCTGTTCAGGTGAGGACATTCATGGGGCCCTAACCAGGCTCAAAGATTCTAAAGCAATAAGAGTCATGAGTTGTGGCATATTGTCAGAATACATTTGTTTCATCTTTATGGCTGTAACTGAAGAAATCTCTTTCTCTTTCTGTGAGTGTAGAAGATCACTGATAACATTAAAGGGAAGGTGTGCAGTATGGCCATCTGTGCAGTGGCGTGGCTGGTGGCTCATGTTCGGATGCTAGGATTGGATGAGAGAGATAAACCTCAGACTATGATTCGTCAGCTCATGACTCCTATGTCAGGAGAAAACACTTTGCAGTTCTACCATGAGCGGTAGGGATCACTACATAACCACACTAAATCTTATGAAGTAAACTACAGGTCATGAGATCTGAAAAATGTTCATATTAAGATTATCTAAATTAATTGAAATGCTAAAAAAAAACATACAATTAAGATTCAAACTGAAATTATATATATTTATATATATTAGTGTTGTCATTTGATTTAAAAAAATGCAAAAAAAAATTCTGTAATTAATCGCGATTAAAAACATTGGAGTTTTAATATTTTTATATTGTAATAATTTCATAGATACTCTCCAAATTAATGTAAAAACAACTTGGACAGTATATTTTAAATATTTGTTTTAAAGGGGTGGTTCAGGATTTTGGACATCGGACCTCATTTCCAAGTTAGCCTGGGTGTTATTCATCAGTGGAGACAGTTTTCAAAAACATAGTTGCATAGTTCACCAGTGCTATGCTAGCGTGGGTCAACGGTAACTGCTAGCCAGCCATTAAAACAGTTTTACCCGGTCCACAGTACACCAAAAGCAAATAAATTATAACGCCAGACTATCGATGTAAATATCTGTTGAGAGAATAATGTTAGAAATCAAACTACCCTTTCATCGCATTGCAATAGTAGTTATACTTTGTTCCCTGTATTTATTAGCACAGTCTACAGCAGTGGCGGAGTGATATTAAGTTACCTAGGCAACCGAGACTACTACTAGCTAGTCCCGACTGTAGTCCGCTTCTGTTCTGTGTTTATTTTTCGGCGCAGTACTAACCGGAGCAAAGTAAAACTCCACCGCTGCTGAGAAACTAGTTCCTGTAAATGTAATGCGATCATTGAGATGCAAGGGTAGTTTGATTTCTAACATTAATCTCTCAACAGACATTTACATCGATAGTCTGGCGTTATAATTTATTTGCTTTTGGTGTACTGTGGAGTGGGTAAAACTGTTTTAATGGCAGGCTAGCAGTTACCGTTGACTCGCGCTAGCCTAGCACCGGCGAACTATGCAACTGGGAGGACTGGGTGAACATTTTTGAAAACTGTCTCCACTCATAAATAACACCCAGGCTAACTTGGAAATGAGGTCCGATGTCCAAATTCCTGAACCACCCCTTTAATGGCATCTTTTTATGAATGAAGGCCAGTATCACTGATACTAATACTGGTACTGATGTCTCTATGAAATTGATAACAAACAAATATTAATTATACGCATTCTCATTTTTCTTTTGAATGGTTTAAAAGCATTTACATGAATAAGAGTGTGATCATATAATGTAACGGCAGCCAAAGATTACAGAAAAAGCAGATGTTGCGTTAGTTGTGTTAAAGGACAAGTTCGGTATTTTACACTTAAAGCCCTGTTTACAGATCGTTTCTGATGAAATAGAATGGTTAAGATTAAAATTTGGACAGATGCTGCTGTCCCGAGAATTTTAGGTTTCTTTCGCTTTCCCCAAAACCTCTAGAATGGGTGTACAGGTACACTGGAACAGTCCTTCCTAAAACGCATTAAACTTTTGTTTACAAAGACGTGAAACTCACCGAGTGGTCAGGGGTGTTCACTGATATGCTCACACAAAAATCGCTGCAAAAGATGCTTTCCAACAGGTTTTATCTTAGTTTTTGTCCAACTCCATTTACTAGTATTTGATGTGCTGTGAGGTACGGTATTACTCCGCCGCCACCAACTGGGCTGGAATGTCTATTATTCAAGCTCTCAACGGAAGAATCTACGGGTGTGAGACGTTTGGAAAAATAGGTCCACAGTTTTACAATGAATGGTAAAACACCTGTTGGAAAGCATCTTTTGCAGCGATTTTTGTGTGAGCATATCAGTGAACACCCCTGACCACTCGGTGAGTTTCACGTCTTTGTAAACGAAAGTTTAATGCGTTTTAGGAAGGACTGTTCCAGTGCACCTATACACCCATTCTAGAGGTTTTGGGGAAAGCGAAAGAAAACTAAAATTCTCAGGACAGCAGCATTTGTCCAAATTTTAATCTTAACCGTTCTATTTCACCAGAAACGATCTGTAAACAGGGCTTTAAGTGTAAAATACCGAACTTGTCCTTTAAATATTTTTAACGGTTTGAACTGAAAAAATGAATCGCAGGCGTTACACACTAATTTTTACAGCACATAAAAGAATTTATGAAAGTTGTGTGCCATGTACTGCCGTGTTTAGTTCCTGGTCTTCAAGATTTCTGGCGGGTGTGTTTGATTAGGGTTGGAAATAAACACTGCTGATCGTGCTCCCTCTTTCTCTCACACCTTCTCCAGTGTGGTGATCATGAGTTCTATCTTGGAGCACATGTGTGCTGATGTATTTCAGCAGACTGGACTGTCCCTGCGGCCAGCGGTCGAAGGTCAGGAGGTTATTCCCTACCGTAACCTTCTCCCAGCACGCCAGCCCATCCACCAGGCTCTGCAAACCCAGTTTAGGGAGGTTCTGGAGAAGGGCTGGGTGGACTCCCATGCATTTCATCTCTTTGAGAACCTACTACATATGGGAGGGGTTTTCTGGTTTACTAACAACCTGGTTAAGGTAAATGTGTTTGGTATTGCACTATTAAAGATTGAGGGAAATGAATTATACCTGTAATCCTTTTGTGCATGTGTTTGTGTTCTAGGAGCTCCTGAAGGAGACCCGTAAAGAGTGGGCATCTCGTGTGGTGGAGTTGCTGTACAGTATTTTCTGCCTGGACACACAGCAGATCACCCTCACCTTGCTGGGACACATTCTGCCACGTCTCCTCACTGACCCTGCCCATTGGCACAGCCTGGTAGATCCACCTGGAAGAGCCCTGGCAAAGTATGGCCTTTTTTTCTCTTTTTTAAATAGCATTTTGTGTTAAAATTGTGGTGAATACATTACACACTTTAAAGCACTTAAAGTTCACTTACACTTAAGGTACACTTAAAGCAATAAGGTTTACTCACCCTCTTGTCATTCCAAGTCTGTATGACTAAGGATAATTAAATTATATAGTATTCATCCTAGGCCTTAAAGGGATACCCTTAAATGAAAATTCTGTCATAATTTACTCGCCCTCAAGTTCTTACAAACCTGTATTTCATTTATTTTCATTTATTTATTTAAGGAGAGTGCACATTAATCAACATTTCTGTAAATGTGCCAGTGTTAGCCAGCAGGCTAATTTTCAACTGTAGTCCATTGGCAAGATGTTATACTAGGCACATGGTGGCTAAAAAAAAGAACATATTAAATCACACAGCAATTGATATACAACAATAAAACATAATGCCATAGCACTGGCTCCATTAAAACATAAAATCATAAAACATATAACCATACAGCCATACAACTGTTAGGGAATTAATAAAGTATCCATCTATCTATCATACATATACCATAGGTTACATGACAGCTAAAGTATAGAGGCAGACATACATTAATTATTATGAGAGGTGCTCACATTTTTGTATGCTCAAAAGCCAGTCCTTAAGATGGTGTGTGAATGTATGGTGTGAGGTGGAATTTCTAATGTCCACTGGCAATTGGTTCCATAGTTTAGAGGCTCTCACAGAAAAGCATAATTGGCCAAAGGAACTGGACCTAAGAGGGACTGCACAGTCCCCTCTTAAGGCAGACCTTGTGGTTCTGCTGCTAGATGACTTCTGCTGTATAAAAGTGCAGAGTGGGGGTGGAGCCTTCCCATTAATGATCTTAAAGATTAGGCATGCATCACTGTATTTTAAAATATTTTCCCAACTGAGTAGGTTATATTTGTTAAGAATGTTACAGTGGTGGTAAAGTTTGGGTTTTTTGTCCAATACTTTAAGTGCTTGTTTGTGAAGTGATAAAATAGGCCTTAGTGTTGTGCTGCATACCTGGGTCCAGCTTGTCATACAATATGTTAGGTGAGGAATTATCATAGTATTCATGTATAGCTTTGCTACAGGTGTTGTCAAACAGTTCCTTATATACCTAAAGTTCGCTAGGTTATATTTGGTTATTTTCACTACCTTTCTCACTTGTTTAAATGATAGAGTAGAGTCAAGAATAATGCCTAGATATTTAAACTGTGTAACTGTTTGAATGACCTCCCCAGACACACAGACATTGGGTTCACAGTGAGATACAGTGTTGCTTTTGCTAAAAAACATACAGACTGTCTTCTTAACATTGAGATACAGCTGTGAGCAAGTAAGCCATTTACGTACATGTATCATTGAGCTTGGCAGCAGCTTGGGCTTTAGTTTTCGCATGAACATGTATGACTGTATCATCAGCATACATCTGCACCTCACATCCAGTGCACACTAATGGCAGGTCATTTATGTAGATGCTGAACAGAATAGGGCCCAGGACAGATCCCTGGGGTACACCCAGTTCGTTCCTCAGGGGTGATGATGTCTCACCATTAACTCTCACATACTGAACTCTATTTGACAGGTAAGATCTCATCCAGTCAGTAACACTGGTTGAGAAATTAAAATAAGACATTTTGTGAATGAGTATTTCATGGTTGACAGTGTCAAAAGCTTTTTTCAGATCTAAGAAAATTGCTCCAACTATGCCTCCTTTGTCCAATTTTGACTTGATGTTTTCCACAAAGAAACAATTTGCTGTCTCAGTGGAGTGATTGGCTCTAAAGCCAAATTGCATGGAGTGCAGTTTAAAAGGACTACTGTTAAGATGCTCAGTCAATTGCTCAGCCACGCAATTGCCTATAGCCTATAGTTATTCATATCAGTTGTATCTCCTGATTTATAGACTGGCACAACAATGACTGACTTCCAGTCATTTGGGAATTTTTCCTCTTTAAAAGAGGTGTTTATGATTTTAGTAACAGGCCCTGTGAGGGAGACAGCATGTTTCTTTAAAAACATGGAATCCAGTCCAAATATGTCTTTTGTTTTGGAATTCTTAAAAGAAGTAATTATAGGCTTAACCTTGGATTCAGAAATTTCAGTCAGAGTGAAGACTGGCTGTGATACATCAATTGGTGAGGAGTGTTGTGGACCACTTATGGGACTATGCACAGTCTTCGTATGAATTTCTTTCTCCTGCTCAAATGAAGATATTTTGAAGAAAATGGGTAACCAAACAGTTGATGGGCTCCATTGACTTCCATAGTATGGAGGAAAAAAAAATACTATGGATATTTTAAGCCTGTCTATGAGCCCATTAACTGTTTGGTTACCCATATTCTTCAAAAAATCTTCATTTGTGTTCAGCAGGAGAAAGAAATGGATCCCTTTAATGCTCAAAAATGGAACAGAATCACAATTTGCAATATTGTTATTTTTATATGTTGTATTCAAGTGTAAATATTTGCGCAGGCAGATTGAATGTAACTAAATTATAAACGAAATAAGTTGGGTATAATTTTGTTTTATTATTTGTGTACAGTTCTTATTTTTAATATATAGTATTAATATGATACTACTTTTTATACTGAAAGCATAAATATAACTGGTGGACTAATCAAAACAGGCACTCAGAACACCCTTCCAAGGGGGCAGCAGGATCCAAATTATTTAAATTAATGTATTATTATTATTTCAATTTATATAAATATTACTATTAATATATTAACATTAACTTAAAGGTGGTATCAGCGATTTCAGGCCCAAACATAAATTATCACATTCATCTAATATTTCGCTAGCTGCACGCCCCATAAGCATGCTGTCAAAAAACCGCGTCTCTCTAGGTAGCCTAGGCTCTGAGATCTGCACACAAAAACAGTTGGTATCAACATCACTCAAAACCAAAATAAATAGTGTTCCAACCAATCATCGACAGGGGCGGGTGTTGTGAGGTTTTGCGCTCGTGCACGGCTGCCTATAGAGCTGGTAAGTCCCGCCCCTTCCGCAAAACCCCGCTGGACCTCAAAGTTGAAAAACCGTCAATGCAAGTGAATGGGAGAAAATAATTATTTTCTGGTCCCGTTTGAATTGTGCCATGAATGTGAACATATGTTGTCTGTGAATTTTTTATATAACTTTTCATGTTACGAGTTTGACAGTATATGGTATGATTCTTCAGCTAGCAGTTGTGGAAAAGACATAACGAGAAAGACTACATGTCGCCTATGTGACGTCACCCCATAAAGTTGACTTACCCGTGGTTTTCGCCAACTTCAACGATTTTGTCCTCTCCCTGAAAGAAGGCGGTGAAGTGCATTAAAGACACAGCCATGTTTAGCGGGATCCGTGAGCTAGTCCGTGTGCGAGTGGTGGTGACGTTTCAAACGCGTCGAGAGTTGTAGTCCACAAAGTGCTCTCACACAAAGTCTAACCGTATCAAACTTCTACCCGCTAAATTGTATCATTCTTTACACGAAAAGTTCTATAAAAAATTCACAGACAACATATGTTCACATTCATGGCACAATTCAAACGGGACCAGAAAATAATTATTTTCTCCCATTCACTTGCATTGACGGTTTTTCAACTTTGAGGTCCAGCGGGGTTTTGCGGAAGGGGCGGGACTTACCAGCTCTCGGCTGCACGCGAAAACCTCACAACACCCGCCCCTGTCGGTGATTGGTTGGAACACTATTTGTTTGGGTTTTGAGTGTTTGGCTAAAACGGGTGAAAACAACTGTTTTTGTGTGCAGATCTCAGAGCCTAGGCTGCCTACAGAGACGCGTTTATGGGTCGGGCAGCTAGCGGATCGTTAGGTAAGATTAGATGAATGTGAACATTTATGTTTGGGCCTGAAATCGCTGATACCACCTTTAATTGAAATACAAAAAAACCTATACAATTAAAATGAAAACTTTTTAAAATATATATATATATATATATTCCCCATTCCCCATTAACAACTTTTTTTTTTTATTTTTTTTTTAAAAGAACAATTCCAAAAGAGACACATGGTGGCTTAAAATTATTTTATTTAACATCTTATTATAAATACAATTTATATTGATTTGAATTTTATTATAAGATTATCTAACTTAATTGTATTTATTTATTTTTGTGCTTTTTTTTTTGTTGTTGTTGTTGTTGTTTTGAACATGATTCATAAATAGGGTTGGGAACCGAAAATCGTTAGTGTTTGTCTTATCCTGAATTACTGCGGTAAGCCTGTAATAAGCGTTTAGTCTCGGACTACTTTACACCGGTCGGGTCAGCATCCCTGTGGAGTAGCCCAGTGCCTGCGTGACTCACTCGCGTCACTCACCCGCGTCATAGACATAAAGAACCGTCTACAATGTTCTTCCGCAAGACGCATGCAGTTCTTTTTATTAACTGCTAGAGCGCTGATTCATCCGTTAATGAAACAAGTGAAGTCTTCATTAATCAATCATTCAAACCGATTTTAAAAATCTTATGTTTCACCTCTCTGGATTTTACATGTGTTCAAGCATATTCTACCCCTTCTGAGAGGGTATTTTCCACTGCTGGAGATGCAATAAGCTATAGGAGAGGTCCCAAATTATCCTAGAGAATGCAGAAATGTTTATTTTCCTTAGGAAAATTTTTTTTGGGGAAAAATTGCTAAATAATATGTTGAATTTGTTGACATTAACAGTCTGTTAAACTCATTTGACAAGTATAAGACATAACAGACAAAAAGGATTGTGCATTATCCTCTTACTACTATTTTTTTTATCGGGAACCGGAAAATTTCTTTCTATTCCCAACCCTATTCATGAATGACGAATTTATGTATGAATGAACTCTGAAGTTCTTTTTTCCTCTTTTGACTTGCTTTCTTTCATCTGCTTCCTCTTTTTTTCAGTCTGAGATTCAAAACGGACATCCGTTGTGATGAATATGAAGTTGTCAGGCTTTTTTCTTGGTTTCTCTTTTTTTAAATTTAGTTACAGTTAGTTAAATGAACATTTATATGAAGTCAATCACCCTTACTAGATGTAAACCTTCATCTGACAGAATTTGCATGGGGGAACACCTGCTTTAGCGCAGAGGAGAGACTACAATTTAAATGTCTTTTCTGTCAACCTTTCAAAGTATATTAGCATGTAGATGGTTGAATGACAGATAAGAATTAAAAATGTGGGATGTGGGGTGGGGTGGGGGGGGGGGGGATGGCAAAAAATTCAAATTTTAGGACTTTCTATACTTATAAGAGTGTTGTGTATGTAATGCAATGACATGTACACATTTCAAGAATGAAATTAACCATTTTTTTGGTGAATCAGATCTTTTTCCCCATGAAAATGTAATTCCTGGGTAACGTAATGAATTTTTTAATTAATTACATTTCTACCATTGTTGGCATATACAAATGTACTGATATCCATAATTGGAGCTCAACAAACAATTAGTGCTCGGAAAACTACAGTTTAATCACAATTAATATAATCAATTTCATATAGACATGGGCTCATTTTTGGCTGCTTATAACTCAAAATTCAGAACCAAAAAAAAAAAAAAAAAGCTGGAAAATGTTTCAAAATGTTTTCCAATAAAGTAAATTGTTTTATCCTTAACTCAACAAAAAACAGAATTGTGTAATCTAACACACAAATATGGGTTAAATTAATTTCCTGTGTCAGTGTTAGTCGGAATGACATACTGTTAGACGGAAGGACATTCTGCAATATTTTTCTGGATTACCATAAAAGCCATCCTAGGTATCATTTTTCTTTCCAACACTCAAACTTGAAACAAAGTAAGAGACACTAAACTTTTTTTAAATCATTAAAAACGTGTCAATCAACTTTTTTTTTTTTTTAATGCAAATTAATTCAGCCAACACTTAAATGCAACAGCATTTCATACATTTTGTAATAAAACATATAATACTTAACATATTTCATACATTTTGTACCTACATTTGATTTGGTAATAACATTACATACATTAGAAATTATACTTACTGAATGAGTGACATTGTAAGTATTCACGTAACCATTTGTATAACGATTAAACGTAGTTAATCAGATGAATTCACAGCACTGTTAATGAGGGGAAGATTGGAACTTTTAAACATTTCCAAATGAACTTCAGACATTTCTGTTCTGTGACACTGAAGATTGGAACCTTTGACACCCAATGAGTGTGGGCATGTGACTACCACATGTTTTGGAATTTCTCCCAGTCTGGGAAACATAGCTGTGACGAGCGGTTTCTTAATGGCTCAGGCCCCCCGATAGGATGGCTTGCATGTCCGATATGTAATAAAATATTACATCTGGGGTGGTTGGCCACACAAAGGCGTTTCTGCCCATTGTCTGTCGCATGCAGCTCACTTCAAGTTCATCATCACCCACCAGATTCAGGACTTGGCCTACAAATGGCTGGGCATCATATTTAACAATCACAAACCTTCCAACAATATCTGGTGTCATAGTAAGATGTGGTGTTGTTGCTGGAGCATTGGTGGGTAATTCACACACATCTATGCAATTCATGTCCACTTCATTGGGACTGAAGCAGTCATAGTAGTTACCCTTCCCCCGGCTGCAGAAGCAGGACAGCTCTCTGTGCCTAAACAGTCCAGGGGTAAGAGACACAATTTGGTGAATTTTCATTGTGCCCTTCACAACAGGCAGCTTCTCCGGTACAGCTTCATCTTGTCTTAGGATGTCCTCTTCTGACACCCAAAAGTACTTGATTGAAGAGGCTGTGCTCTGTAAAGCTTCATAGAGCTCTTTTGGTGTCTGAATATCTTCTCCCATTTTCACCCTCTGATCAGCCGTGCGCTTTACAGCGCCACCCACGCCATCTGGTGCACCCTTACCATGGGCTTTCTCAGAGAAATTCCAGGTCACCTCCTTGAAGCCCAAAATAAACGGCAGTGTGGTCAAAAGTTGCGCTTATTTCTGTATTGGGTAACAGGCCCGTCACTCATGAAATGGATGGTTGTAAGAGTGGGATTCTGCTCCTTCAACTTCTTTAAAATTGACTCAAAGTGTGCCCACACATCTCTTTCATCATGACGTAGACTGTGTGAGATTGTGGCATATGATTGACTCCCATCTGATATGCAGACCACACTGGTGTGAATTGTGGCCTGTTTACAACTTCTCGGTGTGGAGCTTGCAAGTTCTCAGAGAAATCCACTTGTCTGCACTGCTCAACCTGGTGTATCCAGTTGTAGTGATGTTTGGCAAGCAGATCAAGTTTTTCATTCAGCATTCTTTGTAGGTCCTGCCACGTTCCACATTCTGTTTTTTTTTCACAAAGTTTGTGAATTCTTGACCTTTGAACGGTCTTGACCCTTTCCCACTGTAGCCATGTGGTGGTGGTGTTCTGTTCTTGAGGATCTCTTTCCACTTCTTTGCAACAGCACTTAACACAGACACGATACAGACAATCCTTTCTTAGAGGATCACACACAATGGATGCCAACAACTCTGAAATCATTGCCACTTTTACAAAGCCACTTTGAAATAGTTTCTCCACAAGCATCTGGACATTTTCGTGGTCAATGAAGGCGCATGTGTTGCAAACACTTGTTTTAGGTTCCGCTATGTAGAAGGGGCGCAAGCGCACAAACTGTCTGTATGACAAGTGTGAGTTCCTTTTGTGTTTCTGTATTGTATTGTAAATGTAACTCTTTCATTGGTTTTTGTAGGACTCTTCTTTGAACTGTCTTTTTTTTTCCTGGTAGAAGTCTACTATTTTCATCCCTACACAGGAAGTGAGTAACCTCTGCCTTCTTTACTGCAGCAAGCTTCTTGGCTCCCTGTGACTTGCGTTTTTCATTGATGTGCTCTACTATTGGTTTGTTAAACATTTTCGTAGTTTCTCTCTTTTTTTTTTTTTTTTTTGACAGAGCAAGTTGTCTGAAGTTTGACCATTTCATTCTTTAGTTTATTTTTGTTTGCGTTTTTTGTTTGCACGTTGCCATTTCTTTCTGGAGTAATCGAAGCAAGTGGCTGAACATTCTCTTGAGGGTTATCTGGCTCTCTGTGTTGGGGTTCTTCAAGATTAGACTCATCAATTGAGACTGGAGTGTCGTTCATTAATTCATTGATCTGCTTTAATCTTTCCCTCCAATTCCTCTGGTTTACCCTCCACTGCTCTCTTTTGTTCTTGCAGCAGAAGGGATCATCTGCTGTACAGGCTTTTTGGGAATTGACCTTGATTTGTAGTAGCTACACACAATAATAATGAGTATTAGATGCAGGTTGTAATTACATCAATTTAATTACAATCATATTTTCAAAATATTACAGTAAATCTGTAAAACTATAATGCTTCATAAACAATGGCCAAGGGTATAGTCCAACACATTATACAGCTGAAACATTTAGGCTTATTGCAAATGAGTGTTAATATTTTAATTAAGTTTGCTTGTTACTGCACATTATCATTCCACTGAGTCATCACTATAATACCTTGCTCTCTTTCTTCAAAGATACTCAGCCCTAGCTTCTGCATCTGCGTTTATCCTGGCTCTGAACCGTCTCTGCCTCTCTTTATTAGACAGAGGCATCTGGAAGGACAGAATTGACCTTAACACACCAGAAGCTATACTAAAGCTTTAATAAAATGTTGATGTATTAATAAATATGATTACATTATTCATGATTTGACCTAGCCTGGCAAGCCAGACCTACATCAAGATGTTAGGTCTGGCAACTCACCATAGGCACGGCTCAATCCGAGGGGCGGGTTAAACGGCTGTCTTTCAAATTCCCTCTGCACGCAATAGGACAGCGCTACAACCAACCAGAGCGTTTTCCCACCAGCGGAGAGCTAGTTGATAGATTAAACTTTTGCCGTATCTGGTCGGCAAAACTACTAACACATCTTCCTTTTTTAAGAATGACTTAAGTGCCGTTCTTTCTTTTCTCAAAGAACAGCTTAACTCCTTAGTCCTCCAGAGTCGCGGCCAAAGCCGATTCGAAAGACTGTTCGCCAGCAGCAGCCGCCATTCTTTGTTTTCAAGTAGCAGGGAACCGTCGCAACTCTGTCGTCATTATGTTAAGCCCGCCACGCCTACTCTATACACGATGTGATTGGCCTGACTAGAGTTTGGTTTTTCCTGCTTGAAAGTCAACGGAGAGTTGCTAGTCTACACTGGCTGCAAAATAAATTTAGCTGCCGCTAGGGTGCATCTAGATTTCTAGGCTAGATTTGACCATTAACATTACAAAATTCAATTCAATGATAATGACCCTTGTGACTCATTGAATCATATGAAATCAAGATGAATGACAGGAAAAATATGGCAAAAAACATGAACATGATTTATGTAAATCATGTTAATAACAGAACTATAATAACTATGCCTAAAATTTTACAAATGTTAATTAAAAACTAGATTGTTATGCATATGTCATTCTGTATAAAGGATGGCATGTCCTGGCTAACTGAGATTTTTTGTTATCCAAGAATGATATGTTATCCAGGAATGACAAAACAAATATTTTTCTTTGTAATCAGGCACTAACTTAACCACCTTTGGAAAACTACATCTTAGCTATCATTACTTTAAGGTAATCTTTTAGATCAAATAGATAGTTGTTGGTAACACTTTATTTTACAGTGTCCTTGTTATGTATGTAAATTATGCACAATTACATGCAACTAACCCTCAACCAAATCCTAATCCTACCCTAACCCTAGAGTAAGTACGTGTAGTTAATTAATATTACTCAGTACTTAAATGTATAATTATATAACCTATTTAATTATGTAACCTAGGTTTTTTTTATATAAAAACATTATACATGTTTTATTAGTGTTATCCAAAAGGACACATGCTATTGCTACAAAGTGCACCAGTGACCGAAAATGTCAAAATATCAACATTTTATGTCACTTTAGTGACGCTTACTGACCTTTGCACATGTTCTGGTGCTCCTTCATGGTCGTCTTTTTGATACAATATTGTGTCACATGACATACCAAAATGCATTATGGTCCAAAATGGTCATTGATGTCTGTTATCCAGGAATGACATTAGAGAAATCACAATTTGGAGACAAAAGTCTTTGTCATAAAAATGTAAATAAGCTTAGTATTATCACTATATTTGTAGGTATCATTGAAAACATCAATAGAATTATGCCCAAGTAGATTTGAAATACTTTTATTTATATTTTTTACATTTTTGTCATATTTTTGTATTCAGATTTTAAGCCGGGACAGTTACCCGTAATGACATTTTGGGACTTTTGAGTTCATTAGTTCATTTATTATGAATTCTCACATGAGCAATTAAAGAGGGGGAAGTTGAGTCATTTAATGAAGTGCATTTAAAAATGTATAATTTTTTTTATTATTTTTAAAATATTATGAATATGCTTTGGACACCAGAATTGACACACCATGTCATTGACCCAGATGTTAACTTCAAAACTAACTAAAAGTCACAGAAATCCTATTTTGATTTCATAAAGTCTTTATGAAAAAATGATAATGTGTGTGTTATAGGTTGTCAGTGTGGTGTGCTCTCAGTTCTTACTCGTCTCATCATAAGGGTCAAGCATCGGCACGACAGCGCAAGAGACAACGTGAGGATATAGAGGTTTGTTACACTGTTTCTTACACAGCTTATGTTTTAAATTGCCTCTATTATGCTTTTGTAAAGATTCCTAATTTTGTTTTGGATGTCTCCTACTAGGAGACCTAATAGGTTTACATGCTTACAAGGTCAAAAAAACACCTACACTTTTTCATGATATATATATTGCAGCATCACCTCCTTTCTCACAGTGTCTGAAAAGGTTCGATAAAGGATTTGGTCTCTCTAAACCCTCTCCTTTCAGAGAGCCTACTCTGCTCTGATTGGCCAGAATGCCCAGTCTGTTGTGATTGGTCTACCGCTTACAGCGTGTGTCAGGAAATGCCTGTTTGAATGACTGTATCTAAATTTCTGCTCCAGAGGCTTCCTTAGCACTTGAGCCACAGTGATATGAGCAGTTACAATTTTACCGTATCAATTTGAGCCCAGGTCCTCATCCTTGATAATTGCTTGCTAAGTGGATTTGCTTTCACAGCGCAGAAAACTGCGTCTTCTCGACATGTTGACAACAGGAAACTAATCTCTTCCAGTCCTCGGCTACAACTGGTGTTTGAGGACGGGTCAAAGTAGACGTTGTTCGTGGGCAGCCTATGAAGACCATAGGCTGGCATTATACAAATTTGTTACAAGCCTACGTAGGTCTGGGCAGGAAGTAAGACAGTTTCAGGCAGTTCAAAATCTATCTTTTTTTCTTTGGGAGACAGATAATAACTCCATTTATTGTTTACTTTGATCTTTAGAACTTTTCAGACCTTTACATTCACAAACATCTGTATTACACACTACATGAAAGGTAATGTCTGAAAAAGCATAATGGGGCACTTTAACTGAACTCAGTCATGCTGTGTATGCTTACAGACATTTGCATAATTAACACATGTATGTCTTACCCCTTTAGCACATACTTCTTAAAACTTAAACTAAAATTTAAGTCTCACTCATTGTTCTCTCATTGGTTGTAGGACTACACCAGCCTGTTCCCTTTGGATGACACACAGCCATCTAAACTGATGCGTCTGCTTAGCTCCAATGAGGACGAGACTGTCATGCTGTCAAGTCCAGGTCATTTCCTGCCTGCCCCACTTAACACAAGCTGCACAAAAAACAACAACTGCATTATAATCACGTCCATCTGAGGATTAATGTGCGGTTTTTATCTGTCAGTCAATCTAGAAACTTGTTAACCAAATCTGCCTATGCTGCAATAATAGTAAGATGTAAATTTTGCAGAAAAATCCCCACAAAAATGCAACATAGCTTGCGATAGTTTTGAGCTTCCTGTGGCAGTATCACTCAATATGCCCATGACACAATGGATGAAACTAATTTTCCAAAAATAATTTGCCAAAGACAAACCAAAAAAACATTTTTGTTCATTTCCTTCATTTAGATTAAGATTATTTGCTGAATTCATTCAAATATTTTTAAACGCCTTTAAGATTACTGTTACTTCACTAAAAAATATAGACCCCCCCCGCTTGAATCGCTTGTTGCATTCCTCATTTGTAAGCCACTTTGGATAAAAGCATCTGCTCAATGAATAAACGTAAATGGATAGATAGAAAATAGAAAGTGAGAATATCGAGAAAACTGTATTGTTATAAGAAGTTTCTGGAAGCATTGACTATTTTGTCACTTTCACTAAAAAAGGAGGAAGAGCTGAAAATGAAAGTGTTGGTTTTATTCATGCAGTAAACCGAGAAAGGGAAGTATAGTGAAATCTGCTTTGATATCCACTGTGACATAGTACAATTTTTTTTTACGGTTTCTACGTATGTTACACCATTTTGGTCTGTTAAAACTTTCTAGGTGACCGTTCCATGAGCACTTCACTGTCTGCCTCTCAGCTTCACACCGTCAATATGAGAGATCCTCTCAACAGAGTGCTAGGTTTGTGCTGCATATCTGATGAACATTTAGTCCCACTATATAGATTAAATAACCACTGCACTACCTCTTACAAGCCGTGCTTACAAGCAGATTCTTGTCTCTTTTTTTTCTTTCTAGCAAATCTGTTCCTGTTGATTTCCTCTCTTTTGGGGTCTAAGACAGCAGGCCCTCACACACAGTTTGTTCAGAGCTTTATCGAGGAGTGTGTGGAGTGTTCAGAACAGGGCAGCCGGGGCAGTATCTTGCAATTTTTGCCCTTTACCATGGTGAGGGAATCATCTACAGTACTATACATGCACAACACACACACTGATATACATTCAGCATTCTGGTAAAGCTGCACAATTAATCGTATTTGAATCATGATTAAAATTTCTGCTTCTCTCACTTAAATTGGTATAATCGTCTGCTTGATATTTATAATTTGACATTGCTGATATCTTGCCTTGCTTTGGTCACCAGATGTCAAGAGTTTAAATCCCCCCCCCAATCAGAGCTTTTCTGTGGATACATTTCTGCCCAGTGTTTTACTTAATCTTCCCAACCTGGCAACCATGTGCACATGCTCTCTCTGCACTGCATAAAGCGCTGATGATCTGAAAACGCTGACAAACATGTTTGTTGGAGTTTAGCGATCTTCATTGCGATTTATTCTGCTCAAAAGAAAGCTTAATACAGCCAAACTGTGTTCATTCATGGGGCCGCTTGTGCTATTTGCTATGACTAAATCTGGGATCAAACATTCTCAGTGACTGACTATAATAAATGTTTGCGATTGTGGATGCACTTGTGCAACCTCTGTGCTACAATACAAAGTTTTGTTGTTTTAATAGGAAAAAATTAACAATTTGGAATATCTGGAATTAATATTAAGAATTAAGGTTTTACCATTTTTCATAATGTTGAGTGTGTGTTGATGTAAATAATACATATAATAATTCAAGAAACTAGATGAGATAAAATAAACCCTGCGTATGAGTTGGCGTTCTCTTGATTTGTGCTTATATGAATGTGCAAAAATTCTAATGAAATGTAAAAAGAAATGGTAACACTTTATTTACATTAAATTGTGCATTTTTGCATGCAATTACCTCTAAACTAAAGCAAAACCCAATATTAAGTACATGTTGTTAATTGATATTACTCAGTACTTAAATGAATAATTACACTGTAACAAGGACAACGTAAAATAAAGTGTAACCAAAGAAAATTCTCAAATGAGAAGTCTTGATCAATAATATCAATAATTAAGGTGTCATTGTTACAGTGTAATTATACATTTAAGTACTGAGTAATATTAATTAACAACATGTACTTACTATAGGGTAGGGTTTGGTTTAGAGTTAGTTGCATGTAATTGTGCATAATTAACTGTTATTATTACTACAGTAAGTACATTGGAAGGACACTGAAAAAGAGTTATCTCAATCCTTTTTTTTTTTTTATTGGCATAAATTATTATTATCAGTTAAAATGATTGTTCAGCTCTAAATTTTAGTATGGAAAACCTTTACTTTTTGAATATGTCTTCACAGATTTCAGAACTGGTGAAGCTTCAGGCACTTGCAAAACCCAAAACTGTGCTGTCCATCACAGACTTGAGCCTTCCCCTGGGCCGGAGGATGGCAGCTAAAGCCATCGCTGCTCTATAGAGGACATTCACTCCAGCACGCCTATAGGAATATGTGGTTTTGATGGGTGTGCAAGAGTGAGGAAACTGCTACGACCTCCCTTCCCAAAAGAGTAATTTCTCATCATCTACATAAGCTTCCAGTAACCACTGGGGGTTGGGGTGGGTTGTGATGTTGCGTTTACGTCTGTCGTCTTGAGGACAGCTCAGTGTTAGTTCTGATTTGAGACACAGAGAGTAGCTGGCAGCTGACTGTTCACATTAATTTGACATTTATTTCCATCACTCAGAAGTGGAAACATAAAGTAACATTGTGGTATAATGTTTGTTTTTATATACGTTTTAACAGTTCATGCATTATTGCCTGTTGACAACTTTTTTGTGTTTTTATAAACAATGACTGTGATTTGGATTTCCTGCAAAATACGAGAACTCTAAAATTGTATATTTTTACTAAAATTCCAATAAAATGGTAAAATTGTTAGAGATGTTGCTTCTCATTGAAGTGTCTTTTTAAAATTGTCTTGATATGTTGCACTCTACGCCTGTCAACAAACATGAGCAAAAGCGTTTGTTCAGCAGCGGATACTTATTAGATTTCCACTGAACATTCAGAATCATCTCTGGTTTCACACTAAGAAATATCTGTCTGTGGATAATATGTACCGTTAGATATTATCTGTGTTCATTGGAACAACTAATGGGAGGTGTGTATTTTAGCATTAGTTGGCCACCTTTTCTCAATCTGCCCGAATTTAATTCTTTGATTAAAATAAGATTTACAAAATGTATTTTTCATTGTTTCAAATTTTCTTTATATATCTATAAATATACACTGCCCAGCCAAAAAGAAAGTCGCTGTTTGGATGAACTGACAAACGAGTCTATGAAATTTCAAATTGTGAAAGAACGGTTGAGGGTGTATAAAACCATTTTTATACATGAATTGGCACTTCTGAGTCCAGACCTTAAATTCATTGAATGTCTTTGGGATGTGCTGGAGTAGACTTTACAGAGTGCTTGGCAAAACAAGATCTTGACCAAAAACGAATGCTCCTCTTGATGGAAATAAATGGTGTGACGTTATTTCCATCGATATATGCATCAATTTCTGGTCAAGATCTTGTTCACAATCTACTACATGCCTTATGTCATCTGACTGACATTTTACCCTTTTTTAAACTTTTAATTCCATATATCATATTCTAAAACTGTACATAGTACGTGTCTTTTTGCTGTGAAATGTTGACTAATTTTTATAAAGTAAACGTTAGAGTAACTTTTTATATTTTTAGTAATATTGCAAAAAGAACATTTACCGCACTAATCAACTTAGGTTTACTTGTTTTTGTTCTAAAAAAAATCATTAAGTTAAAATGTATCAAATATGATACATCAGACTTTTAAGGAATGTTTATCTCTCGATCATCATTGTACAGCATTGCATTATATGACCCCCGCCCTCACAATAAAAACTACAGAGATTTGATTATATATCATCTTACTGAGAGATACCATTGGGAGATGTGACAACTGATATTAATATGCATTTTATGCAACTAGTCTGCTATATTGTTATAAAGATCTAACTGATTTACATTTACACTGATTTAAGCTATCAGAATTTTACTTTTTAACAGCACCAAATTATTTAGTTTCACTCAGTTCTTCCTAAAGTATGAACTCCATATTTTCCTATATCATACTTTATGAACCATAATAGCCTAAAAAAATAAAATAAAATAAAAACACACATATGCAAACCTCAATTATATATTATTGTCTAAAGGTTAAATAAACTTTTTTTTTTTTTTCAAGATTTTTTTTATTATTATTTCATGTTAGGCTTTTTAAAAAATGTTTTAATCTTGACATTTGCCATCATAAAATGTTGTTGCTCAACATTTGAGAGCAAGGCAAAGCACAAAGACCAACCCAACAATGCCAAATCCAGCTGATGCAAACTGACCCAGGCAGTTCAGACAAACCAAAATATCCCTTAAAACAAAGAAAGATTAATTTATTTAAGAGACACTCTTGAGGTTTGTGAAAATTAGGGCTGATGAATATTATGTCATGGCTTTTGTCTTAAAAAATGCCTTAATGTCAACAGAAGGTGTTAAAGGCACCATCAAAATAAAGTTAAACCAAATTTTTAATTAGAGAACAGTGATGTGTGATATAACCACTAATGTATCTTAAATAATAATCCACTAATTAAGAAAAAATTTAACTGTGGGCATGACTCATAGTAGTTAGTGAGTAAACTCAATTTGTTGCTAGTCAGCAAAAAAAATCGACCGAAACCAGAGGACTTGTATGGCTTGGAAATACCAGTGTATAATCAAATGGAAAAGAATACTCAAAAAAAAAAAAAAAAAAAAAACCTGGATAAAAACAGAACTTGTTACATAATATCCTGTATGTCAATAATGCCCTTTCGACGTCAAGGAATGCCCAGTGCCCACAGCGTCAGAACAGTGTCTGTCAGAGGATACCCTTTATTTATTTTTCTCAGTAAAATCAGTCATTCTGTTTATTTGATTGGACTCTTACTATAGATTTGTAAAAAAAAAAAAAAAAAAACAATCTCACACAGTAGGCCTTAGGACTCCTTTATAAGGAGATCATCATATTTGGCGGTCCCTGGTCAAATAGTTTGGAAACCTATTTCAGCTGAATGATATGCCTTCTTTTGAGAAAAAATACCTATTATGCATATTTAAAAAAGCTTGAATACCTTTTCAGATGTAACTTTCTTTCTGGAAAACTGCCAATTAAACTATCCAAATTTCACCAGCAAGCGTTATTGGCATAGAAAATGAGTTTCCACTACAATTAAAATCGAGGGGGTTTTATTAAATCAAACAAAAAATAAACAAAAACAACGTGGTTGCGCACTCCGCGCTCTCACATACAAAGCCCAAAGTCCTCGTTCTCGCTCTCGTGCTGGTCCCCGCTCGGTTGAGCTATGTGCGGTCCTTACAGTCTCTCGGTCTGCTTAGCACTCCAGTCACGAACGTTCCCCCGATCTCCAGTAATCTCTCCTCAAATGATGTTTCCTCGTGGCTTTTATATGGTCTCTCCATGCCAATCACTGAAACAACACACAGATGTTCGTCATTTGCACTTGACCCAGTTACCCCGCACCTGTCTCCCGATCCTCTCCCTGTCACAGACTTCGCTAAACCACGCCCCCCTTGCCACATAACCCCACTGCCCAACTCAGGCCGGGGAGCCATTCGGCCTGCAGCCTCCTCTCCCCTCCTCCTGGAGAGAAAGCCGGCCACAGCCATCTGTGCACCGGGCCTGTGGACCACCTGGAACTTAAAAGGCTGTAAAGCCAGATACCAACGGGTGATCCGCGCGTTGGTATCCTTCATGCGGTGGAGCCACTGGAGGGGCGCGTGGTCCGAACAGAGGGTGAATTCGTCCCAGGAGATAATTTAGGCACTAAAACTATCAGCCTCGCCCAATTACTGTGGGATTCTTCTATTACCCCCAACTCGAGCATCGCCTCTAATTCAGACTGAACAACTTTCTTTTTGTGTCCAGGTAACCTATACGGCCGGCTGCGTACCACCATGCCCAGCTCGGTCTCAACATGGTGCTGAATAAGATTAGTTTGACCGGGTAGGAGCGAGAACACGTCGACAAATTCTGCCTGCAAGCTGGCTACATCAGCAATCTGGGACGGTGAAAGATGATCTCCTTGTGCGAGTGATTGCTGTTTAATATTCGCCTCTGGCCCGAGATCTTCTTCCGCACTAATCACCGTCGCCAGCATCACTGACTCCGCCTCACTCCATTTTTTAAGGAGGTTGAGGTGGTAAATTTGACGTGCCCCGTTCCTATCCGTTCGAGGTACCTCATAATTGAGATGGCCAACCTGGTGTGTGACCTCAAAGGGCCTTTGCCACTTCGCGAGTAATTTGGAACTCGATGTTGGGAGCAATACAAGGGCTTTATCTCCCGGTGAAAATTCTCTCAGTCGGGTTCCCCTGTTGTATAACTGGGTCTGTCTGTCCTGAGTGTGAAACAAATTCTCCATTGAGAGCTGCCCCAAGGTGTGGAGTTTTGTTCTCAGGTCCAGGACATACTGAATTTCATTACGGCTCTCCGAAGGTCCTTCTTCCCAAGTTTCCTTTAGGACGTCTAGCACGCCGCGCGGCTGACGTCCATAAAGGAGCTTGAAGGGGGAAAACCCCGTGGAGGCTTGCGGGACCTCGCGCACAGCAAACAACAGGGGTTCCAACCCAATTTTTGGCGTCCTCGTGAATGAATTTACGAATCATGGTCTTTAACGTGCGATTAAACCGTTTGACCAGTCCGTCCGTTTGTGGGTGATAGACTCTGGTATGAATCGATTTAATGCCCAATAATTCGTAAAGTTCACGTAATGTACGTGACATGAATGCCGTGCCCTGATCAGTGAGGATCTCTTTCGAGATCCCCACCCGGGAGATTACGCGAAACCGTGCATCCGCGACACTCTTAGCCGAGATGTTGCAGAGAGCCACTGCCTCGAGATATCATGTTGCATAGTCCACTATCACTAATGCAAAACGATGTCCATGTGCAGATCGTTCTAATGGCCCGATGAGGTCCATCGCAATTCTCTTGAAGGGGGCCTGCATTAGAGGAAGTGGGCACAATGGCGCTTTTGGGGCGGCCGGCGGATTTACCAGCTGACATTCACGACAAGCCGCGCACCACCTGCGCACGTTCTCGTGAATGCCCGGCCAAAAGAAATGGGCCACGAGACGATTAAGTGTCGTTATTTGACCTAAATGTCCTGCCATGGGATTAGAATGAGCCGCCTGGAAAAGCATTTCCCGACGGCTTTTTGGTACTAATAACTGGGTTGTATTTTGCTTTGTCTGAGTGTCTTGTGTCACTCGATATAACCTGTCTTTAATAATCGAAAAATAGGGAAAGGTGAGTGGCCGGTGAGGCTGACCGTCGATGGCACGGATCTGTTCGAACGCATGTTTTAACGACTCATCCTGAGACTGCTCCAGGGGAAAATCATCACGCTCCGAGAGATTCTGTCTCTCGATTGCACTCGGTTCCCCTGAATCCAGTCTCTGTGGTCCCAGCTCAGCCTCTCCCATCTGTACGTCTGCCCGCTTACCATGCTCTTTCTTAATACAAGAGACATCCGCACATAACCCTCTCAATAATTCACTAAAAGCCGGCCAATTTGATCCCAGAATCAGCAACCTAATAACTGCCACCTCTGTACTATGCTTTTGACCCCTAAATTGAATCACGGCTGACATTAGTGGATAATTCACCACATCCCCATGCACACACCTTACCCGAACCATGCGGATCATATCCAATGCCTCAGGTTGAATCAGGCTTTGGTGGATCGAGGTTTGGTTACAGCCTAAATCCACCAGAGCCTGATAGGTACTCACAGGTATTTGGTACCGGCCAGCCTGATCGTGGGCAGCCTGCTGGACGTCTGGGACCTGGATCATTGTCCCTATGTCCATCGTGGGACATTTAACAATTTCAAATAGTATCATGCTTCAAATCATTCAAATAGGATTCACCTCGTAGCCGTTTGGTTTGGTTTATGGCTTATAACACTTTAACAAAGGCAGCTGAAAAAGATGGGCACTGTTGCACCCTTTACTCTTTATTTTCAGTAAATGCACAGCTGAAGTACAGGTTGATCGACCGCATTACAGTTCCATATCACTTCGCAAAATTGTTTTGGTTATTTCTTAGATCTGTGCAGCCAACCACAACAACAATGTGTGCGTCGTGGCCACATAACCACCTTGGTGTGCATTATCTGTCTATAAATGAATGGGTTGTTATCATTATGTATTAATTAATTGTCTTCTCTCTAAATATGACAAAATTACATCTCAATTACAGAAAAATACACAGAGAAAATATGAGCAACTGACAAATAACAATAAATGTTTAACACTCATTAGCCTCAAAAATGTTTTTTTTTTCTCTTTCTTTCTTTGTTATTTAGCATGACTTAAAACACAAACTTTTCAATATATATTTTTTTCTTTTATTTTGATCAAATGTGAGACATCTTCAAATATTCCAAACATTTCATATACAAATAATGGCAAAAATAAATACATGTATTCTTCACTTAAATAAATAAATAACAATATTTAGTTGTACCATACATAAAATAAAATGACATCTTATTTATGGGTGCTTTTGTATAAGTAAGAAAAACAAAAACAAGAACATAATATCACATGAAATGAGTAATAAAAGCAGTAGGTTCTCACAGAGATCAGGAGATCAATCCAATGACCATGATCTCATTTAACAACTTATGAGACAAGGTCATGTGCTCAATAAATAACCTTTGTATAGGATTATATAATACTGAAAAATATTTCACATCTTGAGTTAAATTATATGTTGCTTTCTGAGGCAGATTGTGAAAAATACAGTAGTTTAAGGGTAAATAAATAAATTAAATAATAAATAAGATGTTAAGTGAAATACAAAATAAATAATAAATAATAATAAATGCACAAAATACTGAGAAAACTCATGGTGCAACATGACATTTTCCAGAGACAAATAAGTTACCTATCTACCTTGAAAGCAAAGATGCTGAATGATGCAACAAAAACACACAGCCAATTAGGGGCCATTTACACGACACCTTTTTCAACTAAAAACGGAAAACGTTTTATGCGTTTTGGCTGTTCTTTCACACAACAACAGCATTTTGGGGGCCTGAAAACGCAAACTTTAAAAAAACAGATTTCAAAGGGCAAGTTTCTTTTAAAACTACTCCGTTATCGCCTATGTGTAAACTTTAAAAAAAAAAAAAAAAAAATTACTTTGTGGTAACGTTGATGTCATACATTTTTGAATTACATGTTCAATCAATAGGCGTGTAATGTTTATTTACAAAGTTGCATCGCCAACTACTGGCCTGGCCAGTATTCACCGTTGTCATCACTAAGGTTCACGTTAAAACTGAAGTACATTTTGTGCATTAGAGCTGCACAGTGATAGTATTCTCTGAGATGGATTTATCGGAGGTCATACTGAGGATACTGCGGAGGACGTCACTACTGAAGTCCTGAAGCTGTTGCAGAGTGAGGTGGGCTGCCACCTGAGTCATGTATTCACCTGTCAGATGTTTGGTCAGATCATGATGGTTGTCTGATGCCTGCTTTGACTTGTCAAATCCTGCCTGTGTCTGCAACTGTGAAAATACATAAATACATGAAGCATTCAAACATGCAATATATTATTAGACAGTTCCATTAAACTGCATTTGGAAATAAAACCAAAAGTTGCACCCTCCTAACACACTTTGATCATAAGTAAGACTTTTATAGTTTTTTTTTTCTTATTACAATAGGCTTCATTGGTAGGTATATGTTTGATTAGTAAATTTTTTTTACGTAATATTATCTTATTACGACTTTTCATAAGACCAGGTTGACTTTCCCTATTTAAATTACTTTAGATTAAACACACTATTTGAATGCTATCCTAAGAGGGACACTGCAATATGATTCCAGACATGATTTAAATTTAGCAGTGCTTGAAAGTAAGTTTCTAAATCAAGCCATGACTAACACTCATGCAATTCAGGAACTGAGACTGCAAAATAGTAGTACAAAACAATCATATAAATTTCCTCTTGGTTTAACAGAAGAACAGTCACCAAGTCTAACTCCATACCATGTCGATAAGGTCTCGAATTTCAGCCTTAAGTCCTTTCACCTTGTCTGTCTGGTTCAGCATGGTTGATTTGCTGATCTCTTTCAAGAGATTCAGATGTAGTTGCAGTCCCTTCACTATGTGAGCAAAGCAGGTTTCCTGTGACAACAACGGAGAGATCTCACAATTTATTTGCTGAACTTTCAATCCTGTTATATTTGTCATTTAAATTGTGTTCCTCTGAAAATCTGCCATCATGAAGTCCATAAAAGAAGCCTAATAATTATTAGCTGAATTGGCTTAAAAAAATTAAAACAGGAAATTTTGAAGCAGAAAGACTGAAATAGTATTTTCTTGTCAAATGTACTTCAATAATTTTTGTTTAATTTACAAGTTTTTTTTTTTTTTTTTTTTTTTTTTGATTTGCTTAGAAAAGGAATAGCACAATCGGATGCTCCAGAAACTGAATACCTTATTCAGAAAGGCACATATAATGGCTTCAAAACAAAATAACGAATTCTACCAAATAACTGGAAAAGAATTCGGCAGACACAGTCACTCCTTGTGTTTGCTGTATAACAGCTGAGCCAAGGGATAGAACGATACTACGCATAAACCACTAAAATCACTATGCACTAATGTGTGTGTGTGTGTAACTCTATAAATGAAATGACCACAGCCAGATCGCAAATTAAATAGCCTCGTTGCCATCTCGGTGCATCTCTCAGAAATCAAGAGTAGGCCTAATATCATTCATGTCTGAGGCACAACTGGTGCAGTACTTTACAGTACTACACAGTTTTAGGGATTTGTATATATTCTTAGCCTTAGCTAAGTATGATGAAGAGCAACAGACATGCTTGACTTGGCAAATGGCATTCATTCATGTAAAAAAATAAATAAAAATGGAATGAAACTCACCAGACTGAAGTTACTAGAGATGTTCTGGAGAACTGGGGCAGAGGGTATCATTTGTGACTTTAAGTACTGCAGTTGCAGCCTAGTTGAGTTGTGCCCCAAAGTCAGACTCTGAGAGAAAATATAAGCATTTGACGTGTTTAAACACGACAGGACAAAATTTCTTGTACACCATGGATTCATACTCTAAAACCTCACAGACATGCCAGAGCAAAGTAAATTTGCATACAGAGGCCCCAAAATGTATTTGGACATGTTATGGTTGTCAGACAATGTCGAACACAGTCCACAGTTAATGCGAACTACACTGATGGTTACTCTAGGAAACTCTGCTGTGAAACTCCTTTAAAATTCATTACAAAGTGAGGTTATTCTGAGAAAGGTTTTAGAATCTGGCGAGATGCCAGTCGGATTTAAATGTGACCAAAGTGTCCAAATGCGTCCAAAAATTGTATGCTTGTAGAGTTATATATACTGATAGCTATGCATATGAAGTTAAGGCAAACATTTTTGTATTAACATTTGCAGTTCAGTTCAGTTCTTAATCCAGGGCACAATGGTGATATGTTCAAAGATCAACTCTTCAATTGCCAGCCCAGATCTTTAACCACTAGACTATCCTAACCACAAGCCAATGCACATAGGTTACACAGCAAGCATGTTACCAAATATTCAAGTTCAGAGGGACCCAATGAAAACTTTTAAGAATCAATCAGTGAAAACCCCATATTGATTGACTACTCTTCTTAGTATGGAGGACGTTGTGCAGCCCTGAAACAGATGTGCTTACCTTGCTGTTTATCCAGGCTGTGTGCACTGTAGGAATATCTTTAAGAATTTTGCTGATTAAACTGTGCGCCTGATCAATAGTTTCCTTGTCCATAATGTCCAATTTCTGAGGGACAGGGGCAGATCTCACGATTCCCACGATTCCCACTAATGTGAATAACAGAGCTACAGGAGGAGAGAGAGAGAGAGACGCAATTAGAAGTGCGTAACTGTGACGCAGGCTCAAACACTCACATGTGCTTTAGTCATGGCTGAACATCATGATTTCACATAAATGCACCTGATTCTAATTGACTGGTACTGTAGTTACCAAACTTATTTCCAAACAGTTATTCATTTATATTTTTTAATACATCAATCTTATAAACCTATATTAAAGTGGTATAAATAGTATAGCATTATGCAAATATTATTGAAAACAGTATATTAAACAAAATTCTTTAGAATCATTCTTTAATATAATTCAAAAATTAAAAGGCTTACCCTGGAAGTTCATTATAACAACAGCAATGAAAAAGAAAATGTACAAAGTCACCAGACTCCAGCAGTAACAAAGCCCCATCATGTTCAGAATTTATATATCCTGCAGGGGAAATTCCTCTTTTTTTTTACACTGACGTAGACAGACCAATTATGGGTCAAAGCATACTTAAGGTTATTGATGACTATGCATTAATAAATCATACCAAACATTATATAATACTTGAGAGACCAGTAGTTCATGTACATTCATATATGAGTATAAACAAAAATATCATAAAAAAGTTCCGAGTTATTTCTTACTAACTAAATGAACAATGTCATTTTTAAATGTTATTAATGAGAGTTATGATACAGTGTATTATGTAGCTAAATGCTAGACAGTTTTATTTTACTACAGCCACTTTTTACTACATTCACTTGAACTCTATTAAAAAATAAAACATCATGAACAGAGAATAATACCAAATCTGAGATTATTAAAGCATAATTTGGATATAGTAAATTAAACTTATTTGTAAGATTATTAAGATAGTTTGCTCAGAGTTTGTTTTTTTTTTACCACAAGTCTGTATGTAAAATATTATTTAATATTTTTTCTTTGATTTTTGAGGGACAGTCATCATCAGCCAATGTGTTAAGAAAAATAAATAGAAACAGCTATTGTACGTGTAATAGCACAAGACTTTTACATAGAGGCCATCTCACCCCAAGGGTCTAATTTTACCTTTTGACTTCAAAATAATAATAAAAATGACTTCACAAATCTAAAAACATGAATGTGTCCACAAATCCCTCAATAACAAATAGTCAAAGAAGCATTTGATATTCATTATAATATGTCACAAATCACTATTTTTCAGAGAACAAAATTAGATAAATGAATCAAGCATGACTAAATCTCACAAATGTTGATATTCAGATGAAATGACAAAGTTAATAAGAGCATAGCTACTCATTAAATGTTAATATGAGTTTTTTCCGCCATCTATGGTCAAGAGAAAATATAACTACATATTATATTATATTATATTATATTATATTATATTATATTATATTATATTATATTATATTATATTATATTATATTATGATGTAATACCATCTTTAACTTTCATTCAGCATGGGTGTATTCAAAGTCTGTGTGACCCCAAAAGTCTCTTGATGTCAGTATTGCACTCTTTCTTTCCCATGTATTATACAAGACAAAGTGTATTTTTTGAACCACTGAATTATCATCTTTCACTCCCAAGCAGAAATAGAAACAGTGATGAGACAGATACTCTCAAATATATCAGTATTGCTTTATAAGGTCATGTACTGTATGGGTTAAATGAATGCACCCCTGAAATTCCATGTTGCACTAACCTCAACTTCCGCTGCCAATCTGTTATGACGTACACTGGGATTTTCACTACTGATTCGATACGTTTGTGTACATTTGCAATGGGTACGACTATGAGCTAATATATTACGTAAGAAATTCTGTCCTAGTGCACACTGAAGAAAAGTGTCTGCTAAATGATTGAATGTAAATTAATCAAAATTCAATCTGTCACAATCAGTTCAAATTATTATTTTAAATAATAATTTGTTTTGTTATTATTGAAATTTAATAAATAAAAAAAATAAAAAATAAAAAATAATTATTTTAAATAATAGTCCTCAAGATTACATTTATTAGGCTTCCTTGGAGATTGTTGCTGAACTAATTACATATTAGATTCATTGTTAGAATGATGTCAGTCCAGAGGTAAGAAAAACCTTTTTTTTTAACTATTATATCTAACTAGATAGATAGATAGATAGATAGATAGATAGATAGATAGATAGATAGATAGATAGATAGATAGATAGATAGATAGATAGATAGATAGATAGATAGATAGATAGATAGATAGATTTCTTACTCTGTCATGATGACACTGAGCACATGGTAGAAATGTATGGTGTTGTGTAATCTCACAGGCAGAGTTTCCATCAAAGGAAGCAGGGGGGAAGAGATAGTGTAATCGAGATGAGGGGAAAGGGGAAGAGAGGTTTCTAAGGAAAGCAGTATAATGTGTAAGACATAAGCAAAATATATGTGACTTCACCATCGCATCATGTACATCAACAGTATGAAATGCCCAATTTTACCAGAAAAAGATTTGTCTGTTTTCATTGTGAGAGTTGGAGAGAAAACAGAAACAGACAGACAGCTTCACAGACAGAGAAAGGGGAAGTTGCTAAATTCTGTGTGTTCGCACGAAACCCTAGGACAGAACACATACTCACTCTTGATTAAAAGTGCTACAATCACAAATTATGATGGCACGGCATTCAGATAATGAATTCTTGCTCTATATCGATTTTTAAACAAGGTTGCTGCTGGAAGAGGTGTTAGTGAGGCCAGCAGGAGGTGCTCAATCTGTGGTCTCTGTGGCTCCTAATGCCACAGACTGTATAGTGACAGGGACACTATTCTGTAACAAGCACCGTCCTTTGAATGAGATGTTATACAGAGGTTAAACCTCTCTGTGGTCATGGAACTTCCTTTAAAGGTGCTCTAAGCGATGTTGGATGACATAATTTATTGTTGACGTTCGAAGTATTGTCAAGCAAAATGGAGGCTAGCTTGACCCTCCCTCCTCCTCATCCCGTCCCCTCCCTTCCGTGCGTTTCTTCTCCTTTTCCCTCTTCTTTGCTATTTGTTCATCGGAACGTCGTCTCTTTGGTCGTGTGTCGGCCATATCAAAATTCAAGAGAATATTATAACGTTAGTCGTTGTCGTTGTCTAGGACATCTCTCCTCTAGCTAACTTCCCTCTTCATGCTTCTCTCTCCTCCACTCCCCACGCCCCCCTTCATGTGCACGTGCACTAACCCCCCCAACCCCCACCCCCAAATCATTTTTGTCGGTTATTGGCTGGAACACTGTTTGTAATGTTTCGTTGTGCAGGTTGGGCCAGTTTGTTTTTGTTGCCATTTGTGGAGCCTGGGCTGTCTACAGAGACCACATTTTTTTACAGTGTGTTCAGGGGACAGGCAGCTAGCGGATAGTGAGGACTGAGGAGATGTTTGCTGTATGTGACAAAAAATGTTTCAGCCTAAAAAACGTGTGACATCGCTTAGAGCACCTTTAAAACAGTAGGGGTTTAACCCTGGTGTCCTGGCCATATTCTCTCCATTGGCCCTTATCAATCATGGCCTCCAAATATCTCTCTCCCTGCATCCCAATGTCCATATACTATCCATCCTTATGTGAGATTAAGTGTGTGAAGAGGTGTGTCCTAAAGCATAGTATGTTGAAAAGAGAATTATCAAAAGTCACCGGATGGTGTACTATTTCAGGAAGATTTTCGAAGTGTGGATCCGTGCACACCAGTGGCGACTGCTGGTCTTTCAAAGAGGGGAAGCTAATTTTCGGCCTACGTCATAAAAACTGTCCATTTATTTATACGTAAATTCTACGTTCCTTTTCAAGAAAATGCTCTGTGACCCTGTCGTACCAACTAGGCGTCTTTTCCAGTGACTTGACCAGTGTCCTCTCAATGGCCAGCATAGTTAAATATAAATGTAATAATATAATAAAGGTATAAATAATAATATAATAAAGTATAATAGTACTACTACTAATAATATATATTTTTTAATTATTGTAATAATATATTTTTTTATTATTAGCATACTAACAATAATATAAAAAATATAATAAGTAATAATATAATAAAGGTATAAATGTATAATTGTGTGAAAAGTATTATGAAAATTGGCTAGCAATTTCGACAAGCAAATACCAAGAAATAGGTTGCAGCAGTTTGTCTTTCGACTACACTTGCAAAATCCGCAATGGGACTGAGCTCCAATAGTTTCAGCATCAGCGACTTTTTATTGTATGAAATCGCTGTCAATCAAAAGGAGATGCAGCCTTTCGACAGACCCTCCAATCATCACGCAGAAGCATAATCGCAGCATTTATCCAATGACCGTCTAGTTTCAAAGCACTGAAAAAAACTGTTCAAAGCAGCCCCATTGAAGTCAATGGACGCTGGGCTTCAACAGGGTGCCTCCTCAAAGTGCAATTGAGATGTGCAATTGAGGAGGCACTGTGACGCTACGGGAATGTATGAGAAGGAAATCGAGTCAGCCGGCCTGCTATATGTAACTGATTCTGAACGAACTCGTCTTTGAGATGAATGTTTTCTAATGCAGTTTTAGTCAATAAAATGTTAACACAATAGTACATATTTGACCATTCATTTTTTGACATTATAGGGGAAGCCGAGCTTCCCTTGCATTCTTAAAGAAATCTCCACTGGTGCACACTCTAGGTGCTTCTCAATATCCCTCCTCGTTTCCTTGCTCCTCTGTCCTCCATCCTATAACCCGGAAACCGATCGAGCTCAGCCATCTTGAAAGACATCTCAATTGCACTTTGAGGAGGCATGGATCGAGGAGTGAGGAAGCTTCCTGAGGAGTTATGAGCGAGGATACACAGGTGTATCCTTTGTGGAAGTGTTTTAAAGGGGTGGTTGATTATGATTTCACTTTTCTAACTTTAGTTAGTGTGTAATATTGCTGTGTGAGCATAAACAACATCTGCAAAGTTACAGCGCTCAAAGTTCAAAGCAAAGGAAGATATTTGCTTTTAAAGAAATTGTTTTGAATTGTTTTTGAAGGACTACAACAAACGGCTGGTAGGGACTACACGACATTCCTCCCGGATTGGTGACATGCACTAACCCTAAAATTTACATAAACCCCGCCCCCGGGAACACGCAGTCCATGTTGAGAAGAGGAAGAGTTGTTGTAGTAGAGCACATTTGTGAGTCTGCTCAGGCTGTCGCATCCGTCTTTTCACATGCAATACAGTGTAACACAAATGCAATAGCATGTCACTCTAGAGAGGGAACGAGTGTTGCGTAAGTTTAGCTTACGCTACGGGAAAACTCCTTTTCTCGAGAATACTGAAGCAAAAAATTATCCTTAATTTTTAGAATGTAAAACGCATTTGCTGCAGCAGGAAGATATAGGCGAGACAGCTTGCGCGCCTATTGGCTGCTCTGCGGCAACTGCTGCAACCTATCGGTGCATCTTTGGCATGACTCCAGCGCCAATGGGAAGCCTTCCCGCGCTGTCGTCATAGCCCGCCAAAATGGGGTGTGGCTAACCTATAAAACCCCCTCGCACAGGTTGCACAAGTGATTTCAGTCGACTAGAAGCGAAACCAAGTGCAGCACAAGCACGGCAGGCTACGCAACACTCGTTCCCTCTCTAGAGAGAACCGAGGTTACGTTAGTAACCGAGTGTCGTTCTCTTACGATAGTACTCTCGTGTTGCGTAAGTTTAGATTACGCTACGGGAACCCTATGTAAAGCGCCGTGCGTGCTGAATTTCAAACACTTATGTCCCAAGGGCAGTAGCCCAGGGCTCATGCAAAGTGAAGTGATCACAACGGCATAATAGGGCGGGACGACTCGGTGTTATGAGATAGGTGCATACACATATATCTATACGGTTAAGGCAGTATGACCACCTTAAACTGCATAGGCCACAGGACCTGCAACATATCAACAGTCTAATCAAACTGAGTTGGGTAGACACTGTTAATATAGCATCATCAGACTGAGAGCAGTCTGGCCTGTAAGGCGGGTATTTCTAGGTTGTAAAACCTTACAAATGTAGACAGCGAGGCCCAGCCTGCTGCCATACAAATGTCATGGATTGAAACCCCACTTGACCATGCCCACGATGAGGCCATACCTCTAGTCGAGTGGGCTCTCACCCCCAAGGGGCAGTTCAGACCCTTGGATGCATAAGCTGACGCGATAGCGTCCACTATCCATCTGGACAGGGTCTGTTTCGAGATGGCTAGCCCTTTGATGCGGCCACCGAACGAAACGAAAAGCTGCTCCGTTTGCCTAAAAGTGGCGGAGCGCTCTACATAAATCCTTAATGCCCTCACCGGGCAGAGAAGGTTAATCCCTGCCTCACTATCAGAAATAGGGAGGGCCGAGAGGGAGATAACTTGCGCTCTGAAGGGAGTCGCAAGCACTTTTGGGACGTAACCGTGTCTTGGTTTGAGGATGACTTTAGAATCATTAGGCCCAAATTCCAAGCACGTAGCGCTTACTGAAAGCGCGTGCAGGTCGCCCACCCGTTTTACTGAAGCTAGTGCCAGCAGAAAAGCGGTTTTAAATGACAGGTATTTTAGCTCCACCGCGTGCAGTGGTTCAAACGGTTCGCCTTTCATGGCCTCGAGGACCGTGGAAAGGTCCCAAACCAGAACCGAGGGTGGCCGAGGAGGATTCAGCCTCCTAGCACCCCTGAGGAAACGAATTATGAGGTTGTTCTTTCCAAGCGACTGGCCATTTGCAGGATTTGTGAACGCTGCTATGGCCGCCACGTACACTTTGAGCGTGGAAGGGGTTCTCCCGCTGTCCAACAGCTCTTGTAGGAAAGAAAGAACCACCGTTACCTCACCTTTTAGCGGGTTTAAATCATGAGCTGAGCACCAATCAGCGAACACTGACCATTTAGACGCGTAAAGCCGTCTAGTAGACGGAGCTCTAGCCTCTGTGATCGTGTTCAGCACTCCCTCCGGGAGGTGCAATGGTGATAGCTGATTGCCCATACATGTAGAGCCCACAGCTCGGGGTATGGGTGCCAAATCGCACCCTGGGCCTGAGACAGCAGGTCCTTTCTCAGTGGAATCGGCCATGGAGCCGCGCTCCCTAGTTCCATCAGTTCTGGGAACCAGACCTGATTCTCCCATAGCGGAGCTATGAGGAGTATCGAGCATTTGCTCTCCCTGACTCGCTTGATTACCTGTGGTAACAAGGCGACCGGGGGAAACGCATAAAGAGGGCGTCTGGGCCAATTTAGGGCCAGCGCATCCCTTTCTTTTGAGAAGAACATTGGGCAGTGAGCGTTGGTTTGCGACGCGAACAGGTCTACCTCTGCTCTGCCAAAAATGTCCCAGATATTTCGCACCGTAAGGGGGTGCAGGGACCACTCTCCTGGGGAGAGTTTTGCCCTGGATAACATATCTGGGCCCACGTTCAGGACGCCCGGCACATGCGCCACTCTCAGCGAGCGCAGATTGTGCTGGCTCCATATGAGGAGGCGTTTTGCTATTGCAAGCAGGCTCCGGGACCTGAGACCGCCCTGGCAATTTATGTAGGACACCACCAACGTGTTGTCTGTCCTGACTAGAACGTGGTGGTTCCTTAGCGCAGGGAGGAAGAACTGAAGGGCATTCTCGACCGCTTTCATCTCTAGACAGTTTATGTGGAGACGCTTCTCCGCGTCTGACCACAGGCCCATAGAAGGTCTCCCTTCGTATAGGGCGCCCCAACCCGCGTTGGAAGCATCTGTCGAGACCACGTTTATTCGTGAGGCGATGCCCAGGTTCACGCCGGACTGGTACCAGCCGGCTCTCATCCACGGTTTCAGAGCGGAAACGCATGTCTGATTCACCGTGAGACGGAGCAGACCTGAGGTCCATGCTCGCGCTGGTACTCGCCATCTCAACCATAGTTGAAAAGGGCGCATATTCAGCAAACCCAGCTGCAGTAACGTCGAGGCTGAGGCCATGAGACCCATCATCCTCTGGAACACTCTGAGGGGGAGATTTTTCCCCACAGTGAATGTCGCTGCCAGGTGCTGTATCACTGCCGCGCGTTCCTGTGTCAGGCACGCTCCCATAGAGCTGGAGTCCAGTTCTATTCCCAGAAAGGAAATTTTCTGGCTGGGGAGTAGAATGCTTTTGGTCCAGTTGACTCTGAGACCCAGCTGTTCGAGATGGGTCAGCAGTATTGTTTTGTGTAACACCAATTCCTCTTTTGACTGTGCTATAATTAGCCAGTCGTCCAGATAGTTAAGGACTCTCACGCCCCGTCGTCTGAGGGGCGCGAGCGCCGTGTCCATGCACTTCATAAATGTATGAGGTGCCAAAGACAGGCCGAAGGGAAGGACGGTGTACTGATAAGCCTGGCCCTCGAAGGCGAATCTCAAGAACGGCCTGTGACGGGCTGCTATTTGGATCTGAAAATAAGCGTCCTTCAGATCCACTGATATAAACCAGTCCCCGGGTCAAATTCGAGCGAGAATTTGTCTGGTTGTAATCATTTTGAATGAACGCTTCATCAGCGCTTTGTTCAAGTGTCTGAGATCTAGTATAGGGCGGAGCCCGCCGTCCTTCTTTGGAACTAAGAAGTAACGGCTGTAAAACCCCGACTCGCTTTCTGCTGAGGGGACGGTTTCCACAGCCCCTTTTCTCAGTAAATTCGCTATCTCGGTGCGAAGTAGGTGTGCTACTTCCTGATTCACAGAGGTTTCGACCCGGGCTGTGGAATGAAATCTGGGTTCTGGTCGCTCAGATTCAGGGACCTGGAGACCCAGCCATGATGACGTACTTCGTTCATCATGTTCATTTCGAGTGGGGCATACAGTACTTCGCGCAGTACTTCTGTAACTGGCACTCCGGCCGTGTGAGCGGGAAGATGCTTTAATACAGCGGCACTGCGAGCTGTTCACAAAGTGTAAGCGCTGAGAGGCAGACACGTGACCTGCACTCACCACACTGCCAGCGCGCTCTGGGCTCATACACTGAGGCGCTATGTGTGTGCGTAGCGCAGATACAGTCATATTCACAAGCGGGGGTGGGCGCTGTACAGCGGGCACATTTCCTACACTTAGAATATGAACGGCATGAGCCGGTTTGACTGATATGAACCCTGTGGTGGTGTGGGACACTGCATGGGTAGTGCTTGTGTGTAAGAGTGAACACTGGGAAGTGGGCACTATTCCTACACTTAGCGGTCGAGCGGCATGAGCCAGCTTTATTGTTTTCGACCTTGGATGAGTGTGACAGACAGTGAGGGTAGTGTTTTTGTGCAGGGGTGGGCACTGGGCAGTGGGCACCTGTCCTACATTTAAAACACCTTCGGCCTGAGCCGGAATATGACCCGGTATAATGCTCTTTTTGAGAAACATGTGGGTCGCCGTGAAAACGGCGTTTGTGTGCAGGCGAGCGAGTTGAGAAACCGGCTCGTTGGCTGCTAAATACACCCTTCGAGTCGCCTCCGTTGAGGGAACTGAGAGAGCGGTTCGTGCATATTTCGATGGCGGTCCGGCCGCAGCGGGACTTGACCATCGGCGCTTTCCTAGGGTGGCTAGGAAGACTTGGGAGGCTCAAAGCTCGGCGCAAGCTTGTGCCTGGGTACCCAGGCGGGAGGCGGTCTGCGGCGGTTGGAAGAGCGCGAGCGCTGACGTGCATCCCGAGCCTGGCGCTGTTGTGAGGCGGGCGGAGGAGGAGGTAGGGGCGCTGTTTTCCGAGCGGGCGGCTGCTTCCTAGCGCGGCCCGCTGCGGAACTGGAACACCGCGGCAAAAAGTGTCTCATAGCCTGAGACGTTTGCTGTACCTCAGTATATCGCTCCGCGAAGCCCTTCACCGAGGGACCGAACAGACCAGTTGGTGATACGGGAGCTTCGAGGAAGGTGGCGCGGTCAGACTCAGACGTGTCGGACAGCGTTAGCCATAGGTGACGCTCAGTGACGGTGAGAGCGGCCATGTTGCGGCCGATAGCCTGAGCAGCGGTCTTGGTAGCTCTGAGAGCTAAATCCATCGCGCTTCTCAGATCCGTCACACTCTCCGCAGATGGGCCAGCCTCGTCCAGCGAGCGGAGAAGGTTGGCCTGATAAATCTGCAAAACGGCCATAGTATGCAGAGCGGAGGCCGCTTGACCGGCGGCGGCGTAGGCGCGACCGATCAGCGTCGAAGTCGTCCGGCAGGCTTTAGTAGGCAGACTCAGCTTGGACCGCCATACCGCAGAGGGCGGGCACAAGTGAGTCGCTACAGCTTCCTCAACGGGAGGAACAGAAACATATCCCCTGTCTTTCGCGCCGTCAACCGCGGAGAGCGTCGAAGAGACAGAGGATCTTAGCCTGGCCGAGTACGGGGCTCCCCACGACTTGGAGAGCTCATCGTGCAGCTCGGGGAGGAAGGGAGCGGGCCTCGAAACAGGTGCAGAGCGGCGTCCAGGCAGAAAACAGCCATCCAACCTGTTAGGCACGGGCTCCTTGGGCGTTGACCAATCGAGGCCGAGGTCCTCTACGGCCTTGGTGAGGAGGCGGAGAAGCTCAGCGTCGACGGAAGCCCTCACGCTGGATTCCTGCGTCGACGGGGCGGGATCAGGGTTGGAACCTGACCAGTCTTCACTCCCGGATGCCAGAATTGAACAGCTGTCATCCTCCGCGACATCCCGCTCCATCTCGTCGGGCGCCGCGGCAGCGGGGCGTTGGCCGTCGAGGAATGAGACGGGGGACTCAGAGAAAGAGGCTCGCGGGGACGCCGTCGGCGAGTGCTCTTTCACAGAGGCTTCTGGTGGCCTTTGTGAGCGGCACTTTTTACGGCGCGGGCCAGCAGAAGGCGTAGAAACAGCGGGCTTGATGGCGAACAAAGCCTGTCGAGCCCGCAGGGTCGAAAGAGGCAAAGATTCGCACTCACGGCAGCCGCCCTCGGCGAGCGCGTGGTCCGCATGGTCCTTTCCCAGGCAGGAAGCGCACAGCTCGTGGCGGTCCCCGTCGCTGAGAAGGGCTCGGCACGAGCCACAGGACGTGATGGGCATTGAAAAATGCCTTTTGCTCTTTTTGTGAGAGAAAAACGTGCGTGTCGCAGTGGTGAACACACACAGTGAGGTATAGAAAAGGATATGAGCGCCAGATAGCGCTGCAGGTATGGTGAGCGAAGGTGGCGAAATCCAGCCGGGTCCTTGACTCTAGCTCGTCCCGCTGAAATGCTGTTCGACGGCGTTTGCTTCTCTCGGAAGATCCAGCGAAGTCCTTCGCTGAAAGGAGACGAAATCACTTGTGCAACCTGTGCGAGGGGGTTTTATAGGTTAGCCACACCCCATTTTGGCGGGCTATGACGACAGCGCGGGAAGGCTTCCCATTGGCGCTGGAGTCATGCCAAAGATGCACCGATAGGTTGCAGCAGTTGCCGCAGAGCAGCTAATAGGCGCGCGAGCTGTCTCGCCTATATCTTCCTGCTGCAGCAAATGCGTTTTACATTCTAAAAATTAAGGATAATTTTTTGCTTCAGTATTCTCGAGAAAAGGAGTTTTCCCGTAGCGTAAGCTAAACTTACGCAACACGAGAGTACTCTCGTAAGAGAACCCAGTCAGCGGAAGATTGTGCGCTCATGCATCACCTCCCCGAAATAACCATATACAATGCCTTGTTTTCTATGCATATCCTCATCTGCATATCATTTGCATATGCATATTCATCCACGTGATAACATGTTTAAAGGTACAAGACATTTGGAAAACATGAGATACGGATGTGCCGTCACATTACATTGATAAAAATCATTTATAGCCTATCCTTGCCTTTTTTTTAAATAAATAAATCAAATAGTAGGCTATAAAATAGGCTACATTTCAGAGAAAGATTTTCTCAATCTTTTCCACTGACCAAATAGTATTTTTAATTGATTTATATTTTAATGGAAACAGATAAGAACTTCTTGTGCATTATTTGCACGAAAATATTTTCTCAGGCAATCTTCTATTATCATGAAGCAATTCTCTCTGTAGTGAAAACATTAAAACACAACACGCCACAGGAAAAGTGTTCAAATGCATCACATCCACTACAAATATTTATATTTATTGAATATATAAAATGTTGTAACTTCTCAGTAATGATTTCATGTAATCTTTATTTGTATAGCACCTTTCACAGACAAGGGCCACAAAGTGCTTCACAACACAGTTTAAATCAGAAATAACATGCAATGAAAACAACACCAAAATCATAACAGCCCAAAACGTAGCTAATTAAAAGCTTGAATAAATAAATAAGTCTTAAGATTACTTTTAAAAGTATCCACAGAGTCAATAGAGCGTAAAGAGAGCGGAAGACCATTCCATAGCCTAGGAGCAACAGCCTGGAAGGATCGGTCACCTCTAGTCCGAAAACAAGTGCGTGGAGCCTTCAGCAGATTTTGATTCACAGACCTCATGTAATTAAGAGTTTAACTCCATTAATGAGAATGTCATATTTAATCTGTTTATATCAGAAGTAAAATATAGTTTAAATCATTCTTTTATTTATTTAAACTGTTATTGTGAAGATGCACTGTATTTATGATTAGGACTCATAATGAAGATTTACGGTACTTCATCTGCCATTATATGCCGTCAGTTTCACTAAACGGCCCAACGCGCTCGCTGGCGCGGACATTTAAAAAAGGATGGATATTTGCTTCAAGTGATAGGCTTGGTGAGTGAAATTATATTTGCATTATCTTTCTGTATATATATAATTTTCTTTAAATTTTCTATGTCTAAAAGTGACCAAAAAGACATTTAACTCCAGCTCACCATCGGTGTCGCCAAACTGCTCTGTATCCAAAACGTTCGTACGCATGGGTCAGAGTTTGCTTGCAGGTACGCAAATTTCAAAGCCTACGCCTCTTTCAAAGCCTGTTTTGTGCGTACGCAACGGTTATAAATGAGCCCCCCATGGCTGCTCCTTGAGTGTCATGTTTAATTCACTGTGTGTTATTTAGAATGTTAATGTATAAGCAATTGTGTAAAAAACAACAACAACCTGTAAGTCAGATCCGCAGGGTTCTGATTTCTTTGCTGCACAAAGTGTGGTTAGTTTGGAATTACATATTTGTCATGAAAGTGTTTTGTGACCATGTAGTAACAATAAACTTAGTACTTACCTGTAGAGGGCAATGTTGTCCATAGAATCACAGAGACAGAATGGAGCAAAACAAAGTGAGAGACAGTTAGATAGCAAATATGAAATACGCTAAAGTATAATGTAAATGCTATGGTATATGAATATGGTTATATGAAGAAATATCAAGAATGGTTATATCATTTGATACCATGCATGATACTGCACTAGATTTTTGTGAGGGTCCACATATCAAGCCTCATGAAACACAAGCAGATTCAATTCAATGATTCAAAAAAATAATGCAATTTTTTTTTTACACAAAACTGTTTCCATTATTAGGCAGAAAATACTCCTGAGCGTACACACACAGACACACTCTTCGACTCTCCTCCTCCCAAAGTGCAAGGTGAGCTAGTTTGAAATGTAAATGAACCTGAGGCAACAGGTGTGTGTTTGGTAGAAGACTGTAACATTACCTGCCCCCCCCCCCCACCCCACCCACACACACACACACACACACACACACACACACACACACACACAAACACCTGCAGGACCTCTTAATTTACTGTTCTATTGAGCGGTCTGGGACAAATGTCTTTTGGCTACAACTACATACTGTAAAGTTTTGAATTGCAATGATGAATTGTGTGTAAATATATACTGTCTCCATATGTTGTCTGATTCTCCTTCCATTTTTGTCACATGTCTGAGTGAGAGTGAGATTTTACACTTACCATCTCAAAAGTACTGATCCTTTAATGGAGAAATTGATGCCTTCCTTAAAGAATATTTCTCCCCAAAATGAATATATATATATATATTTTTTTTAAAAATCCTAATTATTACGATTTATGTACCAAGTCTTCGGAAGCCAGACAATAGCGTTGCACTGCAGCACTTTAATTTCATCCACTTGCACAATTGCTGCCTCATTTGATTCATAACACACCTGCTCATCATTTTTCATAGTTGTGTATTTATAGTCTCATTCACTCTCTGTGCAGTTTTTGTCAAGTCTTGAATGTAATTGCCACTGCAATTTTCTATAATCATAGTCCTGTCTGTCATGGTTCATCTGACTCCTGTTTTCTTGTATCCAGTTATCTTCTACAGTAGGCTACATGTGCTTTTAAATTGTGTGATCTGCATTTGTTTACCCTTCATCATGTCTGACTGCTTATTTTGACTCTTTGGAAATTGTCTTGGGATTCAGTACTTAGAATTGTTAGCTATCAGCGTTGCTCATTAACATCTCTGCACTTGGATCTGAACCCAGCATCTCTGTTAGATCTGCTAGAAAAATACACAGAAGACCGGTTGAGGGCCACCACACAATTTCTTTGCGATTTTCTGTTTTTTCTTTCTCAAAATGCTCAAGAATATCAATTATATAAATGGGGTTCAATATTTTTCATAAGGCACAAGGAATTAAAATAATGGTATTTGTAACTCATTCCGTTTGTCATCTATGGACATGAATGATGCATCATATTGAAAAACGTTAGAATATCAGAATAAACACTTACAGGTGTGCACTTTCTCAAAATATCTACATTTACAACCCCACACTATGACAATTCCAATTAGAGGGTCTCCAAAACTTGTTCATGTGGTGCGTATCATGGAGATGATAGCAAATGTGTTAGAGCTAAAAATTGTAAATTAGAACCACTGTTCTGCTGTGTAAAAAAATTGTAAGCATGTGTCATATTCTCTGTTTGTAAGGTTTACAGTACCATCAGAAATTAAGTGTGCCTTAAATCTAATGTTCATTACCTTTGCATGTTAGATGTTAATCTCTTTACAGTAACTAAAATTACTAAAACTAAAGTAATGAGTAACTAAATAGAATTGTTTTTGCAATACAAAAACTAACAAATTAAATTTAAAATCGAGAAATAAACTAATTTTAAAATCAAGGAGAGGTTGATAGAGAGGTTTATCTGCAGACATTCAGATGTTCTAAATTATTTCTTATTGAAAACCGCGTTTCACTTCACAATACCCCATGTTACAGAAATTCAGTGGGTTGCAGACAGCAGTTCATGTTGACCTTAAGATTTCCTCCTATTATTTTCTGTATTTATCCGCTAACAGCTAACAGCTCTGATTGAAGAACAAATGTTTAGGTCTCTCATTCTTCTGCCAGTATGTTATATGGGCCTTAAGCTATTTCAGGCTCTGTAACTAGGCTAGGTCATGTTTTCTTCTCCCGTATTCGAATTTCCGGTCCCCATGGGAATGCCTTTTCATAACATCCAAAGCTGCCATAGGATTCCTCAAGGTAACCCTGGGCAACAGTCCAGGGCAGGGAAATCTACTTTACAGCAACCCAGGAAGGAAACCACGTCTAGAAGGAGGGTCGTCACCTCTGAGGCCTCTGGCCTTCACACTTGATTGGCATGTTAGAATATTGCATGCATTATAAATGGCTTAAATTGCACCTTTAAAATGGTGTTTGGGGAGTAAATTAGTGTCTGTCAAAGCTCTTCTGGGACCTGCAAATTTAGGCAGATCCCAAGTGTATCATACCCATCTTCTCTCCAGTAACCAAATGTAAAAGAGTTGGCATGTTCTGAAGTGGAGCTTAAAGAATGTGACCAATTTTAGAACCATCTCTCAGATGCCGTTTAACTTTAAAGGGTCATGCAGATGGGGCATAGCATAATTTGATCGCAATTTATATATTTCATATTTTCATGTACATGTTTTTTTTTTTTTTTTTTTTTTTTTTTTTTTTTACATTTGGCAGACATTTCTATCCAAAGCATCTCTCACTGCAGTCAAAATGCATTCATCATTATACATATTCCCTGGGAATTTAACCCATAACCTTGTTGTTGCTAATGCGTTAATCTATAAGAACAGCCTCTAACTAAAACATGCCAATGGCCAGCTTCACTCACTTGCATTCACTCACATACATAAAATCCTGTGAAAAGTTTGTGAAAGTTTAATGGGCACTCCTGAGATAATTGGCACTTCTCGTTTAAAAGACACTGACTGTGTTCACATAGGATGCACAGTATAGATACTTTATAATGCAGCAATAGCTTGAATATTATGCTATATCAAACACTTTGTCCAATCTTTAAGAGATATTTTGCAAGTGATTAAAGGTAAATAAAAAGTCAATAAAAGTTAAGCCCATGCAACAGTGTTAATAGCACAATGTTGATTACCACAATAATAATAATAATAATAATAATGAATAAATAAATACTGGTAAGTAAAAATTAAAATTTGAAAAATGAAGTTTAAGGAGATGCACCTTCAATGCCATGAATGGGTCTAACTGTTAGAGGATTTAAAAGTAGAAATGTCAAGACTAAAGTTGTATTAAAGCACTTACAATAATTCTGTTACCAGTGTAAATTAACTGATGTTTTAGGGTTTTAGGAGTTGTTAAGGCATGCAACAAAGTTATAAAATTGGATGTAAATCACACAAAAATGGTTAGTAAACCTTTTTTTACACTAAAATCCTGTTTTTAGTACTACTATTAAAACAGTAAGTATTTTAGCATTTACGGAATGGCCCAATTAATTATTTTATAAGTGTATCACTGTAATCCAAATTTTGTTTGTTTTTTAGAAAAAGGAAAAAGTCAAAATACATTTTGTATAGAACTGAATTTTTCTTGAAAATTTGCCAAATGTATTGCAATATTACAAATGTTAATTATGCTGTAGTGTAGACATAACGAGACAACCATCATAAATAATCTGTTGATTTAATTTTTTATTTGTCATGTCATTTTGTACTGGGGCAACTTTTGTAGCTTCCTGCATTGATGCAGGCCATTATGTTTGTATGTGAATGTAAGCTTTTAAAGATAGCCTGGAATGTGTTCTGACACAACTCGTCAGTCGACTGAGCTTCTAGGATTTGATTCAAGCGATGCAGAATTTAAACAATTTACATAGTGAAAAATGTATCCTACATATATATATATTTTTTTTTTTTTTTGCATGTATAATTTATTATGATTGTTGTTATTTCTTTGTATTTCTTTTTGTTTATTTGGTAAAGCTGAAAGTGCACAGTCCATATTTAAAGTAAAAAATAAAGTAGTTTTACAAATGAAAATAAGGTTTACCTCCAGAGTTTACCTTCATTACAGCATGACATTTCTTGTTATAGGATCAATGGATTGAATACACCCTGATATCACTGAGACCAAAAAACAATGCCATGTTGGCACTACAGATAACACTTTCAAGCAAACAGGAAAAATCAAATACCTTTTCTTATTCATTTTGCCACATAAATCATCCTTTTCTGTTGCTTGCACTGAAACAAAAGATCCAACATATGCATGACCAGCAAATTATTTATTTCACTAACACTTTACAATAAGGTTGTATATAGTAAGCAGTTAACTAACGTTAACAAATGAAACCTTATTGTAAAGTGTTACCATTAGTGAGATGCCTTGTTATCTACTGTCTACATAGCCAAATGCCAGCACAATTACAGCTTTCTTGTCATGATTACATATGACACCTTAAAATTTCTTGGTAGGCAGCTCATTAGGTTTTGGACTTTTCTGAGTAATTTCATGACATACCCCTCACTGCCTTTTGTAAAGGATTAAGAAAATGCTATTTTCTTAATTTATGGGTATGACTTGTAAAGCTTTGAAGACATTAAATCATGCAGGCAGAACATTCAGGCTGATTTTATGGTTTATCTTGGCAGACTTTCTGAATTATTCTCGCTGGCACTCCACATAAGAAACTGAACAATCACAGTATTGGATGTGACATACCAAGGATCCACTCTAACAGTGCAAACACACTATGTGGTCGTCAACATTGTCTCATTATCTTTAAGCATAGAAGTTTTGAAACATTTTAAATCATTTTTTTTTAATAAAAAATGCCTCAGGGTGTTTTCCCTTGAAATGACTTTAACAGTGATTTATCTTACAGTGACTGATCATGAAAATAACAAGCCAACCTGTTTATTTCTTTTAAGTCACAACGTCATTAACGCTGCAGGATCCATGAAGAAAATAGCTTCTCTGTGCTTCCCTAAAAACCTAACCACTGAGTATCAAAGCAATCGACAGTGCTTTTTACTTTTGCACAGTTTGTATACTATGTTTACTGAGACACCTGAAAATTCATTGATGCATGCAAGAATGTGTTGCTTTGTAAAATTTTGATGTTGCCTGCAGGGACAACAACAGTACTTTTTGTAAATACCCAGTATGATGAGTGCTTTACGCTCCGTGCGTTGCCTGTCAAATGGAGATCTGATTTAAAAAAAGCCACTGAATGAAAAAAACAAAAAAACAGACAACGCCTCCTTTAAAAGTGTGCAGAGTAGAAAAACCTCTTAGTCAAGATGAGCCTCAAGTTCGGCCATTTCTGAATCAATTATTCATCTGAATTAGATTAGATGGCCTCTGTGATTTCCCTTCTTCTGTCTCTAGCCATCTATGTCCATCTGCATGTCTGTGGATGGTTTCAGTCTCAGCATGATATGTTTCACATTTCCCTATTGTGGACATTGCACTCCAATGGCCAAGAAGCATCCTATGGCATAAGTTCTTTCTGGTTCTTTGGGAGGGTACAGATCAATCCTGAATGGTTACTTGTGGTGTGGCATATGATTCAAGGGGTCTTTGTTTTTCCAAGGGTTTAATCAATTTTAAACTTTAGAGACAGGTAGCCCATTGCCCAGTGTGCCCATTGCCTTTTGGTAGCCTGAGAAGCTTCCTCCACATGTCATGAGCACTTGGCCTTGTACTATACCACAGTGCTGATGGTGGAAGACTCCTCAGACTTGCCCTGCCTGCTGGGAAGAGACTTGAGATACTCCAGGTGGCGCCTGGCATCTTCCTGATTGTGTCTCACATAGTAGACCAGATAGGAGATGACCATGGTGAACCATCCAAACATGGTCACCAACATGGCCACATCCGTGGTCTTTTTGAGCACCACACACAGGTCCAGGTCTTTGGCCAGCAGGAAAGGCACACCTTGGGCTCCAGAGTCTAAGGGTTCAGATGTCTGACAGATAATGCCAGTCAAAGACACAGGCTCTAGGTCTAGGCGTGGAAAGGCTGTCTGCAGCCTGCAGTCACAGTGCCAGGGGTTTCCAGTGAGGTTAGATCTTGCTGTAATGCCTTCAAAGGCATCTGGGTCCAACATTGTGAGCTGGTTGGATGAGAGATCCAGAAACTGCAGAGAGGCTGCCAAGCCTCTAAAGGCTCCAGGTTCAAGCAAAGCCAGTTCATTATGGGAAAGATCTAGTTCAGCTAGCAGTGGAAGATCATGAAAAGCATTGGCAGGGATGCTGGTCAAGAGGTTGTAGTCCAGGTAGAGGCGTCGTGTGTCATTGGGAATGTCCTGAGGGATCTCAGTAAGATGCAGGTTGCTGCAGCGCATGGTCTTGCCGCCAAATGAGCCCTCGCTGTCAGAACAGTAGCAACGTTTGGAGCAGGAAGTTGCAGCATGGTGGAAACACAATGTCATCAGCACCAAGCTGTGAAACAGCAACCACATGACCACAGAGTGACGAAGCAGCCAGCCTGAGGGTAGCAGCATTGTGGGACGGCGAGCATAATCCCTTTGGAGTATCACCTGTGCTGAGAACATCCAGGAGGCTGTACCCAACATCAAAATCCCCAACAGCTTGCAAGCCTAGAAAATTGAAGAATACCATTTAATAGAGCCAGTTAATAGAGAATATATATTTCTTTAATATTTCATGTAAAGATCAGAATGGGTTTTCTTGGAATGCCAGTGTGCTTCATGTGTCCGATGATTTTGAAGTATGAGAATGTCAAGACTCTGTTAACTGATTAAAACATTTGGTCGAAAATAATTCATCTAACTGAAACAAATGATCCCTAAACACTTTCAGAGCAAATGCATAAATATTGATATATATTTCAAACATTGTCAAAAGAATGAATAATGCAGATTATATTTTTTCTATATTGCCCAGTGCTATTTAATACTATTTAATACCATGGTCTTGACATCACAAATACCCATTAATGCAACCATGCTATTGTTTAACTGCATGTACATTTTTTGATTTTTGATTGATTGATTATAGCGTTATTATAGCGTATAACGCATTAGCATTTAATGTATGTGTGTAGTATACACAGACACACATACAGATGGATCACAAACCCATACAACCCAGGTGTAATAAACAGATTCAAAAGCAGATTGATGAAAAAAAAAAAATTTTTGTCACATACCGCAAACATCTCTTCACTATCCGCTAGCTGCCTGTCCCCAGAACACACTGTAAAAAACGAGGTCTCTGTAGACAGCCCAGGCTCCATAAACGGCAAGAAAAACAAACTGGCCAAGCCTGGACCACGAAACATAACAAACAATGTTCCAGCCAATAACCGACAAGAATGATTTGGGGGTGGGGGTTGGGGGGTTAGTGCGCGTGCACATGAAGGGGGGTGTGGGGAGTGGAGGAGAGAGAAGCATGAAGAGGGAAGTTAGCTAAAGGAGAGATGTCCTAGACAACGACAACGACTAACGTTGAAAATGTATATTGTGCCTAGAGGAGGGAGGGTCAAGCTAGCCTCCGTTTTGTTTGGCAATACTTTGAACGTACTTTACTTTGAGCACCTTTAATTTACTCATGGTAAATGGTTTGCTTATAGCTCAAAACAATGGGGTTTTTAGCTATTATTTTTTACCCACCGGCTTTATAATCTTTTTGCTACACACGCTAAGCAAGGCTCAAACAATCAGAAAACCTTCAAAGAATATGCACTCATGTTGAAAAGGGAAAAAGTGGCACTTCCTCAAAAGTGTTGGTTGATTGAAATCCCTGCTATGGTCAGCTATGCTGGCCTAATTCACAGCTCTGCCACAGGCATTAATGTAATCCAGGACTGACAAAAGATGACAAGGCATGTGAACAAGATGTTTCAGGTCTAGAAACTTCAAATAGGTAGAACAGTTACATAATATCTGCCCTTTTCTTTATTTTTATTTTAAGCAGAGTTGCCAAGGAATTTGCCTTCTAGATTTTGAGACTATTTACACTTTGCTGTCTCCTTGGGTTCCATGCTGCTCTTAGCCACATCTGTGAAATGGTGTTCACTTACATTTTTATTCTAATGCCCTGTGAGAAATTTTCTGTTGAACGTGCAATTGGTGTTTCAGTTCTCACATCTCTAGTTTATGATTGCTCCCTCACACATGGATTGCAGGGCTTCCCTTTGCTCACATATGAGTTTTCTTTTTTTAAGGACCAAGAACTGTTATATATTATATTAAATTAACTAGATAGAGAGGCCTAGCTAAATAAAAAGTTTTAGAGAGGCAGATAATTGCCATTCCCTACCACTGGCAATTGTGACAAGACAACTTATTTAGCTTGTCTCAGAGTCTGATGGAAATCATACAGTGCACGTTGTGGTAAAAACCATAATTTAGCCGTGAGAGTGGACTGCCATGGTTTCAGAATTGGTAAATCTTTTTAATTCATCTGAAGTTCTCATGGGGTTCACTTGAGGAATATTTATGCAATTTCTTATTAATAAACAGTACTAAAACAATGCATCTAGTACCTCTACAAAAATTGTCTAGTCTGGTCAGATTGGACTTGTTTGCTGGTTTAAGATGGGTTTTGAGAACTTGTCAACTTGGCCAGACTGGGAGATCAGCTAGACCAGCCAGTTGCATAAAAATAGTCATTATGTGTCTTAAGTACTAATATGACCAACTTGCAGTTAGTCAAGAGGCAATCAGACATACGTT